>NW_028270166.1:8214697-8514697 GCF_037043375.1 Chiloscyllium plagiosum
GTCTGGGGGAGGAGAGAGAGAGGGAGTGTGTCAGTCTGTGGGAGGAGAGAGAGAGAGGGAGTGTGTTAGTCTGTGGGAGGAGAGAGAGAGAGGGAGTGTGTTAGTCTGTGGGAGGAGAGAGAGGGAGTGTGTCAGTCTGTGGGAGGAGAGAGAGGGAGTGTGTCAGTCTGTGGGAGGAGAGAGGGAGGGAGTGTGTCAGTCTGGGGGAGGAGAGAGGGAGTGTGTCAGTCTGGGGGAGGAGAGAGAGAGAGGGATTGTGTCAGTCTGGGGGAGGAGAGAGAGAGAGGGATTGTGTCAGTCTGGGGGAGGAGAGAGGGAGTGTGTCAGTCTGGGGGAGGAGAGAGAGGGAGTGTGTCAGTCTGGAGGAGGAGAGAGGGAGTGTGTCAGTCTGGGGGAGGAGAGAGAGAGAGAGGGAGTGTGTCAGTCTGGGGGAGGAGAGAGAGAGAGAGGGAGTGTGTCAGTCTGGGGGAGGAGAGAGAGAGAGAGGGAGTGTGTCAGTCTGGGGGAGGAGAGAGGGAGTGTGTCAGTCTGGGGGTGGAGAGAGGGAGTGTGTCAGTCTGGGGGAGGAGAGAGGGAGTGTGTCAGTCTGGGGGAGGAGAGAGGGAGTGTGTCAGTCTCGGGGTGGAGAGAGAGAGGGAGTGTGTCAGTCTGGGGAGGAGAGAGAGAGGGAGTGTGTCAGTCTGGGGGAGGAGAGAGAGAGAGGGAGTGTGTCAGTCTGGGGGAGGAGAGGGAGAGAGGGAGTGTGTCAGTCTGGGGAGGAGGAGAGAGAGAGAGGCAGTGTGTCAGTCTGGGGGAGGAGAGAGGGAGTGTGTCAGTCTGGAGGAGGAGAGAGGGAGTGTGTCAGTCTGGGGGAGGAGAGAGGGAGTGTGTCAGTCTGGGGGTGGAGAGAGGGAGTGTGTCAGTCTGGGGGAGGAGAGAGGGAGTGTGTCAGTCTGGGGGTGGAGAGAGGGAGTGTGTCAGTCTGGAGGTGGAGAGAGGGAGTGTGTCAGTCTGTGGGAGGAGAGAGGGAGTGTGTCAGTCTGGGGGTGGAGAGAGAGAGGGAGTGTGTCAGTCTGGGGGAGGAGAGAGAGAGGGAGTGTGTCAGTCTGTGGGAGGAGAGAGAGAGAGAGGGAGTGTGTTAGTCTGTGGGAGGAGAGAGAGGGAGTGTGTCAGTCTGTGGGAGGAGAGAGGGAGGGAGTGTGTCAGTCTGGGGGAGGAGAGAGGGAGTGTGTCAGTCTGGGGGAGGAGAGAGAGAGAGGGATTGTGTCAGTCTGGGGGAGGAGAGAGGGAGTGTGTCAGTCTGGGGGAGGAGAGAGAGGGAGTGTGTCAGTCTGGAGGAGGAGAGAGGGAGTGTGTCAGTCTGGGGGAGGAGAGAGAGAGAGAGGGAGTGTGTCAGTCTGGGGGAGGAGAGATAGAGAGAGGGAGTGTGTCAGTCTGGGGGAGGAGAGAGAGAGAGAGGGAGTGTGTCAGTCTGGGGGAGGAGAGAGGGAGTGTGTCAGTCTGGGGGTGGAGAGAGGGAGTGTGTCAGTCTGGGGGAGGAGAGAGGGAGTGTGTCAGTCTGGGGGAGGAGAGAGGGAGTGTGTCAGTCTGGGGGTGGAGAGAGAGAGGGAGTGTGTCAGTCTGGGGAGGAGAGAGAGAGGGAGTGTGTCAGTCTGGGGGAGGAGAGAGAGAGAGGGAGTGTGTCAGTCTGGGGGAGGAGAGGGAGAGAGGGAGTGTGTCAGTCTGGGGGAGGAGAGAGAGAGAGGGAGTGTGTCAGACTGGGGGAGGAGAGAGGGAGTGTGTCAGTCTGGAGGAGGAGAGAGGGAGTGTGTCAGTCTGGGGGAGGAGAGAGGGAGTGTGTCAGTCTGGGGGAGGAGAGAGGGAGTGTGTCAGTCTGGGGGTGGAGAGAGGGAGTGTGTCAGTCTGGAGGTGGAGAGAGGGAGTGTGTCAGTCTAGGGGAGGAGAGAGGGAGTGTGTCAGTCTGGGGGAGGAGAGAGAGAGGGAGTGTGTCAGTCTGGGGGAGGAGAGAGAGGGAGTGTGTCAGTCTGGGGGAAGAGAGAGAGAGGGAGTGTGTCAGTCTGGGGGAGGAGAGAGAGAGGGAGTGTGTCAGTCTGTGGGAGGAGAGAGAGAGAGGGAGTGTGTCAGTCTGGGGGAGGAGAGATAGAGAGAGGGAGTGTGTCAGTCTGGGGGAGGAGAGAGAGAGAGAGGGAGTGTGTCAGTCTGGGGGAGGAGAGAGGGAGTGTGTCAGTCTGGGGGTGGAGAGAGGGAGTGTGTCAGTCTGGGGGAGGAGAGAGGGAGTGTGTCAGTCTGGGGGAGGAGAGAGGGAGTGTGTCAGTCTGGGGGTGGAGAGAGAGAGGGAGTGTGTCAGTCTGGGGGAGGAGAGAGAGAGGGAGTGTGTCAGTCTGGGGGAGGAGAGAGAGAGAGGGAGTGTGTCAGTCTGGGGGAGGAGAGGGAGAGAGGGAGTGTGTCAGTCTGGGGGAGGAGAGAGAGAGAGGGAGTGTGTCAGTCTGGGGGAGGAGAGAGGGAGTGTGTCAGTCTGGAGGAGGAGAGAGGGAGTGTGTCGGTCTGGGGGAGGAGAGAGGGAGTGTGTCAGTCTGGGGGAGGAGAGAGGGAGTGTGTCAGTCTGGGGGTGGAGAGAGGGAGTGTGTCAGTCTGGAGGTGGAGAGAGGGAGTGTGTCAGTCTGGGGGAGGAGAGAGGGAGTGTGTCAGTCTGGGGGGTGAGAGAGGGAGTGTGTCAGTCTGGGGGTGGAGAGAGGGAGTGTGTCAGTCTGGGGGAGGAGAGAGGGAGTGTGTCAGTCTGGGGGTGGAGAGAGGGAGTGTGTCAGTCTGGGGGTGGAGAGAGGGAGTGTGTCAGTCTAGGGGAGGAGAGAGGGAGTGTGTCAGTCTGGGGGAGGAGAGAGAGAGGGAGTGTGTCAGTCTGGGGGAGGAGAGAGAGGGAGTGTGTCAGTCTGGGGGAAGAGAGAGAGAGGGAGTGTGTCAGTCTGGGGGAGGAGAGAGAGAGGGAGTGTGTCAGTCTGTGGGAGGAGAGAGAGAGAGGGAGTGTGTTAGTCTGTGGGAGGAGAGAGAGGGAGTGTGTCAGTCTGTGGGAGGAGAGAGGGAGGGAGTGTGTCAGTCTGGGGGAGGAGAGAGGGAGTGTGTCAGTCTGGGGGAGGAGAGAGAGAGAGGGATTGTGTCAGTCTGGGGGAGGAGAGAGGGAGTGTGTCAGTCTGGGGGAGGAGAGAGAGGGAGTGTGTCAGTCTGGAGGAGGAGAGAGGGAGTGTGTCAGTCTGGGGGAGGAGAGAGAGAGAGAGGGAGTGTGTCAGTCTGGGGGAGGAGAGAGAGAGAGAGGGAGTGTGTCAGTCTGGGGGAGGAGAGAGAGAGAGAGGGAGTGTGTCAGTCTGGGGGAGGAGAGAGGGAGTGTGTCAGTCTGGGGGTGGAGAGAGGGAGTGTGTCAGTCTGGGGGAGGAGAGAGGGAGTGTGTCAGTCTGGGGGAGGAGAGAGGGAGTGTGTCAGTCTGGGGGTGGAGAGAGAGAGGGAGTGTGTCAGTCTGGGGGAGGAGAGAGAGGGAGTGTGTCAGTCTGGGGGAGGAGAGAGAGAGAGGGAGTGTGTCAGTCTGGGGGAGGAGAGGGAGAGAGGGAGTGTGTCAGTCTGGGGGAGGAGAGAGAGAGAGGGAGTGTGTCAGTCTGGGGGAGGAGAGAGGGAGTGTGTCAGTCTGGAGGAGGAGAGAGGGAGTGTGTCAGTCTGGGGGAGGAGAGAGGGAGTGTGTCAGTCTGGGGGTGGAGAGAGGGAGTGTGTCAGTCTGGAGGTGGAGAGAGGGAGTGTGTCAGTCTGGGGGAGGAGAGAGGGAGTGTGTCAGTCTGGGGGTGGAGAGAGGGAGTGTGTCAGTCTGGGGGTGGAGAGAGGGAGTGTGTCAGTCTGGGGGAGGAGAGAGGGAGTGTGTCAGTCTGGGGGTGGAGAGAGGGAGTGTGTCAGTCTGGGGGTGGAGAGAGGGAGTGTGTCAGTCTAGGGGAGGAGAGAGAGAGGGAGTGTGTCAGTCTGGGGGAGGAGAGAGAGAGAGGGAGTGTGTTAGTCTGTGGGAGGAGAGAGAGGGAGTGTGTCAGTCTGGGGGAGGAGAGAGGGAGTGTGTCAGTCTGGGGGAGGAGAGAGAGAGAGGGATTGTGTCAGTCTGGGGGAGGAGAGAGGGAGTGTGTCAGTCTGGGGGAGGAGAGAGAGGGAGTGTGTCAGTCTGGAGGAGGAGAGAGGGAGTGTGTCAGTCTGGGGGAGGAGAGAGAGAGAGAGGGAGTGTGTCAGTCTGGGGGAGGAGAGAGAGAGAGGGAGTGTGTCAGTCTGGGGGAGGAGAGAGAGAGAGAGGGAGTGTGTCAGTCTGGGGGAGGAGAGAGGGAGTGTGTCAGTCTGGGGGTGGAGAGAGGGAGTGTGTCAGTCTGGGGGTGGAGAGAGAGAGGGAGTGTGTCAGTCTGGGGGTGGAGAGAGAGAGGGAGTGTGTCAGTCTGGGGGAGGAGAGAGAGAGGGAGTGTGTCAGTCTGGGGGAGGAGAGAGAGAGAGGGAGTGTGTCAGTCTGGGGGAGGAGAGGGAGAGAGGGAGTGTGTCAGTCTGGGGGAGGAGAGAGAGAGAGGGAGTGTGTCAGTCTGGGGGAGGAGAGAGGGAGTGTGTCAGTCTGGAGGAGGAGAGAGGGAGTGTGTCAGTCTGGGGGAGGAGAGAGGGAGTGTGTCAGTCTGGAGGAGGAGAGAGGGAGTGTGTCAGTCTGGGGGAGGAGAGAGGGAGTGTGTCAGTCTGGGGGAGGAGAGAGGGAGTGTGTCAGTCTGGGGGTGGAGAGAGGGAGTGTGTCAGTCTGGAGGTGGAGAGAGGGAGTGTGTCAGTCTGGGGGAGGAGAGAGGGAGTGTGTCAGTCTGGGGGTGGAGAGAGGGAGTGTGTCAGTCTGGGGGAGGAGAGAGGGAGTGTGTCAGTCTGGGGGTGGAGAGAGGGAGTGTGTCAGTCTGGGGGTGGAGAGAGGGAGTGTGTCAGTCTAGGGGAGGAGAGAGGGAGTGTGTCAGTCTGGGGGAGGAGAGAGAGAGGGAGTGTGTCAGTCTGGGGGAGGAGAGAGAGGGAGTGTGTCAGTCTGGGGGAAGAGAGAGAGAGGGAGTGTGTCAGTCTGGGGGAGGAGAGAGAGAGGGAGTGTGTCAGTCTGTGGGAGGAGAGAGAGAGAGGGAGTGTGTTAGTCTGTGGGAGGAGAGAGAGGGAGTGTGTCAGTCTGTGGGAGGAGAGAGGGAGGGAGTGTGTCAGTCTGGGGGAGGAGAGAGGGAGTGTGTCAGTCTGGGGGAGGAGAGAGAGAGAGTGTGTCAGTCTGGAGGAGGAGAGAGGGAGTGTGTCAGTCTGGGGGAGGAGAGAGAGAGAGAGGGAGTGTGTCAGTCTGGGGGAGGAGAGAGAGAGAGAGGGAGTGTGTCAGTCTGGGGGAGGAGAGAGAGAGAGAGGGAGTGTGTCAGTCTGGGGGTGGAGAGAGGGAGTGTGTCAGTCTGGGGGAGGAGAGAGGGAGTGTGTCAGTCTGGGGGTGGAGAGAGAGAGGGAGTGTGTCAGTCTGGGGGAGGAGAGAGAGAGGGAGTGTGTCAGTCTGGGGGAGGAGAGAGAGAGAGGGAGTGTGTCAGTCTGGGGGAGGAGAGGGAGAGAGGGAGTGTGTCAGTCTGGGGGAGGAGAGAGAGAGAGGGAGTGTGTCAGTCTGGGGGAGGAGAGGGAGAGAGGGAGTGTGTCAGTCTGGGGGAGGAGAGAGAGAGAGGGAGTGTGTCAGTCTGGGGGAGGAGAGAGGGAGTGTGTCAGTCTGGAGGAGGAGAGAGGGAGTGTGTCAGTCTGGGGGAGGACAGAGGGAGTGTGTCAGTCTGGGGGTGGAGAGAGGGAGTGTGTCAGTCTGGGGGTGGAGAGAGGGAGTGTGTCAGTCTGGAGGTGGAGAGAGGGAGTGTGTCAGTCTGGGGGAGGAGAGAGGGAGTGTGTCAGTCTGGGGGTGGAGAGAGGGAGTGTGTCAGTCTGGGGGTGGAGAGAGGGAGTGTGTCAGTCTGGGGGAGGGAGAGAGGGAGTGTGTCAGTCTGGGGGTGGAGAGAGGGAGTGTGTCAGTCTAGGGGAGGAGAGAGGGAGTGTGTCAGTCTGGGGGAGGAGAGAGAGAGGGAGTGTGTCAGTCTGGGGGAGGAGAGAGAGGGAGTGTGTCAGTCTGGGGGAAGAGAGAGAGAGGGAGTGTGTCAGTCTGGGGGAGGAGAGAGAGAGGGAGTGTGTCAGTCTGTGGGAGGAGAGAGAGAGAGGGAGTGTGTTAGTCTGTGGGAGGAGAGAGAGGGAGTGTGTCAGTCTGTGGGAGGAGAGAGGGAGGGAGTGTGTCAGTCTGGGGGAGGAGAGAGGGAGTGTGTCAGTCTGGGGGAGGAGAGAGAGAGAGGGATTGTGTCAGTCTGGGGGAGGAGAGAGGGAGTGTGTCAGTCTGGGGGAGGAGAGAGAGGGAGTGTGTCAGTCTGGAGGAGGAGAGAGGGAGTGTGTCAGTCTGGGGGAGGAGAGAGAGAGAGAGGGAGTGTGTCAGTCTGGGGGAGGAGAGAGAGAGAGAGGGAGTGTGTCAGTCTGGGGGAGGAGAGAGAGAGAGGGAGTGTGTCAGTCTGGGGGAGGAGAGAGGGAGTGTGTCAGTCTGGGGGTAGAGAGAGGGAGTGTGTCAGTCTGGGGGAGGAGAGAGGGAGTGTGTCAGTCTGGGGGAGGAGAGAGGGAGTGTGTCAGTCTGGGGGTGGAGAGAGAGAGGGAGTGTGTCAGTCTGGGGGAGGAGAGAGAGAGGGAGTGTGTCAGTCTGGGGGAGGAGAGAGAGAGAGGGAGTGTGTCAGTCTGGGGGAGGAGAGGGAGAGAGGGAGTGTCTCAGTCTGGGGGAGGAGAGAGAGAGAGGGAGTGTGTCAGTCTGGGGGAGGAGAGAGGGAGTGTGTCAGTCTGGAGGAGGAGAGAGGGAGTGTGTCAGTCTGGGGGAGGAGAGAGGGAGTGTGTCAGTCTGGGGGTGGAGAGAGGGAGTGTGTCAGTCTGGAGGTGGAGAGAGGGAGTGTGTCAGTCTGGGGGAGGAGAGAGGGAGTGTGTCAGTCTGGGGGTGGAGAGAGGGAGTGTGTCAGTCTGGGGGTGGAGAGAGGGAGTGTGTCAGTCTGGGGGAGGAGAGAGGGAGTGTGTCAGTCTGGGGGTGGAGAGAGGGAGTGTGTCAGTCTGGGGGTGGAGAGAGGGAGTGTGTCAGTCTGGGGGTGGAGAGAGGGAGTGTGTCAGTCTGGGGGTGGAGAGAGGGAGTGTGTCAGTCTAGGGGAGGAGAGAGGGAGTGTGTCAGTCTGGGGGAGGAGAGAGAGAGGGAGTGTGTCAGTCTAGGGGAGGAGAGAGAGGGAGTGTGTCAGTCTGGGGGAAGAGAGAGAGAGGGAGTGTGTCAGTCTGGGGGAGGAGAGAGAGAGGGAGTGTGTCAGTCTGTGGGAGGAGAGAGAGAGAGGGAGTGTGTTAGTCTGTGGGAGGAGAGAGAGGGAGTGTGTCAGTCTGTGGGAGGAGAGAGGGAGGGAGTGTGTCAGTCTGGGGGAGGAGAGAGGGAGTGTGTCAGTCTGGGGGAGGAGAGAGAGAGAGGGATTGTGTCAGTCTGGGGGAGGAGAGAGGGAGTGTGTCAGTCTGGGGGAGGAGAGAGAGGGAGTGTGTCAGTCTGGAGGAGGAGAGAGGGAGTGTGTCAGTCTGGGGGAGGAGAGAGAGAGAGAGGGAGTGTGTCAGTCTGGGGGAGGAGAGAGAGAGAGAGGGAGTGTGTCAGTCTGGGGGAGGAGAGAGGGAGTGTGTCAGTCTGGGGAGGAGAGAGGGAGTGTGTCAGTCTGGGGGTGGAGAGAGGGAGTGTGTCAGTCTGGGGGAGGAGAGAGGGAGTGTGTCAGTCTGGGGGAGGAGAGAGGGAGTGTGTCAGTCTGGGGGTGGAGAGAGAGAGGGAGTGTGTCAGTCTGGGGGAGGAGAGAGAGAGGGAGTGTGTCAGTCTGGGGGAGGAGAGAGAGAGAGGGAGTGTGTCAGTCTGGGAGAGGAGAGGGAGAGAGGGAGTGTGTCAGTCTGGGGGAGGAGAGAGAGAGAGGGAGTGTGTCAGTCTGGGGGAGGAGAGAGGGAGTGTGTCAGTCTGGAGGAGGAGAGAGGGAGTGTGTCAGTCTGGGGTGGAGAGAGGGAGTGTGTCAGTCTGGAGGTGGAGAGAGGGAGTGTGTCAGTCTGGGGGAGGAGAGAGGGAGTGTGTCAGTCTGGGGGTGGAGAGAGGGAGTGTGTCAGTCTGGGGGTGGAGAGAGGGAGTGTGTCAGTCTGGGGGAGGAGAGAGGGAGTGTGTCAGTCTGGGGGTGGAGAGAGGGAGTGTGTCAGTCTGGGGGTGGAGAGAGGGAGTGTGTCAGTCTAGGGGAGGAGAGAGGGAGTGTGTCAGTCTGGGGGAGGAGAGAGAGAGGGAGTGTGTCAGTCTGGGGGAGGAGAGAGAGGGAGTGTGTCAGTCTGGGGGAAGAGAGAGAGAGGGAGTGTGTCAGTCTGGGGGAGGAGAGAGAGAGGGAGTGTGTCAGTCTGTGGGAGGAGAGAGAGAGAGGGAGTGTGTTAGTCTGTGGGAGGAGAGAGAGGGAGTGTGTCAGTCTGTGGGAGGAGAGAGGGAGGGAGTGTGTCAGTCTGGGGGAGGAGAGAGGGAGTGTGTCAGTCTGGGGGAGGAGAGAGAGAGAGGGATTGTGTCAGTCTGGGGGAGGAGAGAGAGAGAGGGATTGTGTCTGTCTGGGGGAGGAGAGAGGGAGTGTGTCAGTCTGGGGGAGGAGAGAGAGGGAGTGTGTCAGTCTGGAGGAGGAGAGAGGGAGTGTGTCAGTCTGGGGGAGGAGAGAGAGAGAGAGGGAGTGTGTCAGTCTGGGGGAGGAGAGAGAGAGAGAGGGAGTGTGTCAGTCTGGGGGAGGAGAGAGAGAGAGGGAGTGTGTCAGTCTGGGGGAGGAGAGAGGGAGTGTGTCAGTCTGGGGGTAGAGAGAGGGAGTGTGTCAGTCTGGGGGAGGAGAGAGGGAGTGTGTCAGTCTGGGGGAGGAGAGAGGGAGTGTGTCAGTCTGGGGGTGGAGAGAGAGAGGGAGTGTGTCAGTCTGGAGGTGGAGAGAGGGAGTGTGTCAGTCTGGGGGAGGAGAGAGGGAGTGTGTCAGTCTGGGGGTGGAGAGAGGGAGTGTGTCAGTCTGGGGGTGGAGAGAGGGAGTGTGTCAGTCTGGGGGAGGAGAGAGGGAGTGTGTCAGTCTGGGGGTGGAGAGAGGGAGTGTGTCAGTCTGGGGGTGGAGAGAGGGAGTGTGTCAGTCTAGGGGAGGAGAGAGGGAGTGTGTCAGTCTGGGGGAGGAGAGAGAGAGGGAGTGTGTCAGTCTGGGGGAGGAGAGAGAGGGAGTGTGTCAGTCTGGGGGAAGAGAGAGAGAGGGAGTGTGTCAGTCTGTGGGAGGAGAGAGGGAGTGTGTCAGTCTGGGGGAGGAGAGAGAGAGAGGGAGTGTGTCAGTCTGGGGGAGGAGAGAGGGAGTGTGTCAGTCTGGGGGTAGAGAGAGGGAGTGTGTCAGTCTGGGGGAGGAGAGAGGGAGTGTGTCAGTCTGGGGGTGGAGAGAGAGAGGGAGTGTGTCAGTCTGGGGGAGGAGAGAGAGAGGGAGTGTGTCAGTCTGGGGGAGGAGAGAGAGAGAGGGAGTGTGTCAGTCTGGGGGAGGAGAGGGAGAGAGGGAGTGTGTCAGTCTGGGGGAGGAGAGAGAGAGAGGGAGTGTGTCAGTCTGGGGGAGGAGAGAGGGAGTGTGTCAGTCTGGAGGAGGAGAGAGGGAGTGTGTCAGTCTGGGGGTGGAGACAGGGAGTGTGTCAGTCTGGGGGAGGAGAGAGGGAGTGTGTCAGTCTGGGGGTGGAGAGAGAGAGTGTGTCAGTCTGGGGGAGGAGAGAGAGGGAGTGTGTCATTCTGGGGGTGGAGAGAGGGAGTGTGTCAGTCTGGGGGAGGAGAGAGAGAGTGTGTCAGTCTGGGGGAGGAGAGAGAGAGAGAGGGAGTGTGTCAGTCTGGGGGAGGGAGTGGCCGGGCCGGGAGCGGTGCCGGAGCTGGAGCTGAGGCGGAGGGAGCGGGGCGGAGCGGCGGCCCCGGGCTGGGGGGTGTCGGGCTGTGAGTGTGTGTGAGTCGGTCAGTGAGTGTTGTTGAGGCGGTGCCGGGAGCGGGGCCCCGGGGAAATGCGGTGGAAGCTGCTGCTGATGGTGTTGCTGGGATTCGGTTTGGGGCTCTCCCTGTGGCTCCAGAACCTGAGCATCAGCGGCCGGAGCGTCAGCCCCTGGAACATCCCCCAGCGCTGGAACTGGAGGGACAGCGGCAGCGGCAGCAGCACCCCCCGGGGGACAGGTACCGGGGGGGGGAGAGAGAGGGGGGAGTGGACAGGTACCGGGGGGCGACAGAGAGAGGGGGGACAGAGAGAGAGGGATGGGGGAGGACAGAGAGGGGGGGAGGACAGAGAGAGAGGGGGGGGGAGGACAGAGAGACGGGGGGGGACAGAGAGAGGGGGGACAGAGAGAGAGGGAGGGGGGAGGACAGAGAGGGGGGGAGGACAGAGAGAGAAGGGGGGGGGGAGGACAGAGAGAGTGGGGGGAGGACAGAGAGACGGGGGGGGACAGAGAGAGGGGGGACAGAGAGAGAGGGAGGGGGGAGGACAGAGAGGGGGGGAGGACAGAGAGAGAAGGGGGGGGGAGGACAGAGAGAGTGGGGGGAGGACAGAGAGACGGGGGGGGACAGAGAGAGAGGGAGGGGGGGAGGACAGAGAGGGGGGGAGGACAGAGAGGGGGGGGGACAGAGAGAGAGGGAGGGGGGAGGACAGAGAGAGACAGGGGGGGAGGACAGAGAGAGAGAGAGGGGGAGGACAGAGAGAGAGGGAGGGGGGAGGACAGAGAGAGAGGGAGGGGGGAGGACAGAGAGAGAGAGGGGGAGGACAGAGAGAGAGGGAGGGGGGAGGACAGAGAGAGACAGGGGGGGAGGACAGAGAGAGAGAGGGGGAGGACAGAGAGAGAGGGAGGGGGGAGGACAGAGAGAGACGGGGGGGAGGACAGAGAGAGAGAGGGGGAGGACAGAGAGAGAGGGAGGGGGGAGGACAGAGAGAGACAGGGGGGGAGGACAGAGAGAGAGGGGGGGAGGACAGAGAGGGAGGGGGGAGGACAGAGAGAGAGGGGGGGGAGGACAGAGAGAGAGAGGGGGGACAGAGAGGGAGGGGGGAGGACAGAGAGAGGGGGAGGGGGAGGGGGGAGGACAGAGAGAGGGGGAGGGGAGGGGGGGACAGAGAGGGGGAGGGGGGGACAGAGAGAGGGAGGAGGGGGACAGAGAGGGAGAGGGGGGGACAGGTACCGGGGGGGGGGGGACAGAGACCGGGGGGGGACAGAGAGGGAGGGTGGGGGGGGTGAACAGAGAGAGAGGGGGGGACAGGTACCGGGGGGGACGACAGAGAGGGAGGGTGGGGGGGGTGAACAGAGAGAGAGGGGGGGACAGGTACCGGGGGGGGGGACAGAGAGGGAGGGACAGGTACCGGGGGTGGGGGGGGGAGGGACAGGTACCGGGGGGGGGGGGGAGGGACAGGTACCGGGGGGGGGGGGGGAGGGACAGGTACCGGGGGGGGGGGAGGGACAGGTACCGGGGGGGTGGGGGGACAGGTACCGGGGGGGGGGGGGGGGGGGGGGGACAGGTACAGGGGGGGTGGGGGGACAGGTACCGGGGGGGGGGGGGGGGGGGGGGGGGGGGGGACAGGTACAGGGGGGGACAGGTACCAGGGGGGTGGGGGGACAGGTACCGGGGGGGGGGGGGGGGGGGGGGGACAGGTACAGGGGGGGACAGGTACCAGGGTGGGGGGGGACAGGTACCGGGTGGGGGGGAGGGGGGGACAGAGAGAGAGGGAGGGGGGGGACAGAGGGAGAGGGGGGGGCAGAGAGAGAGGGGGGGGGACAGAGAGAGAGAGAGAGGGGGGGGGGCAGAGAGAGAGGGGGGGACAGGGGGAGGGGGAGGGGGGGACAGGGGGAGGGGGAGGGGGGGACAGAGAGAAGGGGAGGGGGAGGGGGGGACAGAGAGAGGGGGAGGGGGGGACAGAGAGAGGGGGAGGGGGGGACAGAGAGAGGGGGAGGGGGAGGGGGGGACAGAGAGAAGGGGAGGGGTAGGGGGGGACAGAGAGAAGGGGAGGGGGAGGGGGGGACAGAGAGAGGGGGAGGGGGGGACAGAGAGAAGGGGAGGGGGAGGGGGGGACAGAGAGAAGGGGAGGGGGAGGGGGGGACAGAGAGAGGGGGAGGGGGGGACAGAGAGAGGGGGAGGGGGAGGGGGGGACAGAGAGAGGGGGAGGGGGAGGGGGGGACAGAGAGAAGGGGAGGGGGAGGGGGGGACAGAGAGAGGGGGAGGGGGGGACAGAGAGAGGGGGAGGGGGAGGGGGGGACAGAGAGAAGGGGAGGGGGAGGGGGGGACAGAGAGAAGGGGAGGGGTAGGGGGGGACAGAGAGAAGGGGAGGGGGAGGGGGGGACAGAGAGAGGGGGAGGGGGGGACAGAGAGAAGGGGAGGGGGAGGGGGGGACAGAGAGAAGGGGAGGGGGAGGGGGGGACAGAGAGAGGGGGAGGGGGGGACAGAGAGAGGGGGAGGGGGAGGGGGGGACAGAGAGAGGGGGAGGGGGAGGGGGGGACAGAGAGAAGGGGAGGGGGAGGGGGGGACAGAGAGAAGGGGAGGGGTAGGGGGGGACAGAGAGAAGGGGAGGGGGAGGGGGGGACAGAGAGAGGGGGAGGGGGGGACAGAGAGAGGGGGAGGGGGAGGGGGGGACAGAGAGAGGGGGAGGGGGAGGGGGGGACAGAGAGGGGGAGGGGGAGGGGGGACAGGGAGGGGGAGGGGGGACAGAGAGGGGGGGACAGGGAGAGAGAGAGGGGGGGACGGAGAGAGAGAGGGGCGGGCAGGGTGAGAGAGAGAGAGGGGGGGACAGGGTGAGAGAGAGAGAGGGGGGGACAGGGTGAGAGAGAGAGAGGGGGGGACAGGATGAGAGAGAGAGAGGGGGGGACAGGATGAGAGAGAGAGAGGGGGGGACAGGGTGAGAGAGAGAGAGAGGGGGGGACAGGGTGAGAGAGAGAGAGGGGGGGACAGGGTGAGAGAGAGAGAGGGGGGGACAGGATGAGAGAGAGAGAGGGGGGGACAGGGTGAGAGAGAGAGAGGGGGGGACAGGGTGAGAGAGAGAGAGGGGGGGACAGGGTGAGAGAGAGAGAGAGGGGGGGGACAGGGTGAGAGAGGGGGGGGGACAGGGAGAGAGAGAGGGGGCGGGACAGGGAGAGAGAGAGGGGGGGGGACAGGGAGAGAGAGAGAGGGGGGGACAGGGAGAGAGAGAGAGGGGGGGACAGGGAGAGAGAGAGAGCGGGGGGGACAGGGAGAGAGAGAGAGGGGGGGGACAGGGAGAGAGAGAGAGAGGGGGGGACAGGGAGAGAGAGAGAGAGGGGGGGGACAGGGAGAGAGAGAGAGAGGGGGGGGACAGGGAGAGAGAGAGAGGGGGGGGACAGGGAGAGAGAGAGAGAGGGGGGGACAGGGAGAGAGAGAGAGAGGGGGGGACAGGGAGAGAGAGAGGGGGGGACAGGGAGAGAGAGAGAGAGGGGGGGGGGACAGGGGGAGAGAGAGAGAGAGGGGGGGGACAGGGGGAGAGAGAGAGAGAGGGGGGGGACAGGGGGAGAGAGGGGGGGGACAGGGGGAGAGAGGGGGGGGACAGGGGGAGAGAGAGAGGGGACAGGGGGAGAGAGAGAGGGGGGGGGACAGGGGGAGAGAGAGAGGGGGGGGACAGGGGGAGAGAGAGAGGGGGGGGACAGGGGGAGAGAGAGAGAGAGGGTGGGACAGGGAGAGAGAGAGAGAGGGGGGGATAGGGAGAGAGAGAGAGGGAGGGGGGGACAGAGAGAGAGAGGGGGGGACAGGGAGAGAGAGGGAGGGGGGGACAGAGAGAGAGAGGGGGGGACAGGGAGAGAGAGAGAGGGGGGGGACAGGGAGAGAGAGAGAGGGGGGGGACAGGGAGAGAGAGAGAGGGGGGGACAGGGAGAGAGAGAGAGAGGGGGGGACAGAGAGAGAGAGAGAGGGGGGGGACAGAGAGAGAGAGAGAGGGGGGGACAGGGAGAGAGAGAGAGAGGGGGGGACAGGGAGAGAGAGAGAGAGGGGGGGACAGGGAGAGAGAGAGAGGGGGGGGACAGGGAGAGAGAGAGAGGGGGGGACAGGGAGAGAGAGAGAGAGAGAGAGGGGGACAGGGGGAGAGAGAGAGAGGGGGGGGGGGGGGGGGAGAGAGAGAGAGAGGGGGGGGACAGGGGGAGAGAGGGGGGGGACAGGGGGAGAGAGAGAGGGAGGGGGACAGGGGGAGAGAGAGAGGGGGGGGGACAGGGGGAGAGAGAGAGGGGGGGGGACAGGGGGAGAGAGAGAGGGGGGGGACAGGGAGAGAGAGAGAGAGGGGGGGACAGGGAGAGAGAGAGAGAGGGGGGGACAGGGAGAGAGAGAGAGGGGGGGACAGGGAGAGAGAGAGAGAGGGGGGGACAGGGAGAGAGAGAGAGAGGGGGGGACAGGGAGAGAGAGAGAGAGGGGGGGACAGGGAGAGAGAGAGAGGGGGGGACAGGGAGAGAGAGAGAGGGGGGGACAGGGAGAGAGAGAGAGAGAGAGGGGGACAGGGGGAGAGAGAGAGAGGGGGGGGACAGGGGGAGAGAGAGAGAGAGGGGGGGGACAGGGGGAGAGAGAGAGAGGGGGGGGACAGGGGGAGAGAGAGAGAGAGGGGGGGGGACAGGGGGAGAGAGGGGGGGGACAGGGGGAGAGAGAGAGAGAGGGGGGGGGACAGGGGGAGAGAGGGGGGGGACAGGGGGAGAGAGAGAGAGAGGGGGGGACAGGGGGAGAGAGGGGGGGACAGGGGGAGAGAGAGGGGGGGGACAGGGGGGGAGAGAGAGGGGGGGGACAGGGGGAGAGAGAGAGGGGGGGGACAGGGGGAGAGAGAGAGGGGGGGGGACAGGGGGAGAGAGAGAGAGAGGGGGGGGACAGGGGGAGAGAGAGAGAGAGGGGGGGGACAGGGGGAGAGAGAGAGAGAGGGGGGGGACAGGGGGAGAGAGAGAGAGAGAGGGGGGGACAGGGAGAGAGAGAGAGAGGGGGGGATAGGGAGAGAGAGAGAGGGAGGGGGGGACAGAGAGAGAGAGGGGGGGACAGGGAGAGAGAGAGAGGGGGGGGACAGGGAGAGAGAGAGAGGGGGGGACAGGGAGAGAGAGAGAGGGGGGGACAGGGAGAGAGAGAGAGAGGGGGGGACAGAGAGAGAGAGAGAGGGGGGGACAGGGAGAGAGAGAGAGAGGGGGGGACAGGGAGAGAGAGAGAGAGGGGGGGACAGGGAGAGAGAGAGAGGGGGGGACAGGGAGAGAGAGAGAGGGGGGGACAGGGGGAGAGAGAGAGAGAGAGGGGGACAGGGGGAGAGAGAGAGAGGGGGGGGGACAGGGGGAGAGAGAGAGAGAGAGGGGGACAGGGGGAGAGAGAGAGAGGGGGGGGGACAGGGGGAGAGAGAGAGAGAGGGGGGGGACAGGGGGAGAGAGGGGGGGGACAGGGGGAGAGAGGGGGGGGGACAGGGGGGAGAGAGGGGGGGGACAGGGGGAGAGAGAGAGAGGGGGGGACAGGGAGAGAGAGAGAGGGGGGGGACAGGGGGAGAGAGAGAGAGGGGGGGACAGGGAGAGAGAGAGAGGGGGGGACAGGGAGAGAGAGAGAGAGAGAGGGGGACAGGGGGAGAGAGAGAGAGGGGGGGGGACAGGGGGAGAGAGAGAGAGGGGGGGGACAGGGGGAGAGAGGGGGGGGACAGGGGGAGAGAGGGGGGGGGACAGGGGGAGAGAGAGAGGGGGGGGACAGGGGGAGAGAGAGAGGGGGGGGGACAGGGGGAGAGAGAGAGGGGGGGGACAGGGGGAGAGAGAGAGAGAGGGTGGGACAGGGAGAGAGAGAGAGAGGGGGGGATAGGGAGAGAGAGAGAGGGAGGGGGGGACAGAGAGAGAGAGGGGGGGACAGGGAGAGAGAGGGGGGGACAGGGAGAGAGAGGGGGGGACAGGGAGAGAGAGAGAGAGAGGGGTGGACAGGGGGAGAGAGAGAGAGGGGGGGGGACAGGGGGAGAGAGAGAGAGGGGGGGGGGGGGGGGAGAGAGAGAGAGGGGGGGACAGGGAGAGAGAGAGAGGGGGGGACAGGGAGACAGAGAGAGGGAGGGGGGACAGAGAGAGAGAGAGAGGGAGGGGGGACAGAGAGAGAGAGAGAGGGAGGGGGGACAGAGAGAGAGAGAGAGGGAGGGGGGACAGAGAGAGAGAGAGAGGGAGGGGGGACAGAGAGAGAGAGAGAGGGAGGGGGGACAGAGAGAGAGAGGGGGGGACAGGGAGAGAGAGGGGGGGACAGGGAGAGAGAGGGGGGGGACAGGGAGAGAGAGAGAGAGGGGGGGGACAGGGAGAGAGAGAGAGAGGGGGGGACAGGGAGAGAGAGAGAGAGAGAGGGGGGGACAGGGAGAGAGAGGGGGGGGGGGGGGACAGGGGGAGAGAGAGAGAGGGGGGGGGGACAGGGAGAGAGAGAGAGAGGGGGGGGGACAGGGGGAGAGAGAGAGGGGGGGACAGGGGGAGAGAGAGAGAGGGGGGGACAGGGGGAGAGAGAGAGAGGGGGGGGACAGGGGGAGAGAGAGAGAGGGGGGGGACAGGGAGAGAGAGAGAGAGGGGGGGACAGGGAGAGAGAGAGAGAGAGAGGGGGGACAGGGGGAGAGAGAGAGAGGGGGGGGGACAGGGGGAGAGAGGGGGGGGACAGGGGGAGAGAGAGAGGGGGGGGACAGGGGGAGAGAGAGAGGGGGGGGGACAGGGGGAGAGAGAGAGGGGGGGACAGGGGGAGAGAGAGAGAGAGGGTGGGACAGGGAGAGAGAGAGAGAGGGGGGGATAGGGAGAGAGAGAGAGGGAGGGGGGGACAGGGAGAGAGAGGGGGGGACAGGAGAGAGAGGGGGGGACAGGGAGAGAGAGAGAGAGAGGGGGGGACAGGGAGAGAGAGAGAGAGAGGGGTGGACAGGGGGAGAGAGAGAGAGGGGGGGGACAGGGGGAGAGAGAGAGAGGGGGGGGGGACGGGGAGAGAGAGAGAGGGGGGGACAGGGAGAGAGAGAGAGGGGGGGACCGGGAGACAGAGAGAGGGAGGGGGGACAGAGAGAGAGAGAGAGGGAGGGGGGACAGAGAGAGAGAGAGAGGGAGGGGGGACAGAGAGAGAGAGAGAGGGAGGGGGGACAGAGAGAGAGAGAGGAGGGAGGGGGGACAGAGAGAGAGAGAGAGGGAGGGGGGACAGAGAGAGAGAGAGAGGGAGGGGGGACAGAGAGAGAGAGGGGGGGACAGGGAGAGAGAGGGGGGGACAGGGAGAGAGAGGGGGGGGACAGGGAGAGAGAGAGAGAGGGGGGGGACAGGGAGAGAGAGAGAGAGAGGGGGGGACAGGGAGAGAGAGAGAGAGAGAGGGGGGGACAGGGAGAGAGAGAGGGGGGGGGGACAGGGGGAGAGAGAGAGAGAGGGGGGGGGACAGGGAGAGAGAGAGAGAGTGGGGGGGACAGGGGGAGAGAGAGAGGGGGGGGGACAGGGGGAGAGAGAGAGAGGGGGGGACAGGGAGAGAGAGAGAGAGGGGGGGACAGGGAGAGAGAGAGGGAGGGGGTACAGAGAGAGAGGGAGGGGGTACAGAGAGAGAGAGAGGGGGGACAGAGAGAGAGAGGGGGGGACAGAGAGAGAGAGGGAGGGAGAGAGAGAGAGAGGGGGGGACAGGGAGAGAGAGAGAGAGGGGTGGACAGGGGGAGAGAGAGAGAGGGGGGGACGGGGGAGAGAGAGAGAGAGGGGGGGGACGGGGGAGAGAGAGAGAGAGGGGGGGGACAGGGGGAGAGAGAGAGAGGGGGGGACGGGGAGAGAGAGAGAGGGGGGGACGGGGAGAGAGAGAGAGGGGGGGACGGGGAGAGAGAGAGAGGGGGGGACAGGGAGAGAGAGAGAGGGGGGGACAGGGAGACAGAGAGAGGGAGGGGGGACAGAGAGAGAGAGAGAGAGAGGGGGGACAGAGAGAGAGGGGGGGACAGGGAGAGAGAGAGAGAGAGGGGGGGACAGGGGGAGAGAGAGAGAGGGGGGGGACAGGGGGAGAGAGAGAGAGAGGGGGGGGACAGGGGGAGAGAGAGAGAGAGAGGGGGGGACAGGGAGAGAGAGAGAGGGGGGGACAGGGAGACAGAGAGAGGGAGGGGGGACAGAGAGAGAGAGGGGGGGACAGAGAGAGAGGGGGGGACAGGGAGAGAGAGGGGGGGACAGGGAGAGAGAGGGGGGGACAGGGAGGGAGAGGGAGAGAGAGGGGGGGACAGGGAGAGAGAGAGAGAGAGAGGGGGGGACAGGGAGAGAGAGAGAGAGGGGGGGACAGGGAGAGAGAGAGAGAGAGGGGGGGACAGGGAGAGAGAGAGAGGGGGGGATAGGGAGAGAGAGAGAGGGGGGGACAGGGAGAGAGAGAGAGGGGGGTGGGACAGGGGGAGAGAGAGAGGGGGGTGGGACAGGGGGAGAGAGAGAGAGAGGGGGGTGGGACAGGGGGAGAGAGAGAGAGAGGGGGGGGACAGGGGGGGAGAGAGAGAGAGAGAGAGAGGGGACAGGGGGAGAGAGAGAGAGGGGGGGGACAGGGGGAGAGAGAGAGAGGGGGGGGGACAGGGGGAGAGAGAGAGGGGGGGGACAGGGGGAGAGAGAGAGGGGGGGGACAGGGGGAGAGAGAGATGGGGGGGACAGGGAGAGAGAGAGAGAGGGGGGGGACAGGGAGAGAGAGAGAGGGGGGGACAGGGAGAGAGAGAGAGAGGGGGGGGACAGGGAGAGAGAGAGAGGGGGGGACAGGGAGAGAGAGAGAGGGAGGGGGGGACAGGGAGAGAGAGAGAGGGAGGGGGGGACAGGGAGAGAGAGAGAGGGGGGGGGACAGGGAGAGAGAGAGAGAGAGAGAGGGGAACAGGGGGAGAGAGAGAGAGGGGGGGGACAGGGGGAGAGAGAGAGAGGGGGGGGGACAGGGGGAGAGAGAGGGGGGGGGACAGGGGGAGAGAGAGAGGGGGGGGAGAGGGTGGGACAGGGAGAGAGAGAGAGAGAGGGTGGGACAGGGAGAGAGAGAGAGAGAGAGAGAGGGGGGGATAGGGAGAGAGAGAGAGAGGGAGGGGGGACAGAGAGAGAGAGGGGGGACAGAGAGAGAGAGGGGGGGACAGAGAGAGAGAGGGGGGGACAGGGAGAGAGAGGGGGGGACAGGGAGAGAGAGGGGGGGACAGGGAGAGAGAGAGAGAGAGGGGGGGACAGGGAGAGAGAGGGGGGGACAGGGAGAGAGAGAGAGAGAGGGGGGGACAGGGAGAGAGAGAGAGAGAGGGGTGGACAGGGGGAGAGAGAGAGGGGGGGGGACAGGGGGAGAGAGAGAGAGGGGGGGGGGACAGGGGGAGAGAGAGAGGGGGGGACAGGGGGAGAGAGAGAGAGGGGGGGACAGGGAGAGAGAGAGAGGGGGGGACAGGGAGACAGAGAGAGGGAGGGGGGAGAGAGAGAGAGGGGACAGAGAGAGAGAGGGGGGGACAGGGAGAGAGAGGGGGGGACAGGGAGAGAGAGAGAGAGAGGGGGGGACAGGGAGAGAGAGAGAGAGAGAGAGAGAGAGGGGTGGACAGGGGGAGAGAGAGAGAGAGAGAGGGGGGGACAGGGGGAGAGAGAGAGAGGGGGGGACAGGGAGAGAGAGAGAGGGGGGGACAGGGAGACAGAGAGAGGGAGGGGGGGACAGGGAGAGAGAGAGAGGGGGGGACAGGGAGACAGAGAGAGGGAGGGGGGGACAGGGAGAGAGAGAGAGGGGGGGACAGGGAGACAGAGAGAGGGAGGGGGGACAGGGAGACAGAGAGAGAGAGGGGGGGGACAGAGAGAGAGAGAGGGGGGGACAGAGAGAGAGAGAGGGGGGGACAGGGAGAGAGAGGGGGGGACAGGGAGAGAGAGGGGGGGACAGGGAGAGAGAGGGGGGGACAGGGAGAGAGAGGGGGGGACAGGGAGAGAGGGGGGGGACAGGGAGAGAGAGAGAGAGAGAGGGGTGGACAGGGGGAGAGAGAGAGAGGGGGGGAGACGGGGGAGAGAGAGAGGGGGGGGACAGGGGGAGAGAGGGGGGGGGGGGACAGGGGGAGAGAGAGAGGGGGGGGGACAGGGGGAGAGAGAGAGAGAGGGGGGGACAGGGAGAGAGAGAGAGGGAGGGGGGACAGAGAGAGAGAGAGAGGGAGGGGGGACAGAGAGAGAGAGAGAGAGAGAGAGGGGGGGACAGGGAGAGAGAGGGGGGGACAGGGAGAGAGAGGGGGGGACAGGGAGAGAGAGAGAGAGAGGGGTGGACAGGGGGAGAGAGAGAGAGGGGGTGGACAGGGGGAGAGAGAGAGAGGGGGGGGACAGGGGGAGAGAGAGAGGGGGGGGACAGGGGGAGAGAGAGAGGGGGGGGACAGGGGGAGAGAGAGAGGGGGGGACAGGGGGAGAGAGAGAGGGGGGGACAGGGAGAGAGAGAGAGGGGGGGACAGGGAGAGAGAGGGGGGGACAGAGAGAGAGAGGGGGACAGGGAGAGAGAGGGGGGGACAGGGAGAGAGAGAGAGAGAGGGGGGGACAGGGAGAGAGAGAGAGAGGGGGGGACAGGGAGAGAGAGAGAGGGGGGGGGACAGGGAGAGAGAGAGAGAGGGGGGGACAGGGAGAGAGAGAGAGAGGGGGGGACAGGGAGAGAGAGAGAGAGGGGGGACAGGGAGAGAGAGAGAGGGGGGGACAGGGAGAGAGAGAGAGGGAGGGGGGACAGAGAGAGAGAGGGGGGGACAGGGAGAGAGAGGGGGGGACAGGGAGAGAGAGGGAGAGAGGGGGGGACAGGGAGAGAGAGAGAGAGGGGGGGGGACAGGGGGAGAGAGGGAGAGAGGGGGGGACAGGGAGAGAGAGAGAGGGGGGGACAGGGAGACAGAGAGAGGGAGGGGGGGACAGGGAGAGAGAGAGAGGGGGGGACAGGGAGACAGAGAGAGGGAGGGGGGACAGAGAGAGAGAGAGAGGGGGGGACAGGGAGAGAGAGAGAGGGGGGATAGGGAGAGAGAGAGAGAGGGGGGGACAGGGAGAGAGAGAGAGAGAGGGGGACAGGGGGAGAGAGAGAGGGGGGTGGGACAGGGGGAGAGAGAGAGAGAGGGGGGTGGGACAGGGGGAGAGAGAGAGAGAGAGGGGGGGACAGGGGGAGAGAGAGAGAGAGGGGGGGGACAGGGGGAGAGAGAGAGAGAGGGGGGGGACAGGGGGAGAGAGAGAGAGAGGGGGGGGACAGGGGGAGAGAGAGAGAGGGGGGGGGACAGGGAGAGAGAGAGAGAGGGGGGGGACAGGGAGAGAGAGAGAGGGGGGGGACAGGGAGAGAGAGAGAGGGTGGGACAGGGAGAGAGAGAGGGGGGGGGGGACAGGGGGAGAGAGAGAGAGGGGGGGGACAGGGGAGAGAGAGAGAGGGGGGGACAGGGAGAGAGAGAGAGGGGGGGACAGGGAGACAGAGAGAGGGAGGGGGGGACAGGGAGAGAGAGAGAGGGGGGGGGGACAGGGGGAGAGAGAGAGAGGGGGGGACAGGGAGAGAGAGAGAGGGGGGGACAGGGAGACAGAGAGAGGGAGGGGGGGACAGGGAGAGAGAGAGAGAGGGGGGGGGACAGGGGGAGAGAGAGAGAGGGGGGGACAGGGAGAGAGAGAGAGGGGGGGACAGGGAGACAGAGAGAGGGCGGGGGGGACAGGGAGAGAGAGAGAGGGGGGGACAGGGAGACAGAGAGAGGGAGGGGGGACAGAGAGAGAGAGAGAGGGGGGGACAGGGAGAGAGAGAGAGGGGGGATAGGGAGAGAGAGAGAGAGGGGGGGACAGGGAGAGAGAGAGAGAGAGGGGGACAGGGGGAGAGAGAGAGGGGGGTGGGACAGGGGGAGAGAGAGAGAGAGGGGGGTGGGACAGGGGGAGAGAGAGAGAGAGAGAGGGGGGGACAGGGGGAGAGAGAGAGAGAGGGGGGGGACAGGGGGAGAGAGAGAGAGAGGGGGGGGACAGGGGGAGAGAGAGAGGGGGGGGACAGGGGAGAGAGAGAGAGGGGGGGGGACAGGGAGAGAGAGAGAGAGGGGGGGGACAGGGAGAGAGAGAGAGGGGGGGGACAGGGAGAGAGAGAGAGGGTGGGACAGGGAGAGAGAGAGAGGGGGGGGGGACAGGGGGAGAGAGAGAGAGGGGGGGGACAGGGGGAGAGAGAGAGAGGGGGGGACAGGGAGAGAGAGAGAGGGGGGGACAGGGAGACAGAGAGAGGGAGGGGGGGACAGGGAGAGAGAGAGAGGGGGGGACAGGGAGACAGAGAGAGGGAGGGGGGACAGAGAGAGAGAGAGAGGGGGGGACAGGGAGAGAGAGAGAGGGGGGGACAGGGAGAGAGAGAGAGGGGGGGACAGGGAGAGAGAGAGAGAGAGGGGGACAGGGGGAGAGAGAGAGGGGGGTGGGACAGGGGGAGAGAGAGAGGGGGGTGGGACAGGGGGAGAGAGAGAGAGGGGGGTGGGACAGGGGGAGAGAGAGAGAGAGGGGGCGACAGGGGGAGAGAGAGAGAGAGGGGGGGGACAGGGGGAGAGAGAGAGGGGGGGGGGGACAGGGAGAGAGAGAGAGAGGGGGGGACAGGGAGAGAGAGAGAGAGAGGGTGGGACAGGGAGAGAGAGAGAGGGGGGGGACAGGGGGAGAGAGAGAGAGGGGGGGGACAGGGGGAGAGAGAGAGGGGGGGGACAGGGAGACAGAGAGAGGGAGGGGGGGACAGGGAGAGAGAGAGAGGGGGGGACAGGGAGACAGAGAGAGGGAGGGGGGACAGAGAGAGAGAGGGAGGGGGGACAGAGAGAGAGAGAGAGGGGGGGACAGGGAGAGAGAGAGAGGGGGGATAGGGAGAGAGAGAGAGAGGGGGGGACAGGGAGAGAGAGAGAGGGGGGGACAGGGAGAGAGAGAGAGAGGGGGACAGGGGGAGAGAGAGAGGGGGGTGGGACAGGGGGAGAGAGAGAGAGAGGGGGGTGGGACAGGGGGAGAGAGAGAGAGAGAGGGGGGGACAGGGGGAGAGAGAGAGAGAGGGGGGGACGGGGGAGAGAGAGAGAGAGAGGGGGGGGACAGGGGGAGAGAGAGAGAGGGGGGGGACAGGGAGAGAGAGAGAGAGAGAGAGAGAGTGGGACAGGGAGAGAGAGAGAGGGGGGGGACAGGGGGAGAGAGAGAGAGGGGGGGGACAGGGGGAGAGAGAGAGGGGGGGGGACAGGGAGAGAGAGAGGGAGGGGCGGGGACAGGGAGAGAGAGAGAGATAGGGTGGGACAGGGGGAGAGAGAGAGAGGGTGGGACAGGGGGAGAGAGAGAGGGGGGGGACAGGGAGAGAGAGAGGGAGGGGGGGGACAGGGAGAGAGAGAGAGAGAGGGTGGGACAGGGAGAGAGAGAGAGAGAGGGGGGATAGGGAGAGAGAGAGAGAGGGGGGGACAGGGAGAGAGAGAGAGAGAGGGGGACAGGGGGAGAGAGAGAGGGGGGTGGGACAGGGGGAGAGAGAGAGAGAGGGGGGGGACAGGGGAGAGAGAGAGAGGGGGGGGACAGGGGGAGAGAGAGAGGGGGGGGGACAGGGAGAGAGAGAGAGAGGGGGGGGACAGGGAGAGAGAGAGAGAGAGGGTGGGACAGGGAGAGAGAGAGAGGGGGGGGACAGGGGGAGAGAGAGAGAGGCGGGGGACAGGGGGAGAGAGAGAGGGGGGGGGACAGGGGGAGAGAGAGGGAGGGGGGGGACAGGGAGAGAGAGAGAGAGAGGGTGGGACAGGGAGAGAGAGAGAGAGGGTGGGACAGGAGAGAGAGAGAGAGGGGGGGACAGGGAGAGAGAGAGAGGGAGGGGGGGACAGGGAGAGGGAGGGGTGGGGGACAGGGAGAGAGAGAGAGGGAGGGGGGGACAGGGAGAGGGAGGGGGGGACAGGGAGAGGGAGGGGGGGACAGGGAGAGAGAGGGGGGGACAGGGAGAGAGAGGGGGGGACAGGGAGAGAGAGAGAGAGAGGGGGGGACAGGGAGAGAGAGAGAGGGGGGGACAGGGAGAGAGAGAGAGGGGGGGACAGGGAGAGAGAGAGAGGGGGGGACAGGGAGAGAGAGAGAGGGGGGGGACAGGGAGAGAGAGAGAGGGAGGGGGGGACAGAGAGAGAGAGGGGGGGACAGGGAGAGAGAGGGGGGGACAGGGAGAGAGAGGGGGGGACAGGGGGAGAGAGAGAGAGAGAGAGAGGGGGATAGGGAGAGAGAGAGAGAGAGGGGGGGACAGAGAGAGAGAGAGGGGGGGACAGAGAGAGAGAGAGGGGGGGACAGAGAGAGAGAGAGGGGGGGACAGAGAGAGAGGGGGGGGGGACAGAGAGAGAGAGGGGGGGACAGGGAGAGAGAGGGGGGTACAGGGAGAGAGAGAGAGGGGGGGACAGGGAGAGAGGGGGGGGGGACAGGGACAGGGAGAGAGAGGGGGGGGGGACAGGGACAGGGAGAGAGAGCGAGGGGGGTGGACAGGGAGAGAGAGCGAGGGGGGTGGACAGGGAGAGAGAGCGAGGGGGGTGGACAGGGAGAGAGAGCGAGGGGGGTGGACAGGGAGAGAGAGCGAGGGGGGTGGACAGGGAGAGAGAGAGAGGGGGGTGGACAGGGAGAGAGAGAGAGAGGGGGGTGGACAGGGAGAGAGAGAGAGAGGGGGGTGGACAGGGAGAGAGAGAGAGAGAGGGGGGACAGAGAGAGAGAGAGAGAGGGGACAGGGAGAGAGGGGGGGACAGGGAGAGGGAGGGAGAGAGGGGGGGACAGGGAGAGGGAGGGAGAGAGGGGGGGACAGGGAGAGGGAGGGAGAGAGGGGGGGACAGGGAGAGGGAGGGAGAGAGGGGGGGACAGGGAGAGGGAGGGAGAGAGGGGGGGACAGGGAGAGGGCGGGAGAGAGCGGGGGACAGGGGGAGAGAGAGAGAGAGAGAGGGGGGGACAGGGAGAGAGAGGGGTCGGACAGCGGGAGAGAGGGGGGGGACAGGGAGAGAGGGGGGGACAGGGACAGGGAGAGAGGGGGGGACAGGGAGAGGAGGGAGGAGAGGGAGAGAGGGGGACAGGGAGAGGGAGAGGGAGAGAGGGGGACAGGGAGAGGGAGAGGGAGGGGGGGACAGGGAGAGGGAGAGGGGGAGAAGGGGGGACAGGGAGAGAGAGGGGGTGACAGGGAGACAGGGAGAGAGAGGGGGTGACAGGGAGTGGGAGAGGGGGGAGAGGGCGAGGGGGGACACGGAGAGGGGGGAAGGGACAGGGAGAGAGAGGGGGGGGGGAAGGGACAGGGAGAGAGAGTGGGGGAAGGGACAGGGAGAGAGAGGGGGGACAGGGGGAGAGGGAGGGGGGACAGGGCAAGGGAGGGGGGACAGGGGGAGGGGAGAGGGGACAGAGAGAGGGAGGGAGAGAGGGGGGAACAGGGAGAGGGAGGGAGAGAGGGGGGGACAGGGAGAGGGAGGGAGAGAGGGGGGGACAGGGAGAGGGAGGGAGAGAGGGGGGGACAGGGAGAGGGAGGGAGAGAGGGGGGGACAGGGAGAGGGAGGGAGAGAGGGGGGGACAGGGAGAGGGAGGGAGAGAGGGGGGGACAGGGAGAGGGAGGGAGAGAGGGGGGGACAGGGAGAGGGAGGGAGAGAGGGGGGGACAGGGAGAGAGAGAGAGAGGGGACAGAGAGAGAGGGGGGGACAGGGAGAGGGAGGGAGAGAGGGGGGGACAGGGAGAGGGAGGGAGAGAGGGGGGGACAGGGAGAGGGAGGGAGAGAGGGGGGGGACAGGGAGAGGGAGGGAGAGAGGGGGGGACAGGGAGAGGGAGGGAGAGAGGGGGGGACAGGGAGAGGGCGGGAGAGAGCGGGGGACAGGGGGAGAGAGAGAGGGGGGGGACAGGGAGAGAGAGGGAGGGGGGGGACAGGGAGAGAGAGAGAGAGAGGGTGGGACAGGGAGAGAGAGAGAGAGAGGGGGGATAGGGAGAGAGAGAGAGAGAGGGGGGGACAGGGAGAGAGAGAGAGAGAGGGGGACAGGGGGAGAGAGAGAGGGGGGTGGGACAGGGGGAGAGAGAGAGAGAGAGAGGGGGGGGACAGGGGAGAGAGAGAGAGGGGGGGGACAGGGGGAGAGAGAGAGAGGGGGGGGACAGGGGGAGAGAGAGAGGGGGGGGACAGGGAGAGAGAGAGAGAGGGAGGGGACAGGGAGAGAGAGAGAGAGAGGGTGGGACAGGGAGAGAGAGAGAGGGGGGGGGACAGGGGGAGAGAGAGAGAGGCGGGGGACAGGGGGAGAGAGAGAGGGGGGGGGACAGGGGGAGAGAGAGGGAGGGGGGGGGACAGGGAGAGAGAGAGAGAGAGGGTGGGACAGGGAGAGAGAGAGAGAGGGTGGGACAGGGAGAGAGAGAGAGAGGGTGGGACAGGGAGAGAGAGAGAGAGGGGGGGACAGGGAGAGAGAGAGAGGGAGGGGGGGACAGGGAGAGGGAGGGGGGGGACAGGGAGAGAGAGGGGGGGACAGGGAGAGAGAGGGGGGGACAGGGAGAGAGAGGGGGGGACAGGGAGAGAGAGAGAGAGGGGGGTACAGGGAGAGAGAGAGAGGGGGGGACAGGGAGAGAGAGAGAGGGGGGGACAGGGAGAGAGAGAGAGGGGGGGACAGGGAGAGAGAGAGAGGGAGGGGGGACAGAGAGAGAGAGGGGGGGACAGGAGAGAGAGGGGGGGACAGGGGGAGAGAGAGAGAGAGAGAGAGAGGGGGATAGGGAGAGAGAGAGAGAGAGGGGGGGACAGAGAGAGAGAGAGGGGGGGACAGAGAGAGAGAGAGGGGGGGACAGAGAGAGAGGGGGGGGGGACAGAGAGAGAGAGGGGGGGACAGGGAGAGAGAGGGGGGTACAGGGAGAGAGAGAGAGGGGGGGACAGGGAGAGAGGGGGGGGGACAGGGACAGGGAGAGAGAGGGGGGGGGACAGGGACAGGGAGAGAGAGCGAGGGGGGTGGACAGGGAGAGAGAGCGAGGGGGGTGGACAGGGAGAGAGAGCGAGGGGGGTGGACAGGGAGAGAGAGCGAGGGGGGTGGACAGGGAGAGAGAGCGAGGGGGGTGGACAGGGAGAGAGAGCGAGGGGGGTGGACAGGGAGAGAGAGCGAGGGGGGTGGACAGGGAGAGAGAGCGAGGGGGGTGGACAGGGAGAGAGAGCGAGGGGGGTGGACAGGGAGAGAGAGCGAGGGGGGTGGACAGGGAGAGAGAGCGAGGGGGGTGGACAGGGAGAGAGAGCGAGGGGGGTGGACAGGGAGAGAGAGCGAGGGGGGTGGACAGGGAGAGAGAGCGAGGGGGGTGGACAGGGAGAGAGAGCGAGGGGGGTGGACAGGGAGAGAGAGCGAGGGGGGTGGACAGGGAGAGAGAGAGAGAGGGGGGTGGACAGGGAGAGAGAGAGAGAGGGGGGTGGACAGGGAGAGAGAGAGAGAGAGGGGGGACAGAGAGAGAGAGAGAGAGGGGACAGGGAGAGAGGGGGGGACAGGGAGAGGGAGGGAGAGAGGGGGGGACAGGGAGAGGGAGGGAGAGAGGGGGGGACAGGGAGAGGGAGGGAGAGAGGGGGGGACAGGGAGAGGGAGGGAGAGAGGGGGGGACAGGGAGAGGGAGGGAGAGAGGGGGGGACAGGGAGAGGGCGGGAGAGAGGGGGGGACAGGGAGAGGGCGGGAGAGAGCGGGGGACAGGGGGAGGGAGAGAGGGGGGGACAGGGAGAGGGAGGGAGAGAGGGGGGGACAGGGAGAGGGAGGGAGAGAGGGGGGGACAGGGAGAGGGAGGGAGAGGGGGGGGACAGGGACAGGGAGAGAGGGGGGGACAGGGACAGGGAGAGAGGGGGGGACAGGGACAGGGAGAGAGGGGGGGACAGGGACAGGGAGAGAGGGGGGGACAGGGACAGGGAGAGAGGGGGGGACAGGGAGAGGGGGGGACAGGGAGAGGGAGAGGGGGGGACAGGGAGAGGGAGAGGGGGAGAAGGGGGGACAGGGAGAGAGAGGGGGTGACAGGGAGTGGGAGAGGGGGGAGAGGGCGAGGGGGGACACGGAGAGGGGGGAAGGGACAGGGAGAGAGAGGGGGCGGAAGGGACAGGGAGAGAGAGGGGGGGGAAGGGACAGGGAGAGAGAGGGGGGAAGGGACAGGGAGAGAGAGTGGGGACAGGGGGAGAGGGAGGGGGGACAGGGCAAGGGAGGGGGGACAGGGGGAGGGGAGAGGGGACAGAGAGAAGGAGGGGGGAGAGGGAGAGGGGGAGGGATAGAGTGAGCGGGAGGGATGGAGGGTTGGCAGGGGGTTACAGAAGAGAGAGATGGGGGACAGGGGCAGGTTGGAAGAAGAGGGAAGGTCAGGGAAACAGACGGGGAAGGAGGAGAGGGGCAGGTAGGGAGATAGGAGCAATAAAGGAGAGTGGAGGGATGTACGGTTTCGGAAGAATGTGGAGGGGGAAGGGGTGGAGTTGGGAAATAGGAGGTGCAAGGTGGGGGTTTGGGGAGAGAGAGAGAGAGAAGGGCAAGGTGGGGAATGGGGTGTGTGAGATGTGGGAATAGAGAGAAAGTGACCTTGGGGAATGAAGTTGAGGAGGAGAGAGGAATATGGAGGGGAGGGAAGTAGGGGGAAAATTGGGAAGGAGGTGAAGTGAGGAAGGTAAGGGGTAAAGGGAAGAGGTGGGGAAGGAGGACAGAGGGAAAGAGATGGAAAGGATTGGAGGTGGAGAAAGTGAGGGGAGAGCAGTGAAGGACTGAAGGGAAGAGGAGGCAGGGATAGGGTATGAGGAATAGAGGGAAAACAAGGAGGGTCTACAAAGGCAGAGTTAGGAAGACAAGGGAAAGGGACAAACATGAGTAGAAGAGAAGGAAAGTTAATGGTAAAGAGTTTGGGATAGAGGGTGGCCAAGCTTGGCAGAAATGGGAAGAGAGAATGAAAGAAGTGGGGTGGGGGGAGAGAGAGGAAGATTTGAGGGGAGGGTAAGAGACAGACTCTCCTCTCTCGTTATGGGGTTAGACTTCTGTTCACTCAGAAAATGGCTGTTATGACTGTGCATTATTTATTGAAATAGTTTGAGAGCTGGAGCAGCTGTGGAGACTTAAGAGCTGTTTCATATCAATTTCTCGCTGCATTTGGGAACACTTTTCCCTGAGAAATAATTGTAGAAGGAAATAGAATTTTACCTTTGCATTTTGTCCCCTCATCACTACCCCAACCCAAGGGAGAACCTGGAAATGTCATATCTTTCAGTACGGTATTAAACCACACCTTCACCCAGGGTGAGGGGGTGGAAATATAAAAGGCATTCTGTTTGCATTATGGCACATTAGTTTAATCAATATCCCAGTCATTACCATCGGTCCAGGAGGCTGAATTATCTGGGTTCAGATCATGTTCCATCTGTGGGAGCTTTCTGAGTGCAAATTAGTTATTGTGTTTCCTACATTCGAAGTGCTGTCATTGGTTGTGAAGTGTTTTGGGAAATTCTGTGGCTGTGTAAAAAGCTATGAAAATGAAAATTCTTCCTTTAATGGTAATGATAACTCATCAAGAATTTTTGGGACTGAGCCCAAGTGTCTTTAAAGGGACAGTCGGTTGCAGCCTGTAATTCATAAAAGGAGAACTACAGCAAGAATGGTTGTAGAGAGTGTTGCTGTGATTGGTGGCTCAGTGCTGAACATTGCTGCCTCACGGTGTCAGGGACCTGGGACCTTCTGAAGCAAAGCCATACCAGACTCAACTCTCTCCATGATTCTACCTGTACAAAAGGAAGGACTGTAGATGCAGTACATTAGAGCTTTTGTTTAATAAAAGCTATGTCCACACAGCAGTTCCTTTACAAATACTGGTACAAACGGCAGAGAAGTTTAAATATCAAAGGTTGAAAATGAATCTTATTTCAGTGCCTGTTTTAAGAAAGGGTCCTCAATTGCATAGCGCAAACATCATCGATGGCTGCTGTAATGATGCACGAGATGCAACATCATGAGATGTCACCAAGAAGTAATGAATGTCAATACAGAGAATGGCCTTTTAAACGGGAGGGTGTGTAAAAACAAAACAACTTCAAAATGAAGAAGAAACTTCAAAGAGTGACACTTCAAACATGGCTTTTAGTGATTCATATTAAACAGTTTATTTTCTTGTGTGCACTTGCAAATCCCAATTAACTTTTGGGTTAGAACTGTGCGATTGAAAGGGTTATAGTTTGTAAATCAAGGAGCATTATTTATAAATTAATGCATATCAACCATTAATTTGTGGGCTGCACAGTGGTTAGCACTGCTGCCTCACAGCGCCAGAGACCCGGGTTCAATTCCCGCCTCAGGCGACTGACTGTGTGGAGTTTGCACATTCTCCCCGTGTCTGCGTGGGTTTCCTCCGGGTGCTCCGGTTTCCTCCCACAGTCCAAAAGATGTGCAGGTTAGGTGAATTGGCCATGCTAAATTGCCCGTAGTGTTAGGTAAGGGGTAAATGTAGGGGTATGGGTGAGTTGCGCTTCGGCGGGGCGGTGTGGACTTGTTGGGCCGAAGGGCCTGTTTCCACACTGTAGGCAATCTAATCTAATCTAAACCAATAGAAGACTCTTCATGACTGACTAATTTGCATGTGTTGATGTTGGATATATGAATTTTAAAAATACCTAATGGCAGCAGACTTGGTAGCTGAATTGAGTTAAATTGTGAAGGATTAAACTTGTTTATCAGCTTCGATGCAGTGGACAGTGCTGTTGCCAAGCCAGCATTAGGACCACAGCAGTCTTTGAGTAAACAGTAAAGACCTGGAAAGGAGATCTAAGAGTTGTAACTACATGGAACCATGGTAACATGCAGGACAGAAAAGGCCCCTTGGCCCATCACATCTGCATCAATAAAAAACTACTTTAAATCTACACTAGTCCTACTTCCCAGCACTTGGCCCATAGCTTTGATTGAATGTTATGGCACCTGTCAGAATATAGTAAATTGCGAGAGTGAGATCAGGTATCAGATGTAGAGGGACAGTGGAATGGACACTCCCATCAGGTGAAATTTTGGTTGAGTGGGAGGTAATATAAGTGAAATGAATGGTCTATGAGGTACAGGGACAGAGAGGTATGTAGTTGGTTAGTGGGGTGGGGCAGAGTAGGTTTTTAATAGACTCCAGTTGGTTTGTTGCAGTAAAAGGAATGCTCACTAAAAGACTCAAATGAAAGATAAAGAAAAGTCCAGAGGCAATCTGAGGAAATCAGGTATTTAAATAAACAGCAAATTGTTGTGTTCTGGAGCAAGCTGCCTATAAGGGCGGTGGAACCAGAATGAGGGTCAATTTTCAGAAGATGTGGGATGTGCCAGTGTTGGACTGGGGTGGACGATGTTAAAAATCTCACAACGCCAGGTTATAGTCCAACAGGCTTATTCGGAAGCACTAGCTTTCGGAGTTACCTGATGAAGGAGCAGTGCTATGAAAGCTAGTGCTTCCAAATAAACCTGTTAGACTATAACCTGGTGTTGTGTGATTTTTAACTTTCAGAAGGGAATCGGTTGAAAGTTCAACGTGGAATGATATTACAGGGCTATGGGGGAAAGGGAGGGGCAAAGCTAATTTCTTTTCTCGTGTTGCTGCAAGTTTCCTGGCCACAATCCTCCAGGGTTTATTTTCTGATTGTGCCAATCATTTCCAGTCCTTATCAGTCACACCCCTTTAATGTCTGGCTGAGAGACAGCCTGTTAGCAGGGCACTGAAAGCCGAGTTATAGTTAATCAACACTGAAATGAAGCAACCTTGCAGCTTTTGAGATAATTATACATCTCAAAGAGACTTAAGGAGAGATATTGAGTAAATGTTGACATCGAGAGATGCACATGGTTAGGACAGGTGACTAAAAGATCATGTTTTTAAAAATTCCAGCCGCACCTATGGAGGAATCATATTTCGAGTCTGGGACTGAAATGTTAGCTCAATTATCCTCTTCCATAAACAGCACCAGACCTGCTGAGTTTCTCCAGCACTTTCTGTTTTTGGTTTTTATAGATTTCCAGCAACTGCGGTTCTCTTTTGAAACTCTAAAATAGTGTCTTGAAGGAGGAAATTCCAGAGTTGATGGTGTCATTAAAATTGGGGATGTGTAGGGTGCCGGAATAATGCAGGAGAAAGTGAGGTCTGCAGATGCTGGAGATCAGAGATGGAAATGTGTTGCTGGAAAAGCGCAGCAGGTCAGGCAGCATCTAGGGAACAGGAGAATCGACGTTTCGGGCATTAGCCATTAGCATTCCTGAAGAAGGGCTAATGCCCGAAACGTCGATTCTCCTGTTCCCTAGATGCTGCCTGACCTGCTGCGCTTTTCCAGCAACACATTTCCATTGCTGGAATAATGCAGCTGATTCAGGGGCGTTGGTTGGATGGGACCTGGTCTGAGATGGTGTAGATGCAATGGAGATTTCACAGGTCTCAGTGCATGCAGGTGGAAGATGAGAGACCATCCGAATGCATGTTGGCATAATTGAGAGATGCCAATGGCATGCAGGGGAGGGTATCAACAGGAGATGAGCCAAGGCAAGGGAGGAGAATGTGATTGGGTTGGAGAGTGGCAGACTTTGCATTGGGGTGAATGATCTTCCAATGCACTGCAATTGCAGCAACAAAACAGAAATTGCTGGAGAAACCCAACAGGTCTGACAGCATCTGTGAAGAGAAAGCAAAGTTAACGTTTTGGGACAATTGACCCTTTGTTGAATATGATTGTAGCCAAGAAAAGGTGTATACACTGAAGCCATGGGTTTGGGGTGTGGTGGTTTGGGTGTAAGGAGTGTGTACAGGTGGGGCTGGAGCCCAGAGTGGGAGAGAAACTGGTAGGCAGACAGGAATGGATCAGGGTCAGCCAGGGATTTTGCGAAGCTGATAGTGGGGACCATAAGTTGGAGAAAATGGGTTGGCTGTGTTGTTGGAAGCAGCCCATTGTTGGGGTTGGGGTGGGTGGAGGTCCAAGATTGCAGAGTGGTCTGGTTCAACCTCAGGTTGTTAGCGGCAAATGGGGGGAGAAATATCCAAAACAACCAGTATTCAGTTGGAGGAAACAGCTTAATGTCCTAAAGGGAAACATTAAGCAACAAATTGCACCAAGTTGATAGACCCTCATGTCGAATGAGATGTGTAAACTAGATGGGAGAGGATCATTTTCTGGGATCGTACTGTGCATGAATTGGGTATTGTTTCCGTACTTTGCCCCATGAACCTTTGGAAGTGCTCCACTGTCTGTGAAATACCATGGATGGGTCCTGAGCTGGTGAATTGCATGTGTACAACTCCAGATCTTTCCCTGCACATGTCTTAAAGGACACTAACAGGAGAACTGAATTTTCTTACCAGTCATGGCTGACCAGGAGTTATTGGGTTAGGAATTGGGTACAGTACGCTGATGCAATTGGAGCTCATTGTGAAATGAAACCTACACTAAACAATAGGGTGGCCAACACCATTGTCGACCTCAGAGTCACATCCACAGCACAGAGAAAGGCCCTTCAGCTCATTGAGTCTGGGCCAGTCAAAAACAACCACCTAATGATTCTAATCCCATTTTCCAGCCTTTTTGCCCATGGTCTTGTATACTTTGGCACATTTGGCATATTTCTTCAATGTGATGAGGGTTTCAGCCCCTCCCATCCTGACGAGCAGTAAGCACCCAGATTCCCACCACCTTCTGGTAGGGAAAAAACCCTTTCCTCTCATCCCACTTCACAAAAACGTGATCTCCAACATCTACATTCCCCATTCCCCCCACTTCACCAAGAATCCAATTACACTCAATAATCTAAACTGGGTCTCTATCTTTCTCTTCATGAACCAGCATGCCAGCTTTTGAAATGATTGTTGGTTTTTGTTCCTGAGACTGAAATGTGTTTGACCCATCACCTTCGACTGCGGTTGGCGTTGGGACTTGTCAAGGCTTGTATCGATAGGGGAGCGGTAAAGAGTCCTGGCAGTCAGAGCCTGAGGAGCAGTCTGTATTTTTGTGTTTTCCCCGCTCTTGGTTGCGATTTTTGGGGGCTAGTATCTGTCAGCCAGTTCCATTACGAGACCATAAAGAGCAGAATCTGGCCATTCAGCCCGTCAAGTCTACTCCACACTTAAGCGAAATCATAGCTGATCTGACAATCCTCAGCTCCACTTTCTTGCGTTTACCCCTTACTGATTAAAAATTAGTCCATTGCAGTCTTGAATGTACTTAATGACACAGCCTCTGCGCTGAAGAATTCCACAGATTCACTCTTCCCCGAGAGGAGAAATTCCTCCTTGGCTTTGTTCTAACTGAGTGACCCCTCGCTCTAAGGTTAGACCCTCTGGTGCTACTCTCCCATGAGGAGAAACCTGGGAGAACTATCCTGTGCTTTTTTTTTGGATGGTGTCCGTTCAGAGAAAACTCTGAGGGCAGTGGGGGCCCTGGGTTTAGTGCCTCCACTGTAAGATGACACCCCTCAGCACTCTGTCAGTCTCAGGCTGCTGAAGTGACGCCTGGATTTGGAACTTAGGCCTCTGGCATCAGCCTTGAACCCGTGTCAGAGTGACCCGGAATCTAATCAAGAGAATGACCATAAGACATAGGAGCGGAAGTAAGGCCATTCGGCCCATCGAGTCCACTCCGCCATTCAATCATGGCTGATGGGCATTTCAATTCCACTTACCCGCATTCTCCCCATAGCACACCATTGCCACTGCTAGCACAAATTTAATTTTGACAGGTTCCCTTTGGAGCACTGTAGTTTACCCTGGCACCTGGCAGTTTGCTTGAATTGAAGAGAAAAGCTTGCTCCCACTGATTATGTCCAGCTGGGAGACAGCCTTTACAGTAACACTGTACAAAGAATGCAGCAAGGTCTGAATTAGGTGCTGCGGATAAGCAAAAGCATTCACAACAAGTCCATACATGTTGGTTTGTGATACAGGACAGGGATGTAGAGAGTTAGACACAAGCCCTATTCTGGCAACACTGGCAATAAAGCCAAGGTCTGTCTGTGTTTAAATTTCATTGATGCATCCTGTTCCAGTGTTGAATATTTGGAGATGACTTGACTGATATCTCCAACTGGCTAATTTCCCCTCCCCACAAACCCTGGAGCTCCAGTTAATAGCAAGCTGCGAGAGAAAGCTCTGAGCACTTCAGTCTCTCACACGGAACCCACCCTCTGCCTATCTGATCCACGAATAAAAAGTGGGCATCCAGATTTAGAGGGATTGGCAACAGAGTCCCTGGTGATGTGAGGGAACACCTTTTTGCAATGAGGAGTTAGGATTTGGTTTGGTTCTCATTAATTGGTGATGTCGATGTCTTTAAGTACCTGAGAGTGTAGCTGTGGTGTGGAAGGAGATGCAGGATGGATTTTCAAAGGGGAATTGTAAAGGATGTTATGAAGGAAAAGCAAGAAGGGGAGGACAGGAATTAGATGTCCATTCAAAAATCCAATCGGGGACAGTAGCCTGTATGATCTCTTTCTGGTTTCTCACTTGAGGATAGTGCTCTGTCCTTGACCGTTCTTAATCTGGCACTGCTGGTGAGTGTTGACATAACGTGTTTCTGACATCTCTGGTCGCACAGTTATCCTGTGCTATGCCAGGAATGCTTTGAGTACTGAGACTCTCAAGTACCGTACTCGGACTAACACGGTTCGAAGGTTGCACAGTGTGCAACGTTGTTCGGTTAATTGTGAACCAAAACTTTCCAACACATTATCATTTTGTTGTTCCATTGCTGTCCGTGGGAGCTTGCTTTACGCAAGATCACAGCTGTGCCTCCTACATTACAATAGAGCCTGCTCTGTAAAAAATATGTTGTTGACTGTAAGAGGTTTTGAATGTCCTCGGGTAGTGAAAATCTAGATAGAAACGCAAGTTCTTTTTGTTAAACTATTCACGGAGACCCATTTAGGTCAAAACAGACTGCTAAGTGTGAAAGTAGTGCCCATGAAAATCATCTTAAATCTTCTCTTTTAAGCTTCTAATTGAAAGAGGATTTGTGTCAAGTGTTTGCAGTATTTCTCCAGTTTAGCTCTCTGTTTGGCAGCAAATGAGAGACGAACCACAGGGGATATTAACACCAAAGGAAAGCACACAGCAAAGTCTCACCAAGTGATTTGGAATCAGTGTAATGACGGAAGCTTTGAGAAGCCAGGTCGATTCTTACTCGTGCAGATTGGCATTTCAGCAGATGTTCAGCAAACAATGGAAGGACTTGATGAGAATAGGGAGGAATTTCTTGAATGGATAATAAGTGATGGAGAGGCATCTGTTTAAAAAGATGTCACAAAAAGACTGAGGAGAGGTCCAAAGACATTTCTTTGTAGAGTCATGGAACAGAAAGGGGCCATGTGACTCATTGTGCCAGCCCTTCAGGGATGAGGCTAGTTTGAAGAAGTTGGGACTGTTCTCTTGGGAGAAAGGAAGATACGAGAGGGGTTTTGATCGAGTTTTCAAAATGTGAGCTGGCTGCATAGTATAGATAGGGGGAAGCTGCTCCTGTTCATAAAAGAGATTGAAAGCAATGTGCAAAGAAAACATGCATGATATAAGCAGAAATGTTTCTTTTAGGGTGTGGAATGCACTGCCTGGAAATGTGATAGAGGCAAGTTCAATTGAGGCATTCGAGAGGGATGGTTATTTGAATAGAAATAGTGAGCAGGGATTTGGGGAAAAGGCAGGAGATTGGCACTGGGTAGTGGAATCAGTGCAGGCTGAATGGCCTCCCCTGTACTGTAACAATTCTGCTCACATTTTGAGAGAGCCGTCCCATTAATTTCACTCCCATCTTCCTCCGCATGGCCCATCAAATTTTTCCTTTTCCAAAACATTTTCCTGTTCCCTTTTGGAAAGTTCCTATTGAATTTGCTTCCATTGCCCTGTCAAACAGCACATTGCAGATTACAACATCCTGCTGCATAAACCTCATCTCACCCTCCCATTCATTTGTCACTTCCCTTAAGTTTGTGTCCTCAGGTCTGCAATTCACCATGAACAGATTCTGTCCATCAATTCCAATTAAGCCCCTTACAAAATGTTTAAACCTCTCTATGAAAATCTTCCTTGATTGTTTTCAGTCTGAGGAAAGTGATCATAGCCACTCCAGTCATTGTTATTCAAGGGATGCTTTCTTTTAGAAAATAAATCACACATCAGACGTGGGCGTTGCTGGTTGGCCCAGTGTTTATTGCCTATCCCCAGATGCCCTTGGGTGTTGTCAGCTGTCTTCTTGAGCTGCTGCAGTCCATCTGCGATAAAGGTGTATTTGAAGTTGAGATCAGTGCAGCTTCTAAGACGCGAGGGATTCAACATTTGAATTGGAAGCTCCGAGCTCTGTAGAGAAAGCTGGACTATGGGTTAGACTAGTCTTGTGCTGGAAAAGCACCAAGCACAGACACAGCTTGAATGACTCCCCATACTTTTGGTAGAAGCCTTCATCACGGTTCGAAACACAGAAAAATAACAAACCGGATATTGTTAAAAGATGAGAGGTTGGGCAGGTTGTGTATCCTGGGGACCTAGGTGTCCTTTCTCATGAATCACTATGTGCAGCAGGCAATTAGGAAGGCCATTTGCCTTCATCGCAAACAAATTTAAATCCAGGAGTAAAGATCCCTTTCTGCATTTGTATAGAGCCTTGGTGAATCATGATGTGGAGTTTTGCTCTCTTTATCCAATCAAGATGAAGTTGCCACAGTCAGAGTGTAATGGAGATTGCCCTGTGTGCTACCTGCGATGGTGGGATTGTTTCTTGAGGAGAATGTCCTGGAGTTTTGAAGGAGGAGGAGGGTGACCTCATTGTAGTTGACAGTATTCCTCCAGGGTGTGAGGGGGTGGATGCAGGAAGGACATTTCCCCTCGCTGATGAGTTTGAAACCAGGGGATCAAATCTCCAGATAAGAGGTGGACCATTTAAGAGTGAGATGAGGAGGTAGTACCTCACCTGGAGTATGCTGAAACTGTTGAATTTACCATCCTAGAGGGTTGTGGCAGTTCAGTCAATGAGCAAGATAACAACTGGCAGATTTCTGCAAATGACATTAGGGGATATAGGGAGATAGAGATGGATAGAGCAATAGAATCTCACAGCACAGAAACAGACTCTCAGTCCAGCCAGTCCATACCGACCATGATCCCAAACTAAGCTCCTCCCACCTGCCTGCGCTTGGCCCATATCCTTTTCGTTTTCATGAACTTTTCCAAATGTCTTTCAAACATTCTAACTGTATCTGCGTCCACCACTTCGTCTGGAGGTTCTTTCCACATACAAACCACTCTCTGTAAAATAAAAGTTGCTCCTAATATCCTTTTTAAAAATTTCTCCTCTCACCTAAAAAATATATCCCCTAGTTTTGAACTGCCCCACTCTGGAGAAAAGACCTTTGCTATTCACCTTATCTATGCTCCTCATAATTTTAAAGACCTCTATAAGGTCACCCGTCAACCTAATACGCTCCAGTGAAAAAATTGTCCCAGCCTCTCCTTATAACTCAAACCCTCCAATCCCAGTAACATCCTGGTAAATCGTTCCTGAACCCTCTCCAGTTTAATAATGTCCTTCCTATAACAGGGAATCTAGAATTGCACAGAATATAAGAAGAGGCCTCACCAACATCCTTGACAACCTCCTATACTCAGTGATCAATCATGATCTAATTACAGACTGGTCAGTCTTGCATCAGTGATGGGTAAAGTATTGGAGAGGATTCTGAGAGACAGGATTAATGGTTGCTTGGAAAACCATAGTTTGATTAGAGATTGTCAGCATGGCTTTGTGAGGGGCAGGTCATGCTTCACAAACCTTATTAAATTCTTTGAGGATGTAACAAAACTTGTTGATGAAGGTAGAGCAGTGGATGTGGTGTACATGGATTTTAGCAAGGCTTTTGATAAGGTTCCCCATGGTAGGCTCATTCAGAAAGTAAGGAGGTTTGGGATACAGGAAAAGCTGTCTGTCTGGATACAGAATTGGCTGGCCCATAGAAGACAGAGGGTGGTGGTAGTAGATGGAAGTATCCAGCCTGGAATTCGATGTCCACTGCTGTTCCAGGACTTCTGCTCTTTGTGATTTTTATAAATAATGGTGGAGTTGTGAATAATGTGGAGGGTGGTTGTACATTGCTATGAGACATTGACAGGATGCAGAACTGGGCTGATAAGTGGCAGATGGAGTTTAACCTGGAAAAGCGTGAAGTGATTCACTTTGGAAGGTCAAATTTGAGTGGAGAATATAGGTTAAAAGCAGAATTCATGGCAGTGTGGTGGAACAGAGGGATCATGGGGTCCATGTCTATAAATCCTTCAAAGTTGCCACCCAGGTTGATAGGGTTGTTAAGAAGGCTTATGGTGTGTTGGCTTTCATTAGCAGGGGATAGGGTTTAAGAGCCTTGAGGTTATGCTGCAATTCTATTGAGTCCTGGTTAGACCACATTTGGAATATTGTGTTCAGTATTGGTCGCCTCATCATAGGAAAGATGTGGAAGCTTTAGAGAGGGTGCAGAGGAGATTTGCCAGGATGCTGTCTGGACTGGAGGGCATGTCTTATGAAGAAAGGTTGAGGGAGCTAGGGCTTTTCTCATTGGAGTGAAGAAGGATGAGAGGTGACTTGATGGAGGGATATGGGATGTTGAGAGGCATAGATAGAGTGGATAGCCAGAGATGTTTTCCCCTGGTGGAAATGCCTATCACGAGGGGGCATAATGTTAAGGTAATTGGAGGAAAGTTTAGGGAGGATATCAGAGGTAGGTTCTTTACTCAGAGTGGTGAGTGCATGGAATAGACTGCCCGCAGTGTTAGTAGAGTCAGATACATTAGGGACATTTAAGCAACTCTTGGATAGGCACAGGGAAGTTAGAACAATGAAAGGTAGGTCAGTTAGTCTGATCTTTGAGTAAGATAAAAGGCTGGCAGAACATCAAGGACCAAAGGGCCTGTACTGCGCTGCACTGTCCTATGTTAAGGGCTTGTACTGTGCTGTAATGTTCGATGTTCCATATATATGTTCTTTGAATGGCAGAACATGCTGAATAGATTGCTATTCCCAGGTTTCTGTCGTTAATATATTCATCCTCTGTTTCGCTTCTAATTGAAGGGTTATAGAGAGCAAGCAGGAAAATGGAGTTAAGGTCAAGATGAGATCAGCCAGGATCAGATTAAATGTTGAAGCAGACCCAAGGGACTGAATGGACTATCCTGCTGCTAGTTCTTTGTTTTTACTTTATTCTTAAGGACCGTGCTGCCTCCCTCAATTATTTTTATGTTGTGACAGCTCCTACCATCTGCCAATCCACTGAGAGTCTACTGTTTTCTCAGCTGGGATCACAGCACCCGTAGGTTATAGCACCTTAGCTGCTTATCCACCTGTTTTTAACAACCACTGTTTCCAACAACAGGTTCCAGGCACCCACCTCCAACCGAAATAATTAGCAATGCCCCCCCCCGCTCCAAAATCCTTCTGAATACTTAAATCTACGCCCGTGAGCTACTGACCAGTTAGCTAACAGAAAGGGGTCTTTTCTATCCACTCTGTGTGAATGCATTACTTTATACACTTCACATAAACTTTGCCATGGCCTGCTCTGTTCCAAAGGATCCAACCCTTGCCTATCCAGTCTGTTCCCAAACTGAAGTTTAGATAACCAGATAACTTCCTCCTAAATTCTCTCTGAGCCCTCTTTCACACAGTCACATCTCTGCTATATTGTGGTGCGCAGAATTGGAGGGACGATGCCTCACCCACAATAATGGGAGTGCTGAAGCAGGCTTAAGGCTGAATGGACTACTCCTACTCTTACGTTGCGATATTCCTCATGTTTTATCCAGTTCCAGCTATAGGGAAAAGGCAGGAGAGAGTGGCATTGAGGATTATCGGATCAGCCATGATCTCATTGAACGGTGGAGTGGACCCAATGGGCTGAATGGCCTATGTTTTACAGCCTCCTCTTATTCTGTGCCACAGTTAATACAGGAAGCTGCCGTGCCCCTCTCTGATCTTATCCACATGTCCCATCACTTTCCTGGATCGTGTATAGTCCAAGGTCCCACTGTTTCTACTCCCACTTCCAAAGAATGAATGTTTTAATAAGATCCCGTCAAGGCTCGTGCTGCCCCTTTTGGACATTGGGCCTGCAACACCCAAATGTTTTACCTCTGGCTCACAGCTAGTGGCCAAAGTTTCTACTTAATCAGAAACAGAAATTGCTGGAAAAGCTCAATTTGTGGAGAGAAATCAGAGTTCACGTTTCGGATCGACTAGGTCTGAGGAAGGGTCACTTGACCCAAAACATTAACTGATTTCTCTCCACTGATGCTGCCAGACCTGCTTTTGTTTCTGATTTACAGCATCCGCAGTTCTTTCGGTTTTTCTTCTGCAGTCAACCTGGCAGCGCGCACACGATCTGTTGCCAGGGCTTCACAGAGTCTGAATCACTGTGGCAAAGTGCACTCTCCCCATGTGTGTTCTAGACAGGAGTGGTCAAGGTCTGATTCTTTCTGTCATGTGGCTGACCTAGAAACCCCTCCTGCTTTCACTGCCTGCCATTGACACATGTTCAGGAAGGATTGTAGGTTAATAATCAGCTGCATTATGTACACACCTTCCCCAAACCCAGAGCTTCCACCTCAGACCCCGGGACATAGGCCACTGTCCCACATAGTCTCCTACAGACAGTACCCAATGATCCCCCATTGTGTCCGATCCTGTGAAGGGCAAACCTAACTGGGAGTATGTTGTAGCAGCAAATGGACCATTTATATATTTATGCTAACAGTTTGACAAGTTAGAATCCCTACAGTGTGGAAACAGACCCTTTGGCCCAACAAACCCAGACTGACCCTCCGAAGAGTAACCCAGCCAGCTGGCACCCTCCACTCCTGCTGAAAGTGTTGCTTTCATGTTCCGGCTGATGCTGTTAGTCACGTGCTGAATAATTACAGTGAATGGAAATTAAGTGCTTCTCAGCTCACTAACCTTCTCACAGGTAAACACAAAGGTGGCTGGAGAAACTCAGCAGGTCTCGCAGCAACCGCAGAGAGAGAAACACAGTTAATGTTTCGAGTTTGATGTGACTCCTCTTCAGGACTGGTTTTCAGAGAGTTCTCTCAGTTCCTGAGCATTCAGTGAGATTGTGACTGATGACAGATCATGTTTTTTGTCTTCTCCCCACCCTTCCCCATGTTCTCTCCATATCCTCAAATATCCTGGACTAATAAAATCCTTGATCTCCAATATAGGACTACAAGATGGAGGAGATGAAGTAGGTGATTCAGCCCTCAAATCTGCTGCACCATTCACTGAAACCTGATAATGTTCAAGTCCACTTTTCTGTCTTGTCCTATAACCCTTGATTCCCTCGCTGATAAAAACTGTCTGTCTCAGCCTTGAATATACATAAAGACCCAATGGTAAAGAATTCCTTGATGGTAAAGAATTCCGCAGATTTGCTATTCTCTGAGGGAAGACATTCCTCCTCGTTTCTGACTTTAACGGATGCCCATTTTGAAATAACTCTACAAAGGCCAGTATCCCCTCACCAAGTCACCCTTTATTTACATGCGTGTAGTACAAACACTGGCCCAGCTAGCTCACAGCCAGCTCCTAAAGTATGCAGAACCCCTGACCCTCCTTTTTTAAAATTATTTCTTTCCTTTTTTTTATGTTGTTTGACACTTGCCCTCATTTTATTTGTTCATTAGACTTCTGATTTTCATCTTTCACAGGAAAAATACAATTTGTTCATATAGAAAAGGCAACTCGCCTGAAATACAATCAAAATTAGAATTCTGACAGTGGAACTGGAAGCCTCAAATTTGGCAGTGATTTACATTACCTATTCCAGGCATTGCAGGTCCTCATTCTCCTGCTGTGTGACTAACAGATGTTGTGGTGAAACTGTAAATGTGCATCGGCGTAGTCGACACAGTTTCCACCAATCACCAGCCTTTGTCCCTCCTCTATCTGTCAGCCAGGGCTTCCTGATTGGACCAGGTTAACAGCCCCAATCAGGGAACTCCTATTCTGTGACATCCAATCCCTACACCTTTATTCTGAGATGATGATCCCTAGGGGAAACCATCTCTTCACATCTACCCAGTCAGGTCCCTATGAATCTTACATGTTTCAATAAAGTCTCCTCTCATTCTTCTAAATTCCATTTAAGTTATTAATTGAGTTAGTATTGACTGTATTTTGTGGGAGAGAGTTCCAAACTCTTGCCAATTCAGGCACAAAGAAATGTTTCATAATTTTTCTTTTGGATGGCCTGCCTCAGATTTTCAAGTTGTTCACTTGTCCTAGACTTCCCCAATTGTTTAATATTTCCTACTCCATCAACTGTATCCAACATCCTAAAACCTCAGCTGTAGTTACCCAACAGCAGGGATGCTACACAAGAAGCGAATAATTTTGCAGTGCGATGTTATAAATTTAAATAGCACCTTTTACAAACTCAGGGGGCCTGTCTGCCCTCATCGAGGGTGTGAAAGATTCCAGGAAAGTACAGCTTCTGATGGCGAGGCAAGAGTGGTGTCAAGAGGAAATGTAAAATATGTTTTCATTCCCAGTAAAGGAGAAGGCACGCCATCCTCTAATGGCATTGTGGGTCAACCCAGAGCAAGTGCAGTGCCAGTTCAAGAAGGCAGTTCACCACCACCTTCTCAAGGTCAGCTCGGGACAGGCAGGAAATGCTAGCGACACCCAGAATGAATTTTTAAAAATCCAATTTCCGTCTTCTCCCAATGAGAAGAGGGGCTGGGATTTTAGATTCCTGGATTACTGGGACCATTTTTAGGGAAGGTGGGACATATACCATCAGGACAGATTGCATCTGACCCACATTGGGACTAACATCCCTGCGGGTAGGTTTGCTAGTGCTATTGGGAGGAGTTTAAACTAACCTAGCAGGGGGGAGGGGGCATGGTATCGATGCAACAGGAACACCTAATGCTACAGCAAAGGAAACAAGTCCGAGTGGGTTCAGCTATGTTGAGTGTCGAGAGAGTAAGGCAAGGCTGGGTGCTCTCTACTTTAATGCTAGAAGTGTAATAGCTAAGACTGATTTAATGGCGTGGATTGACAGGAAGGTATGATATTGTTGCTATCACAAAAACACAGTTGAGGGAAGGGCTGGACTGGCAACTTAACATTCCGGTCTATCGGATCTTTAGGCAAGACAGGAGGGTTACCAACACTGGGAGCTATGTTGTCAGAAGGTGGGATAGGTTTGGACTGGGATAGCTTCTGCAATTCAATGAACCAACTTGAGGACCATGTTGTTGGCACCAACTATAGGCATGAGGACCAACTTGTTGGCCACATATGGAGTGTTAGTGGGACAGGAGGGGAAATGGCAGAAGCAACAAGTTTACGTTCAGTGATAGACAATGAACTCATTGACAAAATGCAAGACTGGTCCTTCATATAATTTGACTCGCAAAATGACATCATCTCCCCGACTGGAATGTTTCATCCACCAGGACATTAGGTGTGCAGCAGGTGTATTTCTGAAAGATCACAACTCTGTAAACATTTGGCTCTCCATGAAAGGATATCTTTTTTTTGATGTTGTGAAAGGCTGCTGCCAGTTGAAAATACGGGACCCCGTGTCCCCCAGCCTTCCATAGACATCGGAGAGAAATGGATCATCTCGCCATTCAATTCAATCACGGCTGAGTCAATAATTTCGAGCTGTACCTTTCCACGTTTTCCCCAGAGCCCTTCATTCCTTGCTGGTTAAAAATCTGTCTATCTCAGTCTTGAATATGCTTAATAACCCAGCCTCATCTTTGCGTGAAGAATTCTACAAATTTCACAATCCTCTGAGAGAATGAAATCCCTCCTCCTCTGTGTCTTTAATGTCCCTTATTCTGAGGAGACCCTCTGGTCCTGGATTTTCTCCACAAGAGAAAATAAGCTTTCCACATCTACCCTCTCAAATCCCCTAAGAATCTTGTACGTTTCAATAACATCGCCCTTCGTTCTTCTAAATTCCAACAAGTACAAGCCCAATTTGCTCGACCTCTCTTCATCAGGCAGTCCCTCCTTTACCTGGTATTAGTCAAGTGAACCTGCACTGCACTGCCAATGCCAGTATATATCTCCTTGGGTAAGAGACCCTAAACTGTTCATAGTATTCCAGCTGTGGTATGATTAATATCAAAAAGTGTGGTGCTGGAAAAGCACAGCAGGTCAGGCAGCATCCTGACCTGCAGCATTCATCAGGAATGTGACTGGGCTGATGAAGGGCTTTTACCCGAAACATTGAATCTCCTGCTCCTCGGATGCTGCTGTCTTTTCCAGCGCCACACTTCTCGACTCTAATCTCCAGCATCTGCATTCCTCACGTTCTCCGTGGTATGATTAGTGCCTTAGCAAAACATCCATCTATGAGTCTGCTCTGAAATTAAAGAGGAAGAACATTGCGTTTATATAGTAACACGGTAAACATGGTCAGTGCAGCAATTGAATCCCCGCCCTGCATTGATGTAAAGTTGGAAACACAGCAGCCAATGTGCAAGCAGCAAGCTCCTGCAAACAACAATGTTCTTTCATGATTGTTTATTACTTATCTGGTTGCTCTGCAGAGTTTGGTGGTCAGCCATCTTCTTGAAGCACCCCAGTCCATTTTGTTTAAATCGACTCACAATGCATATGATATACCCTCAAGTCACGATGCTATGTGGTTTGGGGAGGGAAATTCACACAATGTGATTAAGATCAGATAATGTTGGTATGAAGCAAACAAACACAGGAATTGCAGGAGAAGCTCAACAGGTTTGGCAGCATCTGTGAAGAAAAGATGTCATAGATATCATATATCGGCTATGGATAAGGTGAATGGCAGGTGTTTGTTTCCCTTTGGTGGGGGATTTCAAGACCACGGGGCATACTTTCAAAGTGAGAGGGGAAAGATTAAAGAAGGATGAGGGGCAATTTTTTTTAATACCGTGGTTCGTGTGTGGAATGAACTTCCAGAGGAAGTGGTGTTTGTGGGGACAATTACAACGTATAAAAAATATTTGGAAAAGAATGTGAATAAGAAATGTTTGGAGGGAAATGGGCCAAGCGCAGGCGGTTGGGAGCAGTTTAGTTTGAGGACAGGTTGGACCAAAGGGTCTGTTTATGTGCTTTGTGGCTCTCTCATTTCAAAGAAGGGTCACAAAACTTGAAACATCAACTATGTTTATCTCCACAGATGCTGAGTTTCTCCAATAAAACAAAGTACAGTAGTGCAGTTGCTGGAGATCAGAAACCAAAACAGAAAGGTTTGGTGGAGAGAGAGCCAGCATGTCCAGCAGCATCTGTGGGGAGAGAAACAGAGCTCACTTTGAGTGCAGTGAGTGCAGGATGGCAGATTCCTGAAGAAGGGCTCATGCCCGAAATGTCGATTCTCCTGTTCCTTGGATGCTGCCTGACCTGCTGCGCTTTTCCAGCAACACATTTTCAGCTTAGACATAGACATAGAAGAATACAGCGCAGTACAGGCCCTTGGGCCCTCGATGTTGCGCCGATCCAAGCCCACCTAAAACTACACTAACCCACTATCCTCCATATACCTATCCAATGCCCTCTTAAATGCCCATAAAGAGGGAGAGTCCACCACTGTTACTGGCAGGGCATTCCATGAACTAACGACTCGCTGAGTGAAGAACCTACCCCTAACATCAGTCCTATATCTACCCCCCCTTAATTTAAAGCTATGCCCCCTTGTAATACCCGACTCAATACGCGGGAAAAGGTTCATACTGTCGACCCTATCTAACCCCCTAATCATCTTGTACACCTCAATCAAGTCACCCCTAAACCTTCTTTTCTCTAGTGAAAACAGCCCCAAGTGCCTCAGTCTTTCCTCATACGATTTTCCTTCCATACCAGGCAACATCCTGGTAAACCTCCTCTGCACCCGTTCCAATGCCTCCACATCCTTCCTATAGTATGGCGACCAAAACTGCACACAATATTCCAGATGCGGCCGTACCAGAGTCTTATACAACTGCATCATGACCTCAGGACTCCGGAACTCAATTCCTCTACCAATAAAAGCCAGTACGCCATATGCCTTCCTCACCACACTATTTACCTGGGTGGCAACTTTCAGAGATCTGTGTACATGAACACCAAGATCCCTCTGCTCATCCACACTACCAAGTATCCGACCATTAGCCCAGTACCCCATCTTTTTGTTATTCTTCCCAAAGTGAATCACCTCGCACTTAGCTACATTGAATTCCATCTGCCACCTTTCTGCCCAGCTCTGCAGCTTCTCTATATCCTGCTGTAACCTGCCACATCCTTCCTCACTGTCAACAACTCCTCCGACTTTCGTGTCATCCGCAAACTTGCTCACCCAACCTTCTAACCCCTCTTCCAGGTCATTTATAAAAATGACAAACAGCAATGGTCCCAAAACAGATCCTTGCGGAACACCGCTAGTGACGGCACTCCATGAAGAAACTTTGCCATCAACTACTACCCTCTGTCTTCTTCCATCCAGCCAATTCCTAATCCAAACCTCCAACTCACCCTCAATGCCATATCTCCGTATTTTCTGCAGTAGCCTACCATGGGGAACCTTATCAAACGCCTTACTAAAATCCATATATACCACATCTACCGCTTTCCCCTCATCAACCTCCTTCGTCACCTTTTCAAAGAATTCAATAAGGTTTGTGAGGCACGACTTGCCCTTCACAAAACCATGCTGACTATCCTTGATCACATTATTCCTATCTAGATGTGCATAAATCCTATCCCTTACAATTCTCTCTAAGACTTTGCCCACAACAGAAGTGAGACTCACCGGCCTATAGTTACTAGGGCTATCCCTACTCCCCTTTTTGAACAAGGGAACCACATTTGCTATCCTCCAGTCTTCTGGGACTACTCCTGTAGACAAAGAGGACATAAAAATCAAGGCCAATGGCTCTGCAATCTCCTCCCTTGCTTCCCAGAGAATCCTAGGATAAATGCCATCAGGCCCAGGGGACTTATCTATTTTCACCTTTTCCAGGATTTCCAACACCTCTTCTCTACATACCTCAAAGCCATCCATTCTACTTATTTGTGCCTCAGTATTCTCATCGACAACAATGCCCTGTTCCTGAGTGAATACTGAAGAAAAGTATTCATTCAGTGTCTCCCCAATCTCTTCCGCCTCCACACGCAACTTCCCCCTACTATCCTTGACTGGACCTATTCCTACCCTAGTCATTCTTTTATTCCTAACTTGAGTGCAGTGACCCTTGTTCAGAAAAAAAATCCCTGTGAACTTCCCCTGCTGTGTGTTGCAGTGATGACTGTGGGATCACCACCTGAAAGGGCAGACAGAAGCCTCAGTTTACCCTGCAATCTTGAAGAGAGCGTCCCTGTCAGTGCAGCACTCCTGCCCAGTGTGACAGTGGATTGTCAGTCTAGATTCTGGAGTGGGGCTGTGTCCGGACAAGCTGAGCTGTGTGTTGTGAGCTTGCTTGGTTCCTACAGCACATGACAAAGCCTCAGGAAAAGGAGAACCTGAAATGCACATAACAGTGGCAGTCAGATTTTTCTGCAGCCATATCATTCTTGCATCTTCCCCTCCCCCCTGCACTTCACATGACTCAGTTCCAGTCTAAAAGCTCTTGGAGCTACACTCAGCCACAACCTTCTTCCTGTCACATGAATTAAATTGTTATCACAATCTAGATAGACTCGCCTGTTCTTAAATGTATTTAAGGTCACGTTCTTTAGGAGGATAAGGAAATGGTACAGTAATCCTCACTGTTAATACGCTGAGAGATTATGAACCCACATAGCGTCGCCTGTATTTTAAGTGGAAAGTGCAGGCAGCCTGGGAGGTTATTAATTGTTCACCACTCCTGTCACCGCATGCTTTCACTGAAGGGTGAAAGTTCAAAGCAGTATTTAGCATTGGGCTGACTGCACCATTCATACAAAGACAGCTCTGTGTCAGAGCCCAGGGAATGTGTTTGTTCCTGTCGCTCGTTCTCAGGATGTGGGATTTACTGTGTCTGAGCCAGCAGCCATTACCAATCCTGAGAAGTTGAACAACTTCAATTTTTAGCGAATTGAAATTCACAGAAATGGGCCATTCGGCCTGACTCGTGTGTACTCTGAGCCTCCCCTAACCATATTCGGGCATTTGGCAAGTAAGCTGTTTTTTAAAATATACTGTAGATCCAGGAGCACGGATCGTGTGCAGACAAGACGCCTGCTTTAGGGCAACAGTGGAGCAGAGACTGGGGAAGGGAAGTTAGCTTTCTTCCTGGGCAGTTGTCAGTGAATTCACTCCAAAAGCTCCTTGCTGACGCTTGTCGATTCCAGCAATTTTGCTTGCACATTTTTTTTTTTCAAATTTGGGTTCAACATTTTTTAAAAGGCAGACCCTGCAATTCTAGGAGAAAGTGAGGATTTCAGACGCTGGAGAGTCAGTCGAAAAGTGTGGTGCTGGAAAAGCACAGCAGGTCAGGCAGCGTCTGAGGAGCAGGAGAATCGACGTTTTGAGCATAAGCCCTTTATCAGGAATATGGAGTAGCCTGTATATCAGGAGAAAGTGAGGACTGCAGATGCTGGAGATCAGAGCTGAAAATGTGGTGCTGGAAAAGCGCAGCAGGTCAGGTAGCATCCAAGGAGCAGGAGAATCGACGTTTCAGGCAGCCTGTATATCAGGAAGGATAAGGTTGCATGAGAGAGGCCACTCCCCACATTCCTGATGAACGGCTTATGCCCAAAATGTCGACTCTCCCGATGCTGCCTGATCTGCTGTGCTTTTCTCAGTGCCACGCTTTTTGATGCTGGAATCCTAAGTCTGGCCTATTTTTTTTCTCAGTCCAGGAACACTCATTCCACTCAGTAATGATACTAATCCCATGCATGAATAAAAGTTCTCGTTTGGACATTCAATAACACAGTTTTTTTAATCCATCAAAGGGATGTGGGCATCATTTGGCTAGATCAGTATTTATTGTCATCCCTAATTTTCCAGACAGTAACCAACCACACTGCCATTGGTCTGGGGTCACCTAGTCTGGCCTACGCGTAAGGATGGCAGTTCCATTCCCTGATGTGAACCAGATGGAGTTTTCCTTAATAGAATCCCTGCAGTGTGGAAACAGGCCCTTCAGCTCAACAAGTCCACACTGACCCTCCGCAGAGTAACCCACGCAGACCAATTCCCATACCCTATATTTACCCTGACTTATGCCCCTAACCTACACATCCTTGAACACGATGAACAATTTACAATGGGTGAATGGGGGTGGAATGTCCTATCACCTTCATCCCACCCCCATCCACCCATTGTACTCTTTGCTACCTTCCCCCACCCTCCTCCCCAACCTATCCCCTTCATTCCCACCCCCACTCACCTATTGTACTCTACGCTACTTTCTCCCCACCCCCACCCTCCTCTCATTTATCTCTCCACCCTGCAGGCACTCTGCCTGTATTCCTGATGAAGGGCTTTTGCCTGAAACGTCGATTTTCCTGCTCGGATGCTGCCTGAATTGCTGTGCTTTTCCAGCACCACTCCAATCCCAAATGCATGAATAGGAAAGGATGAGAAGCATATGGGCCAAGTGCAGGGAAATGGGGTTAGGGTGGATGGACATGTTGGTCGGCATGGACCAGTCTGGGCCAAAGGGCCTGTCTCCGTGCTGTTGGACTCTATGATTGGCCTCTGGTATATGCATGGGCCATCTGTTGAGCCTAAACCATGAGCATTATTCCACGCAGGAAGCAATATCTGATTGCCCTCACACTGGGTTGGTTTTGTTTTTTTAGGAAGGGGAGGATTTTTAAAATTCATTTGTTGGATGTGGGTATTACTGGCTGTGCCAGCATTTCTTGCCCGTCCTGAGTTGTCCTTCAGAATGTGATGTTGAGACAGGATTCCTGGTGAACTGGACAGAGTGGATATGGAAAGGTTCTTTCCCCTTGTGGGAGAATCTAGGACTAGAAGCATCACCTCAGAATCAGGAGTCACACATTTAACACACAGAAGAGGAAGAATTTCTTCCCTGAGGATAATGAATCTGTAGAATTCTTTACCTCAGATGGCTATCAAGGCTGAGAAAGACATGTTTTTAATCTGCAGGGGAATCAGGGGTTATGGGGGAAAAGGCAGGAAAGTGGAGTTGAGCATCATCAGATCAGTCATGATCTCATTGAATGGCAGAGCAGACTTGATGGGCTGAATGGCCTCCTGCTGCTCCTATGTTATGTCATTAAGATCTTGAACTGCTGCAATGCATGTGCTGTAGGCAGATTCACAATCCTGAATGGGAGCAAGTTCCAGGATGTTGACCCAGTGACAGTGAGGAAATATTTCCATGATGGGATGGTGAGTGGCTTGGAGGGGAACTTGTAGGGAATGGTGTCCCTATGCATTTATTGCCCTTGTGCTTCGAGATGGAAGTGGTCATGGATTTGGAAGGCGCTATCAAAGGAACCTTGATGAAAGGCATTCTGTCGTTGATGCACACTGCTGCTACTGTGGTGCTGACGTGAATTATTTCAACTGTGCTGTGATCAGCTAATTGGGAGAAAGAGGAGGGCTCAGATGTTAGAAGGATCTGCTTTAATAAGCTGTACTCTAACCAGATAGATGAGCCATCAGGACTGTGTGCTGTGATAATATAGGGGCAAAGTGCATGGCCATATGGCCTATTGTGCCCATGCTAGCTCTTTCTCGAAACATGAAACCAAGGCACCATCTGTCTTTTCATGTGGGATGTAAAAGAGCCCGTGGCACAATTAGGAAACAGAGCAAGGGAGTCGCCCTGGACTCTGGGCCAATATTCATCTGTAACCAGACAGATTCTTTGGTTCTTATCACATGACTGCCTTTGGGAGCTTGCTGTGTGCAAATTGGGGCTGTCAGATTTTACTACATTACAGCTGTAACTGCACTTCAAAACTATTACATTGACTGTGATGTGCTGCAAGTCATTTTGAGGTGATTAGAGGTGCTACATAAATGCAAACTGATGTTTAACCCTGGCCTGGGTCTGTCTCAGTGTAAAGACAATGGGTCTGGCTTCCTTTTGGGTTTACCCCTCTGAACAGGAAACCCAGCTCTCAAAAGATGCTTTTTCTTAAGGATTTCCAAAATGTGAATTCAAGCCAAACCCATTCTCTGATGGGGAATGTTACCATTGACGAGAGTGTGTGCTGCTGGAAAAGCACAGCAGGTCGAGCAGCAACTGAGGAGCAGGACAATCAATGTTTCGGGCAGGAGCCCTTCATCAGCCCTTCCTGATGTAGGGCTGCTGCCCGAAACAACGATTCTCCTGCTCCTCGGATGCTGCCTGACCTGCTGTGCTTTTCCAGCACCACACACTCTCGACTCTGATCTCCAGCATCTGCAGTCTTCACTTTCTCCCAATGTTACCATTGAGACGGACCTCATTACTTCTCAGGACATAGAACTCAAGATTAATAGCCTTTCAAATATAGAGGTCTCCCTTGGGGCGGCATAGTGGCTCAGTGGTTAACACTGCTGCCTCACAGCACCAGGGTCCCAGGTTCGATTCCAGCCTCAGGTGACTGTCTGTGTGGAGTTTGCACATTCTCCCTGTGTCTGCGTGGATTTCCTCCGGGTGCTCCAGCTTCCTCCCACAGTCCAAAGATGTGCAGCTCAGGTGAATTGGCCATGCTAAATTGCCCATAGTGTTAGGTGCATTAATCAGAGGGAAATGGGTCTGGGTGGGTTACTCTTTGGAGGGTCAGTGTGGACTTGTTGGGCCGAAGGGCCTGATTCCACACTGTAGGGAATCTAATCTCTCTCGGGATCAAATCTTAACCTTGAATTATGTTGTTGTTAAGGCATTTACAACTCTGTTTATCACAGCCCTCAGTCAGCTTCCTGTACCTTAGACACTTCAGCTTAGTTCTTATTCTCCTTCTTCACAGATGGTGCTTCAACCTTAAGCAACGCAACATCAGTCACCAAGTCTCCTGAAGCTAACCACTTGGAGAAATGCCCTGACGATCCACCAGAACTTGGTAAGTGGAGAGAGGAAATTGTCAAAGCCTCGTTATTGACACAGCATTTTTAGCATAAAAAGGTAAAAGTCACAGAGTCTTACAGAACGGAAACAGATGCTTCGATCCAAATCTTCCATGCTGACCAAGTTTCCCAAACTAAACTAGTCCTATTTGACTACATTTGGACCATATCCCTCTAAACCTTGCCTATTCAAGTACTGACTGAATGACTCTTAAATGTTGTAACTGTACCTGCCTATGTCATTTCCTCTGGCAGGTCATTCCACATATCAACTACACTCTGTGTGGAAAAAGTTGCCTCTCAGGTCCCTTTTAACTCCTTCTCTCCTCTCACAATTATGCCCCTTAGTTTTGAACTCCCTAACCTGAAGGAAAAAGATATTTACAATTTACCTTATCTAGGCACCTCATGATTTTATGAACTTGGAGAAAGATTACCCCTCAACTTCCTAAGCTCCAGTGAAAAAAAGTCCCAGCCTATCCTTGTAACTCAGACCGTCCAGCCACAGCAAAATCCCTGTAAATCTTTTCTCTCCAAATTAATAACATCCTTCCGATAGCAGGGAGACCAGAACTGTACACTGTCACTAGATGTTGAGAATTCCTCTAGTTCATTATCGGGACTAAAGTCACTATCCACAGACTATCACAAACCTCACTCCCTGGGTGACAGTCCCATCCTCCTCAAAGGTGGATCTTAGCTGCTCGCATGTCATATTGAAGTCAAGATGAACTTCCAACCTCTTACCTGTTTGTTCACTGAGACTGCTTTACTCCCACCCCTGCCTCAACTCGTCTGCTGCTGAAACTCCCATTTGTGTTTCTTCCCTAATCGCTGGTCTTGAACACTCTAATGCTGGACACCGCCGCCGCCCCCCCCCCCCCCCCCCCCAACTCCCCCCAGCCTGCCTCTCATCTCCCACTCACCATGAGGCCGGACTGATCTCTCCTGCGTTTGTCCTAATTCTCTCCAAGTCCTGTTTCACCATCACCCCTCTGTTTGTTAAACTCCATTACCTCTCAGTCTGGCAAAAAGCACAGTTTTACAATTTCAGTATTGCTGGAAACAGACATATTTTCATCTTGCGCTCTTTAGGACAATTTGCAAGAAATACCAGTTCAAGCAGAAAGCAACGTTATACACAGTGAGGATAATAATGATTGGTTGGCAAATGGAATTTGATTGGTAGAGGCATTTCTTTAGTAGCAATGCTCTACCAATCAGAGTCCACTTGCCACCCAATCATCAAAATCCTTTCAAACAGGATAAATGTGTTTCCTTGATGTACACACGTTGATGGGGCCAGCAACATAAGTGACTGCACTCCATTACCTGCACTGTGATGTCAGTACATGTGCAGACTGCCCCACTTTTAGTTAATTGTAATCAGTTTCCCAAAGGATCCCCCTTGCTGCCCTGGGCTCTTCCAATGTCATCTCTGTGACAGGCAAGTGGAGACCATGGCCTAGTGATGTTATTCCTAGACCATTAATCCAGAGACCCAGGTAATGTTCTGGGGACCTGGATTTGAATCCCAACACTGCAGATCGTGGAATTTGAATTCAGTAAAAGTTTGGAAATAAAGGAAATCATAGACCATTGCTGATTGTCAGAATACTCTGTCTGGGTCACTATTGTCCTCAGGGAAGAAAATCTGCTGTCCTTACCCAAGTCATAGAGTCATACAGCATGGAAACGGGCCCTTCTTGGATTCATGGGAGGGTTTATTTTAGCAGAGAAGCCATTAATTCTCACATGTAAAAGCTGGCATTATATTAACCTCTTCGCTTGCAGGTAAACGTAGGAATATTCAACATGGAAACAGACCCTTCAGTCCAACCAGTCCATGCTGACCATTTTTTCCAAGCTAAACTAGTCCCACTTACCTTCATTTGGCCCATTTCCCTCCAAACCTTTCCTATTCATGAATTTATCCAAATATCTTTTAAACATTGTAATTGTACCTACATGCACCACTCCCTCTAGAAGTTCATGCCACACACGAACCACTCTGTAAAAAACACAAGTTGCCCCTTATGTTCTTTATAAATCTTTCTCCTCTCACCTTAAAAATATGCTCCGGAGTTTTGAACTTCCCCACCCTGTGGAAAAGACCTTTGTCATTCACCTTATCTACACTCTTCATGACCTCATATGTTTGGCTTATATGGATCTCCAGACGTAGTGATGTGTTCAACTCACAATGGGCAATAAATGCTGACCTGGACATTGCTCCTGTAAATGTGTTTTTACAAAGCCCTTAGTTCTGTTCCATGTTGTGTTCGTGTGTGTGTGTGTGTGTGTGCGCACGCCTGCACATGCATGTTCCTGCAAGTGTGTGTGTGTGTTTGCGTGCATGCCTGCACGTGTATGTGTGTGTGTTCATTCCTGCATGTGTATGTGTGTGCGTGAGCACATTCCTGCACGTGTATGTGTGTGGGTGCGCGCTCCTGCATGTAGATATGTGTATGCACACACGTGTGTGTTTCAGCACATACGTGCATGTGAGTGTGCACGTGCTATCCTACTCAATGGGGGCATTCACATTAGACATTTTGATCAATAATGCTGCTGTGAAGCACCTTGGGATATGTTACTATGTTAAAGGCACTATATAAATGCAAATTGTCGTTGATTAACACAGACTGGATAGTCCACCTACGCTCATAATCATATTTATAGCTCTCCAGTAATACTGGCTCAGTTCTGCACAGTGACAGGATTTTTCCAGCCCTCTCAGTGAGGGGGCTGGTTGGATTCACCGAATGACAGTATCCCACCAGGGTTTGCTCTGGAATTCTAAGCCAGAGCAGCTGTCACTATTCGTCAAGGAGAAGGAGTTCAATATGTCCACCCTCTGACTCAGGAATATTACCACAGAGCCAATCTCTCCACCCTCTGACTCAGGAATATTACCACAGAGCCAAAAGCTGACTCCAGCCCTTTCTGGTTTTGTCAGTCTTCATTGTGGCTCCTCAGACATCTCGCCTGTCTCTGAATACAAAGACTGGGGTTCAAATCCTTCCACACCAAACTCCAGACTGACACTGCAGAACATTGTTCTCCTTTAGACATTGTTTTAAACCCGAGGACCTATCTCCCTCTGCATAAATGCAAAAGACAAAACTAAAAACATGACATTATTCTGAGAGCCACAGAATTCCTGGCCTAGTGTTTATCTCTAAGTGAGCGGCATTAAAATCAGATTAACTGGGATCTTGCTCTATGGAATACACAAGTGTATTTTCAACATTAAGAAAGTGAGTACACTTCCATACTATTTAATTTACCACAAATTAGTGTTTGGTAATTATGCTAGTTTAGGTAATAGCATATGTAAAATGTTGTTCTAACATTTTACTTTCTATTTATAACATACACAGCATGCTATAATTGGGTGTCCTGAGGTGATGAAAGGAACTTTGGTTTGTAAACAGTCAGGTCTGTCATCCTTCAAAAAGATTATTTTAAATCAGTTCATCCAGGCCAGGTGGGACTTGAATCCAGATGTTCTGGCCCGGAGATTCTGCATCACAAACTCCTTCTTTAATAGTGAGTTGAAAGAGACACAATTATGTTTACAGAATCACAGAACTGTAACAGTGCAGGAGGCCATTCAGCCCATCATACCTGCTGTCTGAGCAGTTTAACTTTATGCTGATGTCCTGCACTTGCCCTAAAACCTTTCTATTTAAATAACCATCTCATACCCTCTTGAATATCTCAAACGCGTCACATTCCAGGCAATGCATTCCAGATCATAACCGCTCGCTGTGTGGAAACGTTCAACCACATGTCTGATTTGTTTCCTTTGCAGAACCCTTCAAAATCGTGTGCGCTCACACTCGATCAGTTTCTGAACAGAAACAGTCTCTCCCTATCCACTCTGTGTGAACTGCTGAAGATTTTGAAAATTCCAATCAAATCTCCCTTTAACCTTGTCCTCTCCAACAAAACTAGTCCCAGCCTCTCCAGCTGTTCCTCATAACTGGAGTACCTCCTGTCCCGAAGGGTAATGGCTAATGTGGAAGGAGCCTTTCAAATGAACCAGAGTCATTCAGGAGTTGGGACGTCATGCTGAGGTTGTGCAGGATGTTGGTGAGGCTTGTTCTGGAGTACTGTGTGCAGTTCTGGTCACTCTGTTATAGGAAGGATATTGTTAATGTGGAGAGGGTTCAGAAAAGATTTATCAAGATGTTGACGGGAATGGAAGGTTTGAGTTATAAAAATAGACTGGAAAGACTCTGACTTTTTTCACTGGAGCGTAGGAGATTGAGAAGTGACCTTGTTGTGGTTTATAAAATCATGAGGGGCATGGATAAGGAGAATGACGAGTCTTTTCCCAAGGGAGGAGGATATCCAAACTAGGGGGCGTAAGTTTAAGGTGAGAGGAGAGAGATTTAAAAAGGACATAAGGGCAACCATTTTGCACAGAGTCTGGAATGAACTGCCAGAGGATGTGGTGGGTGTGAGGGCAGTCACAACATTAGTTACAAAAGACATTTGGATAAGTGTATGAATAGGAAATGTTCGGGGGGATATGGGCCAAGTGCAGTCAGGTGGGGACCTGTTTAGTTTGGGGTTATGGTCGGCATGGACTGGTGGACCAAAGAGGTAAAAACAATGACTGCAGATGCTGGAAACCGGATTCTGGATCAGTGGTGCTGGAAGAGCACAGCAATTCAGGCAGCATCCGAGGACAGGCAAAATCGACATTTCGGGCAAAAGCCCTTCATCAGGAATAAAGGCAGAGAGCCTGAAGCATGGAGAGATAAGCTAGAGGAGGGTGGGGGTGGGGAGAGAGTGGCATAGAGTACAATAGGTCAGTGGGGAAGGAGATGAAGGTGATAGGTCAGGGAGGAGAGGGTGGAGTGGATAGGTGGAAAAGGAGCTGGGCAGGTCGGACAAGTCCGGACAGGTCAGGGGATCGAGTTGCAGGATTTTAGAAGCTAGGATGAGGTGGGGGAAGGGGAAATGAGGAGCGAGTTTGTTTCAGGACATGGTTGAAGAGCTTCAGGGCTGAGGAAATGACCTGGGAGTTGCAGTGAGAGAGAGACTCCCTGAGATTCTTGTAGAGAGAGGAGGAAAACTTCTTCAAGGCAGGCATCCTTGCAAGAGGATTCGCAGTAGGGTTAAAATCAACGAGGTAAAAACAATGACTGCAGATGCTGGAAACCAGATTCTGGATCCGTGGTGCTGGAAGAGCACAGCAATTCAGGCAGCATCCGAGGACAGGCAAAATCGACGTTTCGGGCAAAAGCCCTTTGGTGGACCAAAGAGTCTGTTTCTGTGCTGCATGACTCTCTGACTCTATTTCTGAGGACTTACTGTGCACAAATTGGTTGCTGCATCTACAACAGTTTAGATGTACTTTATTGACAGAAGAGCTCTTTGGGATGGCCTGAGGTTGCTTAGGGCACTATGCAAATGCAGATTCTTTCCTTATTTCCTCTTAACCAGACGATTTGTTTACTCATCATTGCTTGCAACTTTAATGGCTATACCTCAAATTACTGAACCATTTCAGGGGGCAGTTTAGTGCCCTCCCACATTGCTGCGGGTCTGTAATAATGTTTGAACTTCAGTGGATTATATAGTTGGGTAGATACTAACTTAATATTTTGGATTTTATTGAATCAAATTCCCCAGCTGCTGAGGTAGGGCTTGACCCCTTGTCTTCAGATCATTGTGTGGAGGTGCTGCAGTTGGACTGGGGTGGACAAAGTCAAAGATCACACGACCCCCACTTACAGTCCAAAAGGTTTATTTGAAATCACAAGCTTCAGATCTTAGTCCAGCCTCTGGTCTGCTAACCTGATGACATAACCCACGATCATGGTGGCACAGTTGAGGGCTATTGACCTTATACAGCACCTTTCAGACCCACAAATACTACCATCTGGAAGGATTAGGGCAGCAGATACATGGGAACACCACCCCCTGCAAGTTCCCCTCCAAGCTACTCACTATCCTGACTTGGAGGTATATCACCATTCCTTCAGTATCGCTGGGTCAAAATCCCTAACAGCATTATGGGTATCCCAATAACCCATGGCAAGAATCCGCTCCCCCTCACCTTCTCATGGATAGCCAGGGAGGGGCAATAAATGCTGACCCATCAAGTGACACCCACATCCTCCTAGTCATTCTTTTAAAACGTGGACATATCAATGAACTAATCTATCAGAGAGCCAGATCAATTCTCTGGTGACATGAGTTGACAGAAACTGGAAGCTGCTGGAGTTTAAGTTTGATTAAGAAATGGAAACTGTAAATCTAGTCTCAGTAAATCTTTCTCTGGAGCGTAGGAGGTTGAGAGGTGACCTGATAGGAGTTTATAAAATAATGAGATGTACAGATAGAGTTAGTGGTAGTTGTCTTTTCCCTGAGGTGGGAAATTTCAAGACTAAGGGACACATGTTTAAGGTGAAAGGAGATAGATTTTAAGAAGACATGAGGCAATTTTTTTTACACAGAGTGGTTTGCGAGTGGAATGAACTTCCTGAGGAAGTGGTGGATGTGGGTACAGTTACAATGTTTGAAAGACATTTGGATGAGAACATGAATAGGAAAGGTTTGGAGAGATATAGGCCAGGAGCAGGCAGGTGGGACCAGTTTGTTTTGGGATTATGATTGCAATGGACCGATTGGACTGAAAGGGTTTGTTTCTGTGCTGTAATACTCTGATGGGAATCATTGTCAACTAGCATTGAGTAAAACCCCATCTGGTTCACTAATATCCTTCATGGAAGGAAATCTGCCACCCTTACCTGGTCTGGCCTACATGTGACTCCAGACCCACAGCAATGGGCTTAACTCTTAACTGCTCTGTGAAACAATCCAATGACCTACTGAGTTTGAGGGCAGTTAGAAATTGCCAGCGATACCCACATCCCACAGAAGAAAACATAAATGCTACCATACCTCTTGCGTTATCTTCAAGTTTTTTCCAGTCATTTTTTTTTTTAGCTCTCATAAAGGATTGCAGTAGCTTTATTTTATCTTGTCTGTCTTGGGATTTATTATTGTCACATGTACTGAGATACAGTGAAAAGTATTGTTTTGCGTGCTGTCCAGACAAATCATACCTTACATAAGCGCATTGCTGATATTCTGTGCCCATTCCCAGTTGCCCTTTATGAGAGTCGAGGACTATTGGGGGTGGGGGTGAGTCAGACAGGAAAGTGAAGTTTGAGACCACGACCAGATTGACAATGAGCTTTTTGAATACTGGACCAGGCTCAAGGATCCTGGATTAGTGGTGCTGGAAGAGCACAGCAATTCAGGCAGCATCCGAGGACAGGCAAAATCGACGTTTCGGGCAAAAGCCCTTCATCAGGAATAAAGGCAGTGAGCCTGAAGCGTGGAGAGATAAGCTAGAGGAGGGTGGGGGTGGGGAGAGAGTAGCATAGAGTACAATAGGTGAGTGGGGGAGGAGATGAAGGTCAGGGAGGAGAGGGTGGAGTGGATAGGTGGAAAAGGAGCTGGGCAGGTCGGACAAGTCCGGACAAGACAAGGGGACAGTGTTGAGCTGAAGGTTAGAAACTAGGATGAGGTGGGGGAAGGGGAAATGAGGAAACTGTTGAAGTCCACATTGATGCCCTGGGGTTGAAGTGTTCCGAGGCGGAAGATGAGGCGTTCTTCTTCCATGCGTCTGGTGGTGAGGGAGCGGCGGTGAAGGAGGCCCAGGACCTCCATATCCTCGGCAGAGTGGGAGGGGGAGTTGAAATGTTGGGCCACAGGGCGGTTTGGTTGATTGGTGCGGGTGTCTCGGAGATGTTCCCTAAAGCGCTCTGCTAGGAGGCGCCCAGTCTCCCCTATGTAGAGGAGACCGCATCGGGAGCAACGGATGCAATAAATGATATTAGTGGATGTGCAGGTAAAACTTTGATGGATGTGGAAGGCTCCTTTAGGGCCTTGGATGGAGGTGAGGGAGGAGGTGTGGGCACAGGTTTTACAGTTCCTGCGGTGGCAGGGGAAAGTGCCAGGATCCACACCAGCTCCCAGCTCCCAGCCCTGCCGAGTTTTCACCATCTCTCCAGATCTCCCCCTCACTGAGGACGAACGATCAGTCCTCAGCAAAGGACTCACCTTCGTATCCCTCCGTCCACGCATCAATGAATTTAATACACGTCGTGACATCGAACAATTCCTCCGTCGCCTCCTCCTCCGAGCTTACTTTCACAATCAGGATTCCCGCCCACCTTCCAAGGACCCCTTCGCCCACCTCCAACGCACTGCATCCACCTGGACACCCCGCGCTGGCCTAATATCTGCCCTCGACCTCTTTATTTCCAACTGCCGCCGGGACATTAACCGCCTCAACCTGTTGACCCCCACTCCAACCTCTCACCCTCACAACGCGCAGCCCTCCAATCCCTCTGCTCCAATCCCGACCTCACCATCAAGCCAGCGGATAAAGGGGGCGCAGTGGTAGTCTGGCGCACTGACCTCTACACCGCTGAAGCCAAACGCCAACTCGAGGACACCTCTTCCTACTGCCCCCTTGACCATGACCCCACCATCATCTCCCAGACCATACAGAACCTCATCACCTCAGGAGATCTCCCATCCACAGCTTCCAACCTCATAGTCCGGGAACCCCGCACTGCCCGGTTCTACCTCCTTCCCAAGATCCACAAGCCTGACCACACTGGCCGACCCATTGGCTCAGCATGCTCCTGCCCCACTGAACTCATCTCTACCTACCTCGACACTGTCCTATCCCTACTAGTCCAGGAACTCCCCACATACGTTCGAGACACCACCCACGCCCTCCACCTCCTCCAAGACTTCCGTTTCCCCGGCCCCCAACGCCTCATCTTCACCATGGATATCCAATCTCTCTACACCTCCATCCGCCATGACCAGGGCCTCCAAGCCCTCCGTTTTTTCCTCTCCAGACGTCCCCAACAGTACCCTTCCACCGACACTCTCATTCGTTTGGCCAAACTGATCCTCACCCTTAACAATTTCTCCTTTGAATCCTCCCACTTCCTCCAGACCAAAGGGGTAGCCATGGGCACACATATGGGCCCCAGCTATGCCTTTCCCTTGTTGGCTACGTAGAACAGTTGATCTTCCGTAATTACACCGGCACCACTCCCCACCTCTTCCTCCGCTACATTGATGACTGCATTGGCGCCACCTCGTGCTCCCACGAGGAGGTTGAGCAATTCATCAACTTTACCAACACATTCCACCCTGACCTTAAATTTACCTGGACCATCTCTGACACCTCCCTCCCCTTCCTGGACCTCTCCATCTCCATCAGTGACGACCGACTTGACACTGACATTTTCTACAAACCCACCGACTCCTGGATTACACCTCTTCCCACCCTATCTCTTGCAAAAATGCCATCCCGTATTCCCAATTTCTCCGCCTCCACCGTATCTGCTCCCAGGAGGACCAGTTCCACCATAGAACACACCAGATGGCCTCCTTCTTTAGAGACCGCAATTTCCCTTCCCACGTGGTTAAAGATGCCCTCCAATGCATCTCGTCCACATCCCGCACTTCCGCCCTCAGACCCAACCCCTCCAACCGCAACAAGGACAGAACGCCCCTGGTGCTCACCTTCCACCCTCCCAACCTTCGCATAAACCAAATCATCCTCCGACATTTCCGCCACCTCCAAACAGACCCCACCGCCAGGGATATATTTCCCTTCCCACCCCTCTCCGCCTTCCACAAACACCGTTCCCTCTGTGACTACCTGGTCAGGTCCACGCCCCCCTCCGACCCACCCTCCCATCCTGGCACTTTCCCCTGCCACCGCAGGAACTGTAAAACCTGTGCCCACACCTCCTCCCTCACCTCCATCCAAGGCCCTAAAGGAGCCTTCCACATCCATCAAAGTTTTACCTGCACATCCACTAATATCATTTATTGTATCCGTTGCTCCCGATGCGGTCTCCTCTACATTGGGGAGACTGGGCGCCTCCTAGCAGAGCGCTTTAGGGAACATCTCCGAGACACCCGCACCAATCAACCAAACCGCCCTGTGGCCCAACATTTCAACTCCCCCTCCCACTCTGCCGAGGACATGAAGGTGCTGGGCCTCCTTCACCGCCGCTCCCTCACCACCAGACGCATGGAAGAAGAACGCCTCATCTTCCGCCTCGGAACACTTCAACCCCAGGGCATCAATGTGGACTTCAACAGTTTCCTCATTTCCCCTTCCCCCACCTCATCCTAGTTTCTAACCTCCAGCAACTCGATCCCCTGACTTGTCCGGACTTGTCCGACCTGCCCAGCTCCTTTTCCACCTATCCACTCCACCCTCTCCTCCCTGACCTATCACCTTCATCTCCTCCCCCACTCACCTATTGTACTCTATGCTACTCTCTCCCCACCCCCACCCTCCTCTAGCTTATCTCTCCACGCTTCAGGCTCTCTGCCTTTATTCCTGATGAAGGGCTTTTGCCCGAAACGTCGATTTTGCCTGTCCTCGGATGCTGCCTGAATTGCTGCGCTCTTCCAGCACCACTGATCCAGAATCTGGTTTCCAGCATCCGCAGTCATTGTTTTTACCAGGCTCAAGGATCCAGATGGCCTTCGCTCCTACTGTATTCCACACTTCAGAATGGGGCTCAGTATGACCAGTGTATTCTTTTCCAAAACCTTCTGGCATTTCCCAAGAGGTACCAATGCGATTAACAAATTCCTCTGCTTTTGTATTTTTACTGGTTAACAGTTGGGCCCCTGAGGATTGTGTTCGATGAGGAGCAGTCAATGGAACAGCTGGTTGAATTAAACACCTACGTGGAGTTTGGAGGCCACTATAAGCCACCAGACTGCATTCCCCTGCAACGCATCGCCATTATTATCCCGTTCCGAAACAGGGAGCACCATCTCCGGCACTGGCTGTACTACCTTCACCCGATCCTGCGTCGGCAGCAGGGCGAGTATGGGATTTACGTTATTGAGCAGGTAGGTGATAGGGTACCTCATACCTCCGTTACCAAATCTCTGTCCTCCAAGGTGAGAGGGGGGATTTGACAGAGGTGTTCAACATTTTGGAAGGTTCCACTGGAATAAACGCTGTCTCCAGTGGTGGATGGGTCAGTAGTCAGACATTACGCAGATTCAAGAACCAGGGGCACGAAGTATTACTTTACATGGGGATTTGTCATGATCTGGGATGTGCTGCTTAAAACTGTATTGGATGTAGATCCAACCTCGATCTTTTGATGTTTAGTCAAAGTCCAAGGTGACTTTATTCAAACATACAACACAGAAACAGACCCTTCGGTCCAACTTGTCCATGCTGACCAAGTTTCCCAAACTAAACTTAGTTCCATTTGCCTGTGTTTGGCCCATATCCCTCTAAACCTTGCCTATTCACGTTCCTGTCCAAATGTCTTTTAAATGTAATTGTGTCTGCATCTACCACTTCCTCTGGCAGTTCATTCCACACATGAACCATTCGCTGTGTGCAAAAGTTGCAGCTCAGGTCCCTTTTAAATCTTTCTCCTCATAGCTTAAAGTTACAACCCTGAGTCTTGAACTCCCCACCCTCATACCCCTTCACTCTCACCCTCACACCCCCACACTCTCACTCTCACACCCCCACACTCTCTCACCCAAACATTCTCACTCTCACACCCCCACACTCTCTCTTTCACACACCCACACTCTCTCTCTCACACCCCCACACTCTCTCTCTCACACCCCCACACTCTCACCCTCACACCCCCACGCACTCTCTCACACACCCACACTCTCATCTTCACACCCCCACACTCTCTCTCTCTCACCCCCACACTCTCACCCTCACACCCCCACACTCTCACCCTCACACCCCCACACTCTCACCCTCACACCCCCACACTCTCACCCTCACACCCCCACTCTCTCTCTCACCCCCACACTCTCACCCTCACACCCCCACACTCTCACCCTCACACCCCCACACTCTCACCCTCACACCCCCACACTCTCACCCTCACACCCCCACACTCTCACCCTCACACCCCCACACTCTCACCCTCACACCCCCACACTCTCACCCTCACACCCCCACACTCTCACCCTCACACCCCCACACTCTCATCCTCACACCCCCACACTCTCATCCTCACACCCCCACACTCTCACCCTCACACCCCCACACTCTCACCCTCACACCCCCACACTCTCACCCTCACACCCCCACACTCTCACCCTCACACCCCCACACTCTCACCCTCACACCCCCACACTCTCACCCTCACACCCCCACACTCTCACCCTCACACCCCCACACTCTCACCCTCACACCCCCACACTCTCACCCTCACACCCCCACACTCTCACACCCAAACATTCTCACTCTCACACCCCCACACTCACTCTCTCACACACCCACACTCTCACCCTCTCACCCTCACCCTCACACCCCCTCACTCTCACCTTCTCACACACACTCTCACACACCCACACTCTCACCCTCTCACCCGCACACTCTCACCCTCACACCCCCTCACTCTCACCTTCACACTCACTCTCTCATACCCACATTCTCACTTTGACATCCCCACACCCTAATACTCACACCCTCACACCCTAACACACACACCCTCTCACTCTCATTCTCACACTCTCATCCTTACACCTCCGCACTCTCACCCTCACACCCCCACACTCTCATTTTCACACTCTCACCCTTACACCCTCACAGTCTAACCCTCACACCCCTACACTCACTCTCACAATCTCTCATACATACACACCTCTGTCAGCAAACACAGCACTGAGGAGGGCATTATGTTTGTCTGATATAGCTGATGGGTTGGGGGAGCTCGTTGTAGAATGGGACTATTAGGAAATAGGTCAATGTTTACATTTAATCCAGTGGCTGGATTCAGACAGCAAAATGTTGCTCAGTAGAGATCAGCAATATCTGTTTAATGATTCGTTCAACAAAACTAGGTCTGATTTTCCAATGCGATCACTCAAATCCAAGCCATACATGGTGGGCCCAGTCAGTAAATCAGCTCGGCAGCGGATACCTTGGTTCTCCACCCGTTCGTGTTGCCTCATTTCCTAGTATTGCTTTCCGTGTCATTGCCACGATTTTTGGTTAAGAGATACTTCTTGCAATTGAAGCAAAAATGATGTCATTTCCTTTTTCCTCTCCAATTCAAACAGTGTCCTGTGTAAGTCTTTAGCTCCAGCCTCCACCCCACAGAAAGGGGAAGACACTTCTAAGTTCATGTCAGTATAGTTAGAACATAGAACAGAACATGACGTCAAACTAAACTAATCCCTTCTGCCTGCCCTTGGTCCATATCCCTCCATTCCTTGCACATTCATGTACTTGTCTCAAAGTCCCTTAAATGCCCCTAAAATATCTGCCTTCACCACCACTTCTGGCAGCAAGTTCCACACTCCTACCTCTCTCTTTGTAAAAAAACTTGACCCTCACATCTCTTTTGAACTTTCCCTTCTCACCTTAAATGTATGCCCCCTAGTTTTTGGACATTTCAACTCTGGGAAAAAGATTCTGACTGTCAACTGTGCATCTCTGCAGACCATGTGCTGTAGGTGGACCCATAATGGGCCACAGGTTTTTGGAACTCTCTGCCTAAGAGAGTATTGGAGGCAGGATCATTAAATGTCTTTAAGGCTGAGTTAGATACATCCTTGATTGACAAGGGAGTCAAAGGTTATTGCAGGGATAGATGGGAATATGGAGTTGAGGCCAACAAAAATCAGAGTCAGGAAAAGCACAGCAGGTCAGGCAACATCCAAAGAGCAGGACAGTCGACATTTTGGGCATAAGCCCTTCATCAGGAATCCCGAAATGTCGATTCTCCTGCTCCTCAGATGCTGCCTGACCTGCTGTGCTTTTCCAGCCCCACACTCTCGACTCTGATTTCCAGCATCTGCAGTCTTCACTTTTTCCTAGCCCACAAAGATCAGTCACAATTTTATTTAATGGCAGAACAGGCTTTTAAAGTGGTCTCTTGGAGGGAGTTCGAGGATTCTGACGAAGCGACACTGAAGGAATGGCGATATATTTCCAAAGGAGGGTGAGTGGCTTGGAGGGGAACTTGCAGAAATTGCTGTTCCCGTGTATCTGCTGCCCTTGTCCTCCTTGATGGTTGAATGTGATCGATGAGAAAAACACAAGGGAAGGTGTTCAAGAGGGTGGATGACAGGAGAGACGCAATAACAGGAGGCTTCATGGTGCATACTCTCAACAGTGTCTTGTACAACCATTTCCAAACTAAACCTCCCTACTTTTACCTTCAATTCCCTTTAATTAACTGACGACATTCCTTTTGGCTTCCTAATCACTTGTTATTCCTGTGTACTAATTAATTTGTGATTCATGTACCGAGACATCCAGGGCCCTCTGTATCTAAGAGTAGGTGTAATATGGCTTGGATCTTGCGGATCATGGGTGAATGTTATACATTGCAATATTCTTTTCCATCACACTCCTGACCTGTGCCTTGCAGATTGTAGACAGGCTCTGGGGAACCGGAAGGTGAGTTACTCACCAGGAAATTCCTGACCTCTGACCTGCTGCTCCAGCCACTGTGTAATGTGGTTCACCCAGTTCAGTTTCTGCTCAATGGTAACCTCCAGAACATTGATGGTAATGCCATACAATGCAAGAGAAGTTAGTTAGAGTTTCTGTCGTTGGAGTTGGTAATTGCCAGGCATTTGATCAGCATGACTGTGATTTACTGTTTGACAGCCCAAGCTTGGATATTGTCCAGGTCTTGCTACCTATGGACACAAGCTGCCTCAGTATCTGTCAATGAACATTCCCACTTTTGACATTATGATGGAAGAAAGGTCATTGATGATGAAGCAGCTGAAGTTTGGACTTTGAAATTCACCCTTAGGCGTCCTGAAGCCAGGTTCATGATCAAGATAGGTCAGAGTGGATTGGCCTTCAGCAACCACAAATGACTCCAATCAGTGGAGAGTCCTCCTCTGAATGCATGTTATAGCCAGCGAGATATTCTTGAGGCAAGGTATCCAATATACAAAATATAGCAGTCGGTTGGTGCGCAGCAAGATCCCATAAACAGCAATGCGGTCATCTGTTTTAGTGACACTGTTTGAGGGATACATTGGCCAGCATGCATTCTGCTCTGCTTTGAAGTACCATCGTGGGATCTTTGATGTCAGGTGAAAGGTCAGACTGGGTCACATTGGAATGTTTGCATGCGTGTTTCTGAGCTTCAGGACTTGTTGTTAATCTGTTGGTCCCTTCCCACCAGGCCGGTGAAAACACCTTCAACCGAGCAAAGCTTCTCAACGTCGGATTTGTGGAAGCGTCGAAAGAGAACAATTACGACTGTTTCATATTCAGTGATGTCGATATTGTACCCGAGAATGACCGGAATCTCTATCGCTGCTCTCAGAATCCACGACACCTGGCCTGTGCCATGGACAAATTCGGATACAAGTAGGTACCTGAGCTGTAGCTGCTCATCTGAAGAGCTACCTGTTTTCTCTCTTTTCATTTCCCCTTTCTCTCCTTTTCTCTCTTGATTGATTTTGTTTCACTTTATCTCCTAGACTCTCCTCATATCCTCTCCCTCTCTTTTCATCTCTCTCCTTTCTTTTGTCTCCCTCTTTTCTTTTGCAGTCTTTCCCTTTCTCCTTCTCTCTTTCCCTTTCTCCTTCTCTCTTTCCCTTTCTCCTTCTCTCTTTCCCTTTCTCCTTCTCTCTTTCCCTTTCTCCTTCTCTCTTTCCCCTCTCATTTTATTTCTCTTCTTTCTCTCTGTTGTTTCCTTTTGTTCCCCTCCCTCTTTCCTTTTCTCTTTCTGACTTTGTCTTTCTCTCTCTCATTCTCTCTTGATCACTCTCCTGCTGTCTCCTTTATCTTTCTCTCCTTTTCCCTTTCTTTATCCCTCACGCATTCCGTAGTTCTTTTTTTCTTTCTGTTGCTTTTCATGTTTCAATCTCCCTCTTTTTCTATTTCTTTCTACTTTCCTTTTTCCTCTTTCTCCTTCCTTTCTGTCGCTCCCTTGTTTTCTCTCTCTTACTCGTTCAGTTGCATTCCTTATTTCTTTTATTCCACTGACATGCACATCCCCTTTTCCTGAGCAGCATTTTTCACTGAAATCACTCAGAGACAACACCAGCCTCAGTCCTCCAGCCCCTCCCTCCCACATTGCTCAGAGTTTGGGATCCTTGCACCAACAATACAGTTGACTTGTTTGTTTGCCCCAATGAGTCTCTTGGCCAAGGGCAGTCACTGGCTGAGTTTTACCAAGCAAGAGGCTTAGATGCCTGGTCTGTGCTATCTTCGTCTACACGGTGGCTCAGTGGTTAGTGCTGCTGCCTCACAGCGCCAGGGATCTGGGTTCACTTCCAGCCTCAGGTAACACACTGTGTCGAGTTGACACATTCTCCCCGTGGCTGCATGGGTTTCCTCTGGGTGCTCCGGTCTCCTCTCACAGTCCAAAGATGTGCAGGTTAGGTGAATTGGCCATGCTAAAATTGCCCATAGTGTTCAAGAGTGTGTTAGTTAGTTGCACTAGTCATGGGAAATGTAGTAATAGGTTAGGGGAATGTGTCTGGGTGGGATACCCTTCAGAGGGTCAGTGTGGACTTGTTGGGCCAAAAGGCCTGTTTCCACACTGTGGGGACTCTCTGATTATAAGATTTTGTAATAAAAGTCTGTGTTTTGTTTGTGTAGGGAGCACTGACTCAGGATGGCACATGTACAGATATCTAAGTGCGCAGGGATTGGTTCAGCCATAAAGCATTCTGTGGTCGAATAGTCTGCCCACATTCATAGACGCTTGTTCAAGCTAGTTGCCCTGTTGAGGAGTTGATGAGTCAAGGGGGTGGCACGGAAAGAAAGCAGACAGAGTGGAGACACTTTTCTTTAAACATTCCCTGGCGTGATATTGTTTGAACTCTCAAGTAGTTGGTGTGATTTCTCAGTGGGTATTAACTGCAGTCAGATTTGTTGTTTCATGCATTGCTCCAGCACTTCTAATATTCCTGGTGTGTAATTAAAGGAGATGTAATTGGAGTAATGGGAGAACTGGTTACTACACAATTAAAATAGACGAGATGTAGATTTACAAGAGGGGTGGGGTTAACAGGAATGGGAGAAACTAAATGTTGACAATACTGGGCGGTGTTGGTGCAAAACCATTCCAACTAAGCAGGGGTGAGTGATGGGCATCAGCAAACCTCACAGATCATTCTGTGCGAACAAGGGCTGGTATTTATGAAACCATACGGATATAGGAGCAGAAGCAGACCATTCAGCCTATCGATTCTGCCATTCAATGAGATCATGGTTGACCTGACGATCCTCAACACCATTTGCCTGCCTTTGACCCATAACCCTCAATTCCACTTGCTGATTTCAAATCTGTTAATCTCAGCCTTGAATATACTTAATGACCAGCTTTGATGGTCCTCTGCAATAAAGGATTCCACAGATTAACTACCCTCCAAGAGAAGAAATTCTTTCTCATCTCTGTCTGAAATGTACGACTCCTTACTGTGTGAGATGATGCCTTCTGGTCCTAGACTCTCCTGATTGCTTTTGCAAAAGGAAGGCTTGAACATTGAAAATGAAGTGTTTCAACTAACTAAATATTGGCAAAATACTACAGATGTTGGAAATCTGAGAGAGATACAGAAGATGATGGAGAAAGCTAACAGGTCTGGCAGCATCTGTGGACTGAGAAACAGAGTGACCATCTTGAGTCTGGCATGCTTGTTCTTCAGAACTGAAGAAGAGCTATACTGGACTCGAAATGTTAACTTTGTTCCTCACTCTACAGATAGTGAGTCGAAAAGTGTGGCGCTGGAAAAGCATAGAAGGTCAGGCAGCATCCGAGGAGAAGGAGAGTCAACATTTCGGGCATAAGCCCTTCTTCAGGAATCTGGAGGGGGGGAAGGGGCTGAGAGATAAATTGGAGGGTGGAGGTAGGGCTGGCAGGAAGGTAGTTGGGAAGGAGATAGGTACATGCAGGTGGGGGTAATTGTGATCGGTTGGAGGGGAGGGTGGAGCCAAAGCCTCAGTTTCACTCATTGAAGAGCTCTTTGACGTTGATCCCTCAGGCAACATTTACCTTGGCGCCTGTGGGATCTTGCTGTGCACTGTTTAGCTGCTGCACTTTCCCACAGCAGTCAGTCAAATTGTGTTTCGAAATTTGTCTTGTTGGCTGCAATGTGGTTTGCATTATCCTGGGGCAGTATGAAAATCTGACTCATTTTCCTGACGGTGCTCCCAGTTCCCACCCTTGTCCCATGATGCCAATTCATGTAATTAACTGGCTGTCTACCAGAGATCAGTGCTGCTACTCTCTCGCCATCATCTTCCCCCCCACCCCCCAACCTTCTGTCACTCCCTTTCTCCCCCCCCCCCCCCCAACTTTTCTTGCTCGCAAAAGCCCATCTGGTTTACTAATGTCCTTCAGGGAAGGAAATCTGCCATCCTTACCCAGTCTGGACTACATGTGACTCCAGTCCCATAGTAATGTGGTTGACCCTTTGATACATCATCACAAGGCACTTAACCTAAGGGTTGATACTGGTCTTGCCATCAATATCCTTAACCCATGAAAGATTGAATAAAAATATCTAGTTCGTTCTCACTCACGCTCTTGCTCGCTCCCTCTCTCGCTATCTCCATGGTATATCTCTCTCTCTCGCGCTCATGCTCTCTCTAGCTTTATGGGTAGCCCTGTCTCTCTCTCTCTCTCGCTCTCTCTGGGTATCTTTCTCTCTCTCTATGGGTATATCTCTCTCCCTATGGGTATATATATCTTTCCCTCTCTATGGGTAACCCTGTCTCTCTTTCTCTCTCTCTGGGTATCTCTCTCTCTGGGGTATATACCTCTCTCTCTCTCTCAATGGGTATCCCTGTCTCGGCTATGGGTATCTCCTAGCTCTTTGTTCAGTCTAAAATGAAAAACAGGAAATGCTAGAAATCCTCAGCAGCTCTGGTAGCCTTTGGGACAGACACTCATCGAGCATGGTTTTGTATGTGTTATGCATTGGTGCCTGGAGACTGGGACTGGGACTAAGTGGGGGTCATATCCTACACAGTGTGATAGGTACATGCAGGTGGGGGTAATTGTGATTGTAATTGTAATTACAATTGTAATTGTAAATCAGCTGGTACTGATTTTCCCTAAATTTGCCAATCAGTGGGCAGAGTGTGGGATTTTCCTTTTTCCATTCACAGGATGTGGCATTGCTTGATCGGCAAATGTTATTGCTCAGACAGCAGTTTAAAAAGTCAACCACATTGCTGTGGGTCTGGAGTCACATGTAGGCCAGACTGGGGTAAGGATGGCAGATTTCCTCTCTTAAACAGCGTGAGTGAACCAGATGAGCTTTTTGTTATAATCACTAATGGTTTCATGGCAGATTCATAATTCCAGATTATTACTGAATTCAAATTCCACCGTCTGCCATAGCAGGATTCGACCAGGAGCCCAAAACAAAACTTGGGTCTCTGGGTTAATAGTCTTGCGATTAATATCACAAGACCATCGCTACCTAACATTGAGGAAACAACAGACTGCAGATTAGGGAGAGAGAGAAGGGTGCCTCAAAGTGGATTTCTCCTTTGAGTTATTTAAACGAACTCTCCGGGTACCTTTTCCAGGCCATTCCACGAAGGTCATGTTTGTATCCTACCATTGCTGCTCTAAAACATCCCCATGGCATTTCACAAAAGCGAGTGATATCATTTAAAAAAAAAAATTTGACCCCAAGACAAATTAAGAAGATATTGGGACCAGTGACCAAAAACTTGGTCAAAGAGGTAGATTTGAAGAAGCACCTTAGAGAGAAATAAAAGACCTTGTGGGAATTCCAGAGCTCGAGGCTTCTAGCAGCTGATGGTACAGCCCCAAATAAATGTTGGAATAAAGGAAATGGAGGACCTTTCTTTGAAGTTATTGATGCATTTTTCTGAGGCGGCTCAATTGGGTTCTGGTGACATAATTAATTAGATTGATAGATATACAGCATGGAAACGGACCCTTCGGTCCAACTCGTCCATGCTGACCAGATGTCCTAAATTAATCTAGTCCCATTTGCCAGCATTTGGCCCATATCCCTCTAAACCCTTCCTATTCATGTTCCCATCTAGATGCCTTTTAAATGTTGTAATTGTACCAGTCTCCACCAATTCCTATGGCAGCTCATTCCCTTATATGTACCACCCTCTGTGTGAAAAAGTTGCCCCTTTGGTCCCTTTTAAATCTTTCCCCTCTCACCCTAAACCTATGCCCTCTCGCTCTGGACTCCCCCACCCAGGGAAAATACTTTGTCTATTTATCCTGTCCATGCCCCTCATGATTTTATAAACCTCTATAAGGTCACCCCACAGCCTCCGACACTTCAGAGAAAACAACCCCAGCCTATTCAGCCTCTCCCTATAGCTCAAATCCTCCAACCCTGGTAACATCCTTATAATTCTTTTCTGAACACTTTCATGTTTCACAACATCCATCCAGTAGCAAGGAGACCAGAAATGAATATAGTATTTCAAAAGTGGCCTAACCAATGTCCTGTACAGCTGCAACATGACCTCCCAAATTGTTATTAAATTATTCACTACTCTTGGTCTGATTATTTATGAAGACTGGATGTAGGTTGCTCGCTGAGCTGGATGGTTCGTTTTCAGACATTTCGTCCCCATACTAGGTAACATCTTCAGTGAGCTCCAAATGAAGCACTGGTGGTGTATAGCCTGCTTTCTATTTCTATGTTTGGGTTTCCTTGGGTCGGTGATGTCACTTCCTGTGGTGACATTATTTCCTATGGTAATGTCATTTCCTGTTTTTTTTTCTCAGGAGTGATCAATAGGATCCAAGTCAGTGTGTTTGTTGATAGAGTTCCGGTTGGAATGCCATGCTTCTAGGAATTCTTGTGCATGTCTCTGTCTGGCAGTCATTTCTGAGATGTCTTTGATGTAGGAGAGAGTGGCAAGGGTTTCTGGACGTGTTTTGTCTGCTTGTTTGGGTTTGTTGCTCAGAAATCGGCGGACTGTGTTCATTGGGTCCCATTCTTTTTGAATACAAGATATAGGTGATTTTGCTCTGCTCCACATTGTTCCTCTGTGCTGTGGTGGCTCATTGAAATAATGTTCTAATGCAGCTTTGTTTGTGGATGTTGGGATGATTGCTTCTGTAGTTCAATATTTGGTCTGTATGTGTTGTTTTTCTATGGATGCTGGTTTGAAGTTCCCCATTGGCTGTTTGCTCTACTGTGACATCTAGGAATGGCAGTTTGTTGTTGTTTTCCTCCTCTTTAGTGGATTTTATTCCAGTAAGGGTATTATTGATGGTCTTAAAGGTTTCCTCTAATTTGTTTTATTTAGTGATAACAAAGTTTAGGTTGGATGGTTGGCAGAGCTGTTTGTTCGAGTCTCTGCATTACTGCCTCTGCTAAGAACCCTGATATCGGAGATCCCATGGGTGTTCCGTTGGTTTGTCTGTAGGTTTGGTTGTTGAAGGTGAAGTGGGTGGTAAGGCATGGGTCCACGAGCTTGACAATACTGTCCTTGCTGATGAAGTTAGTTGTGTTTGGTATATGTGTCTTTGGGTCTTCTAATAGTGTTGTCAGTGTTTCCTTGGCCAGGTTGATGTTGATGGATGTGAACAGGGCTGTTACATCAAAGGAGACCATTATTTCAACCTCTTTTATCTTGGTGTCTTTGATGGTCTTCAGGGATTTTTGGGTGGAGTAGATGGAGTGGTGTGAGTCTTCAACTAAGTGTTTTAGTCTTTGGTGTAGCTCCTTGGCCAGTCTGTAAGTTGGTGTTCCAGGTAGTGAGGCTATGGGTCTCAGGTTTGTCAATTTTGGGTAATCTGTAGAAGCATGGTATGTTGGATCCATCTGGTTTCATTCTTTGCAAGTCAGTCTTATTTATTTCTCCCGATTTCTGATGCCTTTTGAGTAGGGCTGTGATTCGGTTCTCTAGTTGTGGGGTTGGGTCTATCGCTACTTGTTGATAAGTGTTGGTATCTGCAAGTAGTGCATTTGCTTTTCAATGTAGTCTCTTTGATTTAAGATGACTGTCAAGCGTCCTTTGTCTGCAGGTAAGATAATATTTTTATTTTTTTAGTCTTTTTAGTGCTTTCTTTTCTTGTCTATTGAGTGTGTTTCCTTCCATTTTCCTGTTTAATGTTGGTGTGACTGTCTGTCTGATGGTTTGTTGGGTTTCTTCTGTGAGTTAGTTGTCTTTCAGTGTTGTTTCTAATGCTGCTAAGAAATGTTTCTTATCCACATCCTGGAAGTTGTAATTTAATCCACTTACTAAGGCGGCTTTTTCAGTGTCTGTTAAGGGTCGGTCAGATAGGTTTTTTTATCCATGCTTCTGTGTTCTCGGTATTGTTATTTTGTGTAAGGTTGTCTAGTTTTTTTCATTTTCTGTGTTTGTCGCTGTCTAATATCTATGGCTTGATGTATTGTGTCTGTTGCATTAGTGAGTAAAGATTTTTGATACAAAGTTTCGCAGTTGTACTTAGAGTCTGTTGTGGTCATCGTTAATCATTTCTTTTAGCATTCTGCAGCCGTTTTGCTCTGCTATTCTTTTGGTTAGTAGAAGTTTATATTTAAGACATTTAGGTAGCACCTGTTTCCTTAGGCATTTGTACAGGAAGTGCAGCTGTTTGTGGGTGTCGCTCTGTTGGATGGCATTGGTTTCCCATTTTTGGGCCAGTTTTAACGTATTGTGCCCATAGGTGTTAGCAAGTTTTGAGAAGATTTGTAGCTCAGGTTGAGTTTCTGGATGTAGGTTTTCTCACTGAGCTGGAAGGTTCGTTTTCAGACATTTCATCACCCTACTAGGTAACATTTTCAGTGAGCCTGCGAATGAAGCACTGGTGGTGTAACCCACTTTCTATTTATATGTTTGAGTTTCCTTGGGCTGGTTATGTCATTTCCTGTGGTGACATAATTTCCTGTGGTGAAGTCGTTTCCTGTTCTTTTTCTCAGAGGGTGATAAATGGGATCCAAGTCAATGTGTTTGTTGTAGAGTTCTGGTTAGAATGTCATGCTTCTAGGAATTCTTGTGCGTGTCTCTGTTTGGCTTGTCCTAAGATGGATGTGTTGTCCCAGTCGAAGTGGTGTCCTTCCTTATCCGTATGTAACGATATGAGTGAGAGTGGGTCATGTCTTTTTGTGGCTAGTTGATGTTCATGTATCCTGGTGGCTAGTTTTCTGCCTGTATCCTTACATACAGATGAAGTACATACCACTTCATCTGGGACGACTGTGTCTGAAAACGAACCTTCCAGCTCAGTGAGCAAACCGACAACCAGAACCTCAACCTGAGCTCCATATTTTCTCAAAACTTGATTTATCAAGACTATTTCAGGAGGCAGAAACTTGCACGCAATGTGGCCTGATTGAGCTTTGCACCTTTACCTCATTTCTGTGTCTCTGTTTTGATCCAGGTTGCCATACACAGGATATTTTGGAGGAGTTGTGGCATTCACAAAAGAGCAGTACTTAAAAATAAATGGTTTCTCCAACAATTACTGGGGTTGGGGGACTGAAGATGACGACACATACAAGAGGTAAAATAAAGCAGACTTTTTAAAACTGGCAAAGTGATGTTTGTTGAACTTCCAGATGGGACTTACTCTTTAGATTTGAGTACAATCATCTCATTTTCATCTTCCTTTATTAACATTATAGACTTTGGATAGATGAAACTCAGTCGCAACAACTTTGTATAAGAATTGCAACGTGTATTAACTTGGGAAGATTACAGAGTTTAGTGTGCTGTTTGATATCTCACAGCTTTAAAGGAATAAAACTGAGAACTGCAGATGCCAGAGATCTGAAACAAACCTAAAATTGTAGGTGAGCTCAGATCTGATGAAGAGTCACCAGACCCGAAGTGTTCGCTCTGGGTTCTCTCCTCGGATGCTGCCAGACCTGCTGAGTTTCAACAGCAATTTCTGTTTCTGTTGCTTTTAAGGGACATGCTCATGATGTCATTATTATATCACTGCATACGCCATTTAGCTCAGTGAGTTAGCTCCACCATTCAATAAGTTTGTGTCTGATCTGATAATCCTCAACTCCACTTTCCTGCCTGCCTTGTCCCCATTAGCCTTGATTCCCTTCCTGATTAAAAATCTGTCTCAGCCTTGAAGATACTTGACGACCCAGGCTCTACAACCCTCTGCAGGACAGAAAACATTCCCTGAGAGAAAAACAAATCATCCTCATCTCTGCCTTAAATTGATGACCACTTATACTGAGATTATGCCCTGTGGTTATAGACTGTCTCACAGAGGAAGCAACCTCTCCACATCAACCCTGTTAAGCCCTGGAAAAATCTTATATGTTTCAATAAGGAGTTTTGTCATACTTCTAAACATTAATTAGTGCAAGCCCAACCTACTCAACTTCTCCACTTGAGAAAATCCTTCCAAAACTGGTGTTAGCCTAGTGAATATGCACTGCACTGCCTACTTTGTCGGTATATCTTTCCTTAGATAAAGTGTTCAACACTGTTCATAATATTCTAGGTGTGGTCTAACCAGTGCCTTATATTGTTTTAACAAGACCTCTGTATTTTAATATTCCATTCCCTTTGTCTGAAGGCCAACAGTCCATTTGCCTTCCATCTACCTACTGAACTTGGAGCTAGCTTTTTGTGATTCATGCACAAAGACTCTATCATTGTTCCTTTACCATCTTTTCTGCTAATCTGCATTCTCAATCCACACCAGCCTACTCTTCGTTTATCACTAGCTAATTAGCCTTATCTAAGTTTAACACAGTTGTTCCTAAACTACGTTTCGCATTCTCAAACTGAATGCTTAATTCTACCTTATTACGGGCACTGTTTCCTAGGGAATCTTTTATCTGAGATCTTTAAATCAATCAGATCCAAAATAGCCTGATTCCCAGTTGGATCCACATAGACTCTTCATGGCTACCTCTGCCGATTTGATTTCTTCAATATACGTGAAGATTAATATCACTCACAACTAATGTAATGTCTTATTTACATGCCCTTGTTGTCTTCTGTAGCGTACAGAATAGCTAATATTATGGGGCCTGTAGTCTATGCTGACCAATAAATTCTTCCCTTGTTATTTTTTAGTTCCGCTCATTTTGGATCTACTAATACAGATCATTTCTTCTGATTGTATTTAAACAAAGCTACCCCACCTCTTCCAGCTTGTAGTTTCGAAATAACCCTGCATTGGTAGATCCTCGATTTGATTTCCTTTAAACTGTGTCTTTGTAATAGCAGCAAGATCATACCCATTACTTGATACTTGTGTCATTAATTCATTTATATTCTTTAGAATGCTGTGCACACTTAAGAGCCATTAATTTTGCTGCCTCCCCATATTCCCCTTTGACCCTATTTACTGCTTTCTTAAAAGCTTGTACACTCTATCCCTTCCTATTGCACTCTGGGTGTCATTATCTAAGTTGTTATTCTGCAATGCCACTAATCTTTATGCTTTGTAAGCTGGGGATGCCCCTTCTCAAACACAGTACCCCCTCTAATTAGTGTAAACACATCTACTTTGTCCATAAAGCATTCCAGTGACCTGTTGTTAACTGTGTACCAAGGTGCCAGACTCCAGGCCAAAGTAATAAAAATAACCAGTGATTAAGAAAGTGTGAAAACACATCATTTGTGGCTCATGGAAGAGACAATTCTTTCAGCAGAGTCATCAGACTCGAAATATTAACTCTGCTTTCTCTCTACAGATACTGCCAGATTTGCTGAGTTTCTCTAGCCGTTTCTGTTTTTTCCTTCGATCTCCAGCATCTACAATTCTCTGTTTTTGTTTCTTTCGAACAGCCTATTTGCTAGTTTGTTAAATGATAAACGTTCCAGTTATTGAGTCACAAAGTTGTACAGCACGGAAATAACGTGCCCATGTTAAATTTTAAATTAATCTAGTCCCAGCATTTGGCCCTTTCTATTCAGGTACCCACCCAGATGCCTTTTAAATGTTGTAATTGTACAGGCCTCTGGTAGCTCGGTCCATACACGCACCACCCTCTGCATGAAAAAGTTTCTCCTTCTGTCCCTTTTAAATCTTTCCCCTCTCTCCTTAAACCTGTGCTGTCTAGTTTTGGACTCTCCCACCCTAGGGAAAAAACATTGTCTATTCATCCTGTCTATACCCCTCATGATTTTATAAACTTCTGTAAGGTCACCCCTCAGCGTCTGACGCTCCGGGGAAAATAACCCCAGCCTGTTCAGCCCCCCCATAGCTCAAACCCTCCAACCCTTGCAACATCCTGTAAACCTTCTCTGTTTAACAACATCCTTCCTACAGCAGCGAGACCAGAATTGAATGCAGTATTCCAAAAGTGGCCTAACCTAGTTCCCACTTGTTAGATTTTATGTAGGTCATTCAAACTGGAATAGGTTGGATGATCCAGTAAGCCTGTTCTGCATTCAGTTAGATCATGGCTGATCACAGATTATATGTAAACTCCACACCTTCTTATACTATCCCCAAATTCCTCGATGCTTGTAGTCTCCTATAAAGGATCTTTTAGATACAACCAGCAAAACTAGCATCATTTACAAAATACCTTGCAAGAACTGTGGAGGAAAAAAATACATCGGACAAACAAGCAGGAAACTTGCCACCAGGATACATGAACACCGACTGGCCACAAAAAGACACGACCCACTATCACTAGTTTCTATACATACAGACAAAGAAGGATATCACTTTGGCTAGGACAACACATGCATTCTAACCAGACCTCCATCAATAAACACATCGATTTAGATCCCATCTACCTTCCCTTGAAAAAAAAGAACCGGAAATGACGTCATCCACCTTAAGAAACCAAGACCTGTAAATAGAGAGGCGGGACATACCATCAGCGCTTCACCGGAGACTCTCACTGGTGATGCTCCCTAGTCGTGGTGACGAAATGTCTGAAAACAAACCTTCCACCTCAGCGAGCTAACTTACATACTTATCATCAGCCTGAACTACAAATCTTCTCAAAAATTGCTATGGATCTCAGTCTTGGCTGGGCACAATTAGTGAGCACTAGTCTGTCTTGAATCCAAACACATAACAGAATGCTACAGAAATGGGATTTGGTGGTGGTGTTATTGAAATGAGGAGTTAAATAATGCTTATCAGACCGCGTACTAAGAAAGTGTCTTTGTTCTTTCTCTCATAGAGTAACACTGAGTGGGATGTCAGTTGATCGACCCGATCGCAACATTGGAAGAACCAAAATGATACGGCATCAGAGAGACAAAGGGAATGAGGTCAATGAGAAAAAGTGAGTCAAAAATTGTCACTTTGCACATGAGGGTGAAAGAGTAGTGATACTGGAGGTCAGAATCATTACTTTGATACAGCAGAATGGAGGTATTTGTCATTACACAGTGGCAAGTGTTACAAGGATGCAAGTATTTGTGATGTTTATGTAGTGTTTACAGTGGCATCTATTTTCATCCTCCTTAACATCACCCTGTTTTGCTACTGCCTCAGTGCATTTACTGAAGTCACTGTCCATGCCATTGTCATCTTCAGGCTAATAATCCGAGACCCAGGTTATGTTCTGGGGATCCAGGTTCAAATCCCACCACGGCAAATGGTGACAGTTGAATTCAATAAAAATCTGGAATTAAGAGTCTAACAATGACCATGAAACCATTGTTGATTGTTGGAAAAATCTACCTGGTTCACTAATTCCTTCAGGGAAGGAAATCTGCCATCCTTGCCCCGTCTGGCCTACATGTGACTCCAGACCCGTAGTAATGTGGCTGATTTTTAACTGCCTCCTGGGCAATTAGAGAAGGGCAATAAATGCTGGTCTAAGCTTCATCCTGTGAATGATTTTCCAAACCCTTTGTTGATGGCAGTCACCCAAGAGATCCTGATGGGTTTGATGCAAAACCTTGTAACTCTCTTCCTTGAAAGACAATAGAGACAGGGTCTTTGAATATTACGAGGCAGTGGTAGAGATAGATTCTTGGGGTAAGCGAGTGCGTGAAAGGTTTTCAGGGTGGTGGTGGAAATGTGAACAAATCTGATCAGATGTGATCTTAATGAATGGTGAGGGGGCTCGAGACTTTGTGCGGTCTATTCCTGCTTCTACTTTGTATGTTTATATGCTTCATATCTAAAATTCTTGTCCTTTTCCCTCATTCCATTATAATCACAACCACCTCTAATTCAAAAAGCTTTCTTTTGTCTGTATCTCTTACACTCCATTTGCTCCACCTTTGGCCACAGCCTCCCACTGTGACCTCTGTTGTTCCCTCCCTGAATCTCTTCAGCTCTTTCCCTCCTTTATTACACCCCCCTTAAAACCCATGTCTTCAATCAGACATTAGATCAGCAGTCCATGTACCTCCTCTTTTGATCTGCAGTGCTATTTTGGCTGAACATAAAGGGAATTTGGATGTTTATCTGCAACAAGTTGTTTCGGTTATCAACATGTTTTTAGAGATTGCTGTGTCAGTGCAGGCTGCTCAAAATGTGCCATTGTGTTGGAAAAAGCTAGACTTCACAACTAGTGCCAAGTAGGAACTCATCCAATGTCTTTGTTCCCGAGTCAGTGAAAGCTAATGTTCAATGCAGCGAGCATTGAAGGCAAAAGGTATGTTGGCCTTTATTGCAAGAGGAATTGAGTAAAATAATAGAAATATCTTGCCTAAATTGTACAGGACTTTGGTGAGACCACACCCCATGTATTGTGTACAGTTTTTACCTCCTCACCCAAAGAAGGACATGTTTATCATTCACAGCCAGTGCCATGAAAGGTCACCAGACTGATTCTACAGATGGCAGAATTGTCCTCAGAGGAGAGACTGAGCCTGTATTGTCAAATAATCTCACTTAAGCCCTCAATTCTTACAGGCCTCATAAGGAAGGGTGTTGCATTCAGCTGGGGGCAATTAGAACAAGGAACTGGACTTCACCAGTTTCCTCATTTCCCCTCCCCCCCCCACCTTATCCCAGTTCCAACCTTCCAGCTCAGCACCATCCTCACGGCCTGTTCCACCTGTCAATCTTCCTTCCCACTATCCGCTCCACCCTCCCCTCCGACCTATCACCATTACCCTTTCCTCCATCCACCTATTGCACTCCCAGCTACCTTCTCCCCACCCAACCCCTTGCATTTATCTCTCCACCCCCCAGGGTCCCAGCATCATTCTCGATGAAGGGCTCCTGCCCAAAATGTCGATTTTCTTGCTCCTCGGATGCTGCCTGACCTGCTGTGCGTTTCTAGCAGCACTCTAATCTTGGCTCAGAATAAGAGGCAGGCCATTTAGGACTGAGATGACGAGGAATTGCTTTATTTGGAGACTGAGGAATATTGGGAATTCTCTACACTGTGGAGGCTCAGTCAGTGAGGGTATGCAAGATGAATCAATGATAGATTTCTCAACCTCCAAGATATCAGGACACAGAGGGATAATGTGGGTAAGTGGCCTTGATGTAGAAGATCTGCTATGACCATATTCAATGGTGGAGCAGCCTCAAAGGGCGGCCAAATGGCCTGCTCCTGCTCCTCTTTTCTGTACACCTACAAAAGGTCACTAGGTAGGTAAGATAGTGGTTGTTTCTCCTCACTGCTCTTTATTCCACCCCCACCCCACTAGAAAACTGACCATTTCTTATGAAAATGATTGACCCCCATGGAAAGATTATGTTATCTTTGTCACAGCTTTCCTCATTTTACTTCCCTTCTGATTCATTCTGTGCCCCTTTGCAGCATTCACTGACAGTGCCCCAGAAGGTTCCTGCTTTTCCTTTCAGATTTCATACCATGGGCACCTGCAGCTCTCCAGTACTTGCTCCAGCATCTGAGCTTTGTCTGACTGTTGTCATGGAGAAGGCAGCTTGGCGGAAACCAAGCATATCCAAATATCGGTGGATGTTTGAGCAGAGAGCTCATTGGATACTGGTGGACAGAAACCCTGTCTTATTCTCTCCCTCAAACCTCTGACAAACTGGGCTCATGTGCCACTTCATTGGACAGCCTGCCTCCTGGGTGCTGATCCACTGCAAGTTGGACACAGCCTGAGATTGTTGCCTCTCTAGCTTGCCTTTAAGAGACTTCACCTTTAGGAATTCCATGTGCTGTGTGCATGCAAGATTGTGAATCTGCATCGTTAATTTGCCTCAGAACACTTCAACCCCAGGGAATCAAAGTGGACTTCACCAGTTTCCTCCTTTCCCCTCCCCCCACCTTACCCCAGTTCCAACTTTCCCGCTCAGCACCACCTTCATGATCTGTCCTACCTGTCCATCTTCCTTCCCACCAATCTGCTCCACCCTCCTCTCCAACCTATCACCTTCATCCCCACATCCATCCACCTATTGTACTCTTTGCTACCTTCTCACCAGCCCCACCCTCCTCCCATTTGTCTCTCCACCAAGGAGGCTCCCTGCCTTCAGTCCTGATGAAGGGCTTTGGCCCGATTCTCCTGCTCCTCGGATGCTGCCTGACCTGCTGTGCTTTTCCAACACCACTCTAAACTTGACTCTGATCTCCAGCATCTGCAGTCCTCACTTTTGCCTATAAGTTAATCTATGATGTGGAGGTGCCAATGTTGGATTGGGGTAGACAAAGTTAAAAATCACACAAAACCAGGTTGGACTGCTTCAAATAGCTGACTTGGTGTTATGTGATTTTTAACTAAGTTAGTCTAGGTGTCAGTGTGCAGGCTGCACACACACATAAGTCAGTTACTGTCTTTTGTAACGTCTGTGTTTTATTATTTTGAATAAACTCACCCGCAGAATTAATCAATCCCTGATGAGCAATTATTAAACCATTATCATTAACATGATAAAAAGTAAAGCCATATGCTGCCTCAGCCGCACCTGGTGCCCTTAATTAATGGGTTAATGTAACCAAACACCCAAAGGTGGCTCCCCAGGAGATGGGCGTGAGGCATTGAATTGATTGTCACGTGTACCGAGGCACGGTGAAAAGCTTTGTCTTGCTAGCAATACAGGCAGATCAAATAGTTAAGTAGCATAGATGAGTAAATAATAGGTAAACAGCAGCAGAAACAAAAACACAGGTACAGGTGAATGTTAAGAATTTGAGAGTCCATTCAGTATTCTAATAACTGTCGGATAGAAACTGTTTTGAAACCGGCTGGTGCATGTGTTCAGGCTTCTGTACCTTCTCCCCGATGGTAGAGGTTGTAGAAGAACATTGCCAGGGTGGGATGCATCTTTGAGAATGCTGGCGGCCTTTCCTTGGCGGTGGGCCTGATAGATGGATTCTATAGATGGGAGGTTGGCCTTTGTGATTGTCCGGGCTGAGTTCACCACTCTCTGTAACCATCTCTGATCTTGAATGGTACAGTTGCCATAGCAGGTAGTGATACATCCAGACAGAATGCTCTCGATGGTGCACCTATAAAAGTTGGCAAGGGTATTCGCTGTCATGCCAAATTTCCTCAGCTGCCTGAGGAAGAAGAGACTGGGAGGTAAAACCAAGCAGACAGGAAGGTGGTGAGGTTAATGTCAGAGGGTCTTGAAGGACCTGTGTAAGTGACAACATAGTGCAGGTATGGCCATGGTCTGAAAGGGCTTGCTGAAAGAGATTGGGAAAAGAGGAAAAAGTGCTTTAGAACAAAGTCAACAGAATTGAATGTATATGCTGTGGGTCTCATCTCGAGGCTGGATAGGCCCACGTAAGGGCCAGATTCAGCAGGGGTTTAAAAGGCAATCTTCAACCTTTCTGCAACTGGCTTAGTGACAGTAGAACATTGATGGGCATCTTCCCTCCACAAATTCGATGCCCCGGCATCAAATTCCAAACGGGGGGGGTGGTGCAGTGCGGTGCGGTGCAGGTGGGTAAATGACAGTGTGTTACATTCTGCATAAGAATTATGAAGACTGTGTGGTTCAAGATAATGGGAGATTTTAAGGGGAAAAGGGTGTTAACTTGTATATCCAGACGTGCTCTTACAAGTGAATTATTTTTGCCCATCACCTGTGATTTTATTTTATCTATTAACCATCACCAGTAGATCACCCATGTTTTCCAAATGATTAATTTACTTGCAAAGATCTTTAAGGGTAGTGTTCACTGTATATAAATTTGTGATTAATTACATGCAGGTGGAGGGAATCAATTGGGTTTTACTTGAGCATATGAAAAGATCCTTAATTTAAGGGTCGTTTTGTGTTGTAATAATGTCCTTATCTCTGGATTAGAAGATCCAGGTTCAAGTCCTACCTCGAAATGCGATGGCCACAATGTCCAAATGATTGATTTTTTAAAAATACCTTAATTGAAATTACAACAGGCTGGGTGGAAAGGGATATGTTTGTAATTTTTTATTCAGTAAATAAGTAACACAAATAAGGACTGGCTTTCTGGAGCATATATATAGTAAACAGTGAAAAAGATTCCATTAAAGTATGTTTTGAAACATGAGGTTCAGTGACCTAACTTTACAGTTTATTTACAGACAATGGCGTTAAATGTAGAAATGAATAACTTTAAAATCAACATATAAATTCAGGTCTCTTTTCTCCCCAGTTATGTTGTTTATAATCGGATGAAGTATACAAGGAACCAGGATGGATATATATCTCTGAAATATTCACTCATCAAGATAGAAAAAAATCAACTCTTCACCAAAATAACAGTTGATATTGGAAAGCCTCCATCATAAAGAACTGGAAATGTGCCTTTTTGTCTCCAACTGGAGTGGAATTAACCAAAGATATGTGTGTAGCTGCTGCTTGGGATGACTGCTCACACATTGAAACAAGAAAACAGAATGCAGTCCTGTGACTGAAGTCTCCTCATCTTGAAAAGAGTCTTCAATTCTGTCTCTTCCTTCTGTAAATCTGAGGGAAGTGAGGTGTTGTTGCTGGTTTGCTTCTCTCTGGTAGAGAAAGAGTTTTGAACCCTACATGGACAACAGGAAGACTCATGGGGGTGTGAGTACAAAGGAATGATGTTTCACTTGTGCGCACTGCTCCTCAGATTCAAAATGGCGTCTTGCATTGATTCTGCCCATCTTCCCTTTTGAACTTCTCACTAATATTTTGGGCATGAAAGAAGCAATGAACCATTTGGGCTGTTTACAAATTGATTGGCAGATTTCTCGTTGAAGCGAGACACCTGTATTTGTTCTTTAAAACTTCATTCTGTATCAGGGGTTAGTACCAACTTGAGTCCTACCAGGAAAGAAGGAGAATCCTTTGTCTGCTTCAGAGTCCATAGAAACTCTCAGGTATGCTATTTCAATTTTAAAAAAAAAGACTTTTTTTTGCAAAGTTCCTATTTTGGCTTCCAAGTTAATATCTTCCCGTAGGTAGCAGGGAGCAGATGTTCTCCTGCAGTTTGAACTTTTCATCACTTATGATGACCACCCCCCCACCCCCCCCCCCACTCCCGCCATCAAGACTGCCCAACATGGGCTTGGCTGTTGTCCCTAGCATTCCTGGCTGTACAACACACTAGCTCCTAGGACTCACACCAGCGTACAGTTCTACAGGCACCTGGTATCCTTCAGTACTTTCACTCAAGTGCCCATTCGCAGTGTAAGAGACTCAAAACAGCGTTATTCCAACCACAGGTCTTTATGGTTGATGCTGATCTGGCCCTCGTTCATTCACTTCAAGTGGCTGGGCACATGGGGAGTCACTGGCTAGGAATCAGGAGAAGGAAACCATGATTGGTTTTTCCCAAATTGTAGTGAAAACATAATGCAGTTGGTTGAGTTGAGCCAACTCAACATGGATCCAAGACTGAACCTGTGATCTGCTGACAGACTCTCACTGAGCAGTGCTGTTACCAGCTGAACGATCAGTTGAGCACCTTTTCAACCGAGCACTGTTTTTATAAACTATGTTGTCTGACTTTTTATTCCATTTGTTTACAACATTCTGTAAATGGCATTATGTGTACAATGATGTTACTGACACACCCTTCGTTCTAACTCCCCCATTTCAACCCACTCTCAACATTAACCATGATGGTAACCAAATCCCTTTAATTGGGATAGGGAAGGGCAAACAGAAATCAAAACCCTTTTAAACTCAATTAAATTTACCACCAATTCTTTAAAGCAATACTGTTCTTATAATTGCAGTCTGCATGATTAACAGGGAAATTCCATTGCTTCTCTCTCACCTCTGTTAATTTTAGATTGTAAAGCTCAATTTGTAACCTGCTTTTTATTTACAATTTTTTTTGTATATGAACCAAAGATCTCTGCAAAAATGTTTCAAATAACATTACTTGTAAAACAGAATATTAGTTCAATCGTACAACATGTCTATGGAGCTGAAACTGTGCAGATTTTATGATAATTGCATAATGAATGACATGGGGGTGATTATATTTTTAAATGGGCTTATGTAGGGATTCATTGTATAATTTTGCTGGACCTTTTATTTATTGGAATTCAACTTTCTGGGACAGGACATTTTTGTTACTACCATAAAAGGCTTACTCATTGCCTCTACAAGCGTAATAACGGACTCTTGAAAACAGACCTGTCTGACCATTTCCTCTTTCCATTCCAGTCCCATTTGGCCTGAGCTGGTTAAAGCAGCAAATAGCCGAGCCAATAAACTAAAAAGGTCCCAGATCGCACTGCCCCGATCGTACTGAATTTGATACTAGCTAGGAATAGCAGTAGCAGGGGCATTGTAGTGGGTGGGTGGAGTGGATCTCTAGGCTAGGGAGAGGAATGATCAACCAAGGTTCCGTCAGTTGCTCCCTATTTAGTGACTGACCAACACTGGACACATATGTGTGTGCGTGTGTATAGACAATGACAGGATCTGGACTTCCATCATGTGAAGAAAGCTCATGGGTGACTACTGTTGCACGAGTCTGCAAGATCAAAGGAAGAGAGAAGAAATTGGGCAGTTTCTTTTTATGGAAGTCCTGTGCTCCTGAAGGAAAGGGTGTCAGTGCTGGGCAACAGAACAAGATTGGTTTTGACCTCAAGCATCAGATAATCAGCTTCATTTGTTAGACATAGAGTAAACCCTCAGTGAACTGCTCTAATCCAGCCTCAGTAGAATCCCCTTTGCTATGGTGGAATAGCTTACCGCTCTATCCCATATCATATGGTGTCAACCCTGCTCTGGTTGGGACTGATTAATTTAAGACCAAATTAGGTACTTGGAATTGAATTGAATGCATCCAAATAAATCTAACATTGGGGCCTTGTGAATAGGGTCATATCTTCGATTAGCACTGAATCTGGGACCCTGCAGCCAACTCTCTCGGCCCATCAAACACAAATATAATTGCAGATATTTCATCACCCTGTGGCCTAACGAGAAACATGGTTTGGTGTGCCATCTGCACACTGCTCTTCGAAACTTTCAGGGAGTCATCTTTTCTTTTTGAGCACCGTTTAAGTGTTAAATTATGTTATCCCTTCCAGAATGCATTGCATGAGAGTGAGCCATTGGATTACGCCCACTGCTGGAGGAGGGAGGGAAAGGTAGGATGGGATGGGGGGAATGATGTCATAAACAGAATGTTCTCGATGCACCTATTACTGTATCCTTTTTGGAATTAAACTTGAAGTGTGTAACTTTTGCATAGTCCCAGTTTGATTGCTGTCTGACAAACTCTGCAGACTCCTGAACAATTTCCAGCTGGGGGAGGGAAAAGGGAGCACACTGCAACGGGTGAGAGTCATGTGCTTTGAAACACAAAATATTATTTCTTGCTGATGGCAGCAAACTTATTGTTTGTTGAGGAAACATTTTTATGCAAAGTGTGTTTAATTAAAATTTGTCGAGTTGTGCCCTTTCTATATGAAACTGCAGATAAGTAGGCTGGGCGTTGGAGGAGAGAATAAAGTTCAATGATTTTACAGAGTAGACTTGTGTGGGAAGGAGTCATGTTTGCAGGGGTTAGCTGATGTTCACAGCTGGTCCCAACACATTGAAAACTAAGACACTGCCTCCTTATGTTCAACATGGCCTACAGAGGACCTCATATCGGAAAATCAATGCCACGTTGGGAAAAATGTACCAAAATAATTGATTGGCTGCACAAGTTTCCTGTCTCACTTTAAGTGCAGAGCTGCAAAAATGGCATAAGAAAATTTACTGCCATTCCTTTTAGCTTGGAAAGATTTACAAAGATGTTATCAACATAGGAGAGTTTGACCTACAAGGGAAGGCTGGGGCTATTTTCACTGCAGCATGGAGGCTGAGGAGTGACCTTATAGAAGTTTATAATATCATGCAGGGCGTGGATAGGGTGAATAGCCAAGGTCTTTTCCCCAGGGTGAGAGAGTCCAGAACTAGAGGGCAAAGGTTTAAGAAGAGAGGGGAAGGATTTAAAAGGGACCTAAGGGGCAACTTTTACATGCAAAGGGTGGTGTGTGTAGAATGAGCTGCCAGAGAAAGTGATGGAGCTGGTACAATTCAACATTTATAAGGTATCTGGATGGGTATATGAATAGGAAGGGTTTAGAGGGATATGGGCCAAATGCTAGCAAATGGGACTAGATTAGGTTAGGATATCTGGTCAGCATGGATGTGTTGGACAGAAGCGTCTGTTTCTGTGCTGTACATCTCTCTGATTATGACTATGTGGTGGTCGCTCTTACCAATACTGTCATGGACGGATGTACCTGCAGCCGGCAGACTGGTAAACATGAGGTCAAGTATACTTCCCCTCTTGTTGGTTCCCTTGCCACCTGCCACAGAGCCAGACCAGCAACTATGTCCTTTAGGACCCAGTCAGCTCAATCAGTAGTACTGCTGATGATGGTGGTGGACATTGAAATCCCCGACACCCCCTTGCCACTCTCAGTGCTTCTTCCAAGTGGTTGTTCAATATCGAGGAATAAAGGAGGTAAAAACAATGACTGCAGATGCTGGAAATCAGATTCTGGATTAGTGGTGCTGGAAGAGCACAGCAGTTCAGGCAGCATCCGAGGAGCAGCGAAATCGATGTTTCGGGCAAAAGCCCTTCATCGGGAATAAAGGCAGAGAGCCTGAAGCGTGGGGAGTTAAGCGAGAGGAGGGTGGGGGTGGGGAGAAAGTAGCATAGAGTACAATAGGTGAGTGGGGGAGGGGATGAAGGTGATAGGTCAGGGAGGAGAGGGTGGAGTGGATAGGTGGAAAAGGAGATAGGCAGGTAGGACAAGTCCGGACAAGTCATGGGGACAGTGCTGAGCTGGAAGTTTGGAACGAGGGTGAGGTGGGGGAAGGGGAAATGAGGAAACTGTTGAAGTCCACATTGATGCCCTGGGGTTGAAGTGTTCCGAGGCGGAAAATGAGGCGTTCTTCCTCCAGGTGTCGGGTGGTGAGGGAGCAGCAGTCAAGGAGGCCCAGGACCTCCATGTCCTCGGCAGAGTGGGAGGGGGAGTTGAAATGTTGGGCCACGGGGCGGTGTGGTTGATGGTGCGGGTGTCCCGGAGATGTTCCCTAAAGCGCTCTGCTGGGAGGCGCCCAGTCTCCCCAATGTAGGGGAGACCGCATCGGGAGCAACGGATACAATAAATGATATTAGTGGATGTGCAGGTAAAACTTTGGATGTGGAAGGCTCCTTTAGGGCCTTGGATCGAGGTGAGGGAGGAGGTGTGGGCGCAGGTTTTACAGTTCCTGCGGTATACCAATTCATCAGTTGATGGAAGTCAGTATGTGCTGTTGCGAAGTTGGTGCGGGGAAAGCATTGCATGGTCCCTTTAAAAGATTGTGTTTTCTCAATGCGTAGAGTTGATATTTGAACAGCAGTTTAACATGCAGCTGTACAGAAAGAGCCTAAATTGAAACATTTTGTATTGAACAGCCAAGCAGCATTTTTACTGCGACAACAAGTCTCTTCAAATTTAGCCAATCAATTTGAATCAAGCCCTTTGATATCAAAAGCAAATTAAATTTAAACCAGATGGTTTTGACGACCTAGGACCAATCCAATTATAAGGAAATGAATAAGTCAGAAGCTATAAAGGATGAGGTCATTTGGAAAATCAGGGAGAGCATCTGAAGAGATAACAACTTTCAGCTCTCAGAGAAAGCACCATCGAATTAATAAAAGTACCGCCGCACTCGTATTTTTACTTCCTGAATGGGGTGATGGGACTTCAATTCAATCTGTCGTGCAAAATGTGGTGCAGCACCTCCCTCAGCGGGAGTGATGCCCTAAATCTTAAGGCTTGGGTCACTGAATAGAGGGACTCAAACCTACAACCTTCTGGCTTAAAGGTGAAAGGATGACTGACAGCCAAGCAGAGCGTTAGGCCAGACGTTTGTGCAGATCTCTGGTTGGTAGATCACAGGAAGATGAGGTGGCAATACAACAGGGTGGGGGGGACATTAAGAATGAAAACTTTTAGTGATGAGGAAATATTGGAGAAAAGGCAGTTGTTTCCTTAAAAACGTGGGAGGCTGAGAGAAAGTGTAATTACAGTGAATGAAATTTTGAAGGACATAGGTCGGGTAGATAGATTTTTAATCCAGAGGGTGTGATAGCCTGGAATCCACTGCTGGAAAAGAGGAAGAGGCAGAGCCTACACTTCATTTAAAAGGCATCTGGCCTACATCTGTTCCTATGTCTAGATCAGAGTGGTGCTGGAAAAGCACAGCAGGTGAGGCAGCATCCGAGAAGCAGGAAAATCGACGTTTCGGGCAAAAGCCCTTCATCAGTTCTTCATCTGTTCCTACGTCTCAGTCTTGGAGTGCCTTGAACGACAATGCTATCAACCAACCGCTGCAATTAGAATTAAAATGGCTATTTCCCTCTAGGCCATGACAGAGACAATTGATGAAATGGATTCCATCCATACTATAAATTTGCTAGCTTACTAATATTGTCCAGCAGGATTGTAGAAAGGTTGGTAGGAATATTTTTAATAAATTGTTTTTTTTAATTTATGAATGGGGTGTGGGTATCACTGGCTAGACCAGTGTTTATTTCCCAGAATGCTGTGGGTCTGTAGTCACATGTAGGCCAGACTGGGTAAAGACAGCATTTTCATTTCCCTGAGGATATTAGTGATCCAGGGGTAGAGTTATCTAACAATCAATAACAGTTTCACAGTCATCATTAGACTTTTAATTCTAGATTTTAATTGAATTCAAATATCCCCCTCTGCCATGGTAGCATTTAAACCCAGATTCCCAGAACATAGCCTGAGTTTCTGGATTAATATAGCAAAGAACTGCAGACGCTGAAGATCTGAAACGAAATAAAAATTGATGAGGAAATTCAGCATGTCTCTGGACTCAAAATTTCTTGTTTCTCTCTGTAAAGATGCTGCCAGACCTGCTGAGTTTCTAGAATACTTTGTTCTTGTGTGTGAATTAATCCTTTAGTGCTTTTACCAGTCGGCCATCATTGCAACCCCCCACACCCAGTTTTAGATGCGTAGAGTCCTACAGCAGAGAGACAGGCCCTTTGGCCCAAACTGGTCCATGCCGACCAAAATGTCCGTCCACGCTCACCCCATTTCCCTGCATTAGGCCCATATCCTTATAAACGTTTCCTATCCATTATTTGTTCAAAATTCTATTAAATGTTGTTAATATACCCACCTCAACCACTTCCACTGGAAGCTCATTCCATATGCGTACCACCCTATGTCTGAAAAAGCTTCCCATCAGGTTCCCCTTTATTCTTTCTTCTCTAACCTTAAACCGATGCCCTCTACTCTTCGATTTCCCCAAACCTGGGGAAAAGACTGAATGTATTCACCCTATCCATACCTCTCATGATCTTATATGCTTATATAAAATCCAACCTCAGTCACCTTCACTCGAAAGAAAAAGAGCTAGTTTAGCCAACCTCACCCTATAACTCGGACCTTTGAGTCCTGGCAACATCCTTGTAAATTTCTTCTCCACTCTTTCCAGTTTAATAACATTCTTTCTATAGCTTTTCTACACTTTTAAACAGGAAGTAAAGCTTTCTGTATACTGTCCCCATCAAACAATCCCAGGACACATACAACACTGCGTAAGATACAGAGCGAAGCTTCCTGACGCTGTCAACATCAAACAGCCCAAAGACATAGAGCCCAGAGTTAGATACAGAGTAAAGCACCCTGGAGACTCCCCATCACACATTTCAGGACAGGAACAGCATGGGATTAGAAACAGATTAAACCTGCCTTGACTCCTTTAAGCAGAAAGTAAATTTATCTTCACCCGGTCCCCATCAAATACTCTGAGGACATGTATATCACAGGGTTAGAGACGGAATAAAAATCTCTCCACTCTTTTTAAACTGAAAGCTCTTTCGACCCTGTTAGACGGAGAGTAAAGCTTTCACTATACTCTGTCCAAAAAATACTCCCAGCACAGTGCAGGGTTAGTCACACAGAAAAGCTACTTCTACTCTTTTAAACTGGGGTAAAGCCCCCTCTACAGCGTCCCCATCAAACATTCCCAGGGCAGGGAGTTAGATACAAATCTTACAACACGGGGTAAGCCTCCTTGCTTCATTTAAATCAGAAAACAGAAATGGTTTATCCCGTGCAGTAATCTGTAAAAATCAGAGAGGCCAAGAACTATTTAAAGTAAAAATTAACAACTTTATTTTTTAAAAGTCTAACGTAAAATAATTATTTAACAATTATTTACAACTCCTTTCTCTAACCTATCTTTTACTAGTCCAATAAAACCCCCAATTAAGATTTACCAAAAAATTCAAATTTTAAAACCAGCCAGCTGTCGAATCTTCTCCTTGCATCTTCCTCTGTCTTATTTTCTTCTTCTTAGGAATTATGTTTCACAGGTCGATGATAGATAAAGGTACCTTTAAGAGAGCTATTTTTTGGGTAGTCTGTACATGCTGGTGGCTTGGCAGTTCTCCCCTCAACTGTTCAATTTTTCCCAGTCTTAAATCCCAAAGCATCAGATTATTTCATTGGTTTTCAATATTGTCAAAATGCTAAATTCAAACTTGATTGGTATTTTGAGGTATAATTTGATTGACCGAATTCAAGTTTATTTTTGTCGATAGCAACTCAACCTGTGCTGGCTGCTGGACCAAATGTTACACTGTAAATTCTCCAGCACTCTGTGTGCTTGCTGAGTCCTTCATTCTCTTAAAAGGTATGGTACATCTTCATAACAACCCCCCCCAAGAAAAAAATGAACCATCATAATGAAATGATGGCTTCATTTTTTTTCTACTACAGATAACTTTAAGTTCATCTTAACTTCTCCCCATTATTATATATAACATTGGATAGATGCATCTTATCTAAACTTTATCAGTTAAATTCGCAATAACACACCTGTGATTACATTCTTATGACCTGTTATATGTCTGATTTTTAAATTAAAAGTCTGTAACATAAGACACAAACAAAACAGTCTCATATTCTTGTCTTTAAAGCATTCTAAGAGTGTAAGAAGACTGATCCGTGTACACAACTGTCTCCAACACATTGTTCATGACATACAGATTAAAATGTTGTAAGGCCAGTATCAAACTCAATAGTCTTTTTCGATCATGGAGTAGTTCCCCCAGTGGATGTTGATCTTCTTTGAAAAGTAACCAACTGGCAGTTCAATCCCATCCTCATCTTCCTGTAGGAGTACAGCTCCAACTCCTATGTCACTAGCACCGATGGCGACTTTAAAAGGTTGTGAAAAGTTTGATGTAGCTATAACTGGTTTGGTGGTTAATATTGCTTTCAAATGGTCGAATGCCTCTTGGCATTGTTCTGTCCATTGAAGCTTTGTTCTTCTTCAGAACTAGCCATTTGGATACAGAACTGGCTCAAAGGTAGAAGACTCAAAGGTTGTACTCCCCATATTTCGTGAGATCTAATCATGCTAACCAGTCTGCCATGGGGAACCTTGTTGAACATGCCCAAATATTAACTCGAAGGGAGTGAACTGAGTAGATTCATTTGGAGCATCTCTAATTTGTAAAACAATACAAATGGGATACCTTTGTCCCAATCATTCGGGTAATCCTGACAGTACGCTCTCAACATGGTCTTCAAGGTCTGATGCCACCTTTCTAAAGCTCCCTGGGATTCAGAATGAGATGCACTGGATTTAAAGTGCTGTATACTAAGCTAACCGTAACCTCCTCAAACAGCCTATCAGTAAAATTTGACCCTTGGTCTGACTGAATCTCTCTGGGTAGCCAATACCATGTGAAGGAAGCTACTAACTCCTCTACCACACTTTTTGCCTTGATGCTCCGTAATGGAATCGCCTCCAGAAATCTGGGAGACACATCCATCATGGTCAACAAGTACCAATTCCCACTTTTAGTTCTCGGGAGGGGATCGACACAATCAGTTATAACCCGCGTGAAAGGTTCTTTAAGTGTGGGAATTGGCAACAAAGGGGCTGGTTTTATTACTGCCTGTGGCTTACCTACCATTTGGCATGCATGACACATACAGCAAAAAGTTAACCACATCCTTGTGTATTCCAGGCCAATAAAAATGTTTTTGTACCTTAGCCTGAGTCTTTCATACCCCTGACCTCCTACAGGTAGTTCATGTGTTACCCATAACATTTCCTGTCTGTATGCTACTAGCAACACAATCTGGTGCACTTTGGCTCATTTCTCCTCTGCACTAACTTGCCGTGATCTTCATTTCTGTCATAGGATTCTATCTTTCAGATAATAACCCTCCAGAATATTCTCTGCCTCCTTTTCGGAGTATGCATCCATGTATATATCTTTTATTGTCTTGTCTTGCCTTAGTCTTTCAGAACTAAATACTTCTGTCTGACCCTCTGCCTGTTCAGGTTTTTTCTGCACCATTACGTCAAACAGGGTGTTCGCTAACTGAACCTCAACTCTTTAATCTTTCTCTTTACTTTTCGCTTCGTGCTGTGACTTATGATAGTGGGATTTGGTTACTACACAGTCTGGCAAAATAAAAGGATGTTTCTGTTTTAACTCCTCAGTTCCTTGGTCTTCCTGGGGCTTCTTCACAATAAGGAGTGTCACTTCTACCTTAGATACAGCCAAATCGTGTCATGGCACTCCAACCTGATCTTACACAGGGGAACGCTAAACTTCTGTCCATTTATTCCTCAAGTTACCACACTCAGGTAACAGATCAGAAGGAGTGCATCTCTTACTATCAGCAACTGGTTAGATCCTATATCTCTCAAAATTATAACTTCTTGTCTTTCTACCCCTGTTCTTTGAGTAAACTTTACCCACAAAGGTGAATTCTTTGTGGAGATCAGGTACTAATTCCATACCCACCCTCTGCCTAGGCTGTACAGTCTCCTGCAGCTCCTCGGCTCTTCTTGGGGTCTCCTTGACTACCTTCACTAATGCCACTGGCTTAGCTTCTTTTACTACGACTTTTCCCACATCACCTTTCTTTAACGACCGACACTGTGTCTTTACATGCTCCACCTTCTGGCAGTGAAAACACCTTTTGCCCAGTGCCCTTCTGAAACCACCGGCACTGTAATTCTTTGTGTCCCACTCCCTTACAGTGAAAACACCTGAGGCCTTTCACCTCCTGACCACCCTCTTGGGCTTCTTTATTAACCTGTGGTAAACCCTTACCAGTGTTCTATACTCTTGGTTTCATAGTGTAGGATCTCCCATTCTCCCAACTTCTGTCCCTCACAGGACGATATTCTGGCCGGAAGCTTGTCTTCTGCACCAACATGTATTCATCTCCTAATTCTGCTGCCCTTCTCACTTCCTGAACTTTCTGTCCCTCGACGTGAAATCTTACCATCTCTGGAAGTGAGTTTTTAAACTCCTCCTGCAGAACAGTCTCTTGTAGAGCCTCAAAGGTGTTATCTATTTTTAAAGCACGCACCAATCAATCAAATGACTCTTTAATTCTTTCAAACTCTACATAAATCTGACCTGGCTCCTCCTTTATGTTTCTGAACCATTGTCTGTATGCCTCTTGTTTCCAATTTACAAGCAGTTAACCTCTCCATAATTTCTTGAACTGACAGCACAGCAAATCCCTCACGAGCTCTGCCTACCAGTTTAATCTGAACCAGTACTACCTATAAATCCACAGATCGCCACATCTGCCAAGCTAAATGAAATAAATAAGGCTTCAACATCTTTCTCATCAAAACGTGGCAGAGTTTTTACATATTTGTATATATCGCTACCTTCTCTTTTAATCTCCATCCTGTTAACTTGACTTTACTCGCTAAGTCGCAACTTCTCAAGTTGAAATTCTCTCTCTTTTTGCAAAGCTAAGAACCTTCTCTCTTTTTCCTCTCTCTCTCCCCCCCCCTTTGCTCAGCTAAGAACCTTCTCTCTCTTTTTTTCCTCTCTCTCTCTCCCTCATTTATCTCCCTTTCTCTTTCCTCTTTCTCTCTGTTTATCTTCTAACTCCATTTTCCTCAATTGTAATTTAAGTTTTTCCACATCTACCGCACTTGTCTGTTTCTCTGATACACCGAAATATTTGACTAACTCTCTTATAATTTCAGCTTTGCTTTGGTCCCTGGTTAAACCCAAATCTAACTTATTTGCTAATTCTAAAAGTATGGTCGTTTTCTTTCCTTCTAAACTTTCTTGGCAAATTTGAGAATTATCTTCAAATCCCAGAAGTACTTTTGCAATTTTAAGAGCCATTTCTCTCACTTTTAATTTAATCAACCACAAGTCACCGAAATTAAACAAATTGCCTCACCTACGTTTTATTTAAAGATCTAGGACACTAACCTGAAAGTGTTTAAATCTGCTGGGACTTTTCGTATCCCCAAATCTATTCAGATCTGTCTAAACTAGTTCAAATCCCGGATGAATGCCCCCAAATTGTTGCCCCCACAGGTAAACTCCCCCTGCTAATTTAAACCAGCAACACAGAAATGATTTATCCCATGCAGCAGTCTATGAAAACTTGAGATGCCAAGAACTATTTAAAGTAAAAATTAACAACTTTTTTTTTGAAGTCTATCAGAATAGTTATTTAACAATTATTTACAACTCCTTCCTCTAACCTATCTTTTACCTTCCCCTTCTACAATACTAGTCCATTAAAACCCCCGATTAAGATTTACCAAAAAATTCAAATTTCAAGACCAGCCAGCTATCAAATCTTCTCTTAGTATCTTCCTCTGTCTTATTTTCTTTTTCTTAGGAATTATGTTTCACAGGTCGATGATAGATAAAGGTACCTTTAAGAGAGCTATTTTTCAGCAGTCTGTCCATGCTGATAGCTTGACAGTTCTCCTCTGAACTGTTCAATGTTTCCCTGTCTTAGACCCCAAAGCATCAAATTATTTCATTGGTTTTTAATATTGTCAATATACTAAATTCAAACTTGATTGGAGTTTGATATTTTGCGCTTTAATTTGAACTGACTGGCTGAATTCAAATTTGTTTTTGTCTCATACCAACTCCGTCAATGCTAGCTGCTAGACCAAATGTTACATTGTAAATTCTCCAGCACTCCGTGTGCTTGCTGAGTCCTTCACTCTCTTAAAGGTACAGTACACCTCTACACTTTCATTACACAGATTAAAGCTCTCATAGAACATAGCGCAGTATACGCCCTTTGGTCCTCGATGTTGCGCCGACCTGTGAAACCAATCTGAAGCCCATCTAAACTACACAATTTAATTCCCGTCCAAATGTCTATCCAATGACCATTTAAATGCCCTTAAAATGGCAACTATACTACTGTTGCAGGCAGGCCATTCCACGCCCCTACTACTGTCTGGGTAAAGAAACTACCTCTGACATCTGTCCTATATCTATTACCCCTAAATTTAAAGCTATGTCCCCTCGTGCTAGCCATCACCATCTGAGGAAAAAGGCTCTCATTGTCCACCCCATCTAACCCTCTGATTATCTTATATGTCTCAATTAAATCACATCTCAACCTTCTTCTCTCGAATGAAAACAGCCTCAAGTATCTCAGCTTTTCCTCATAAGAACTTCCTTCCATACCAGGCAACATCCTGGTAAATTTCCTCTGAACCCTTTCCAACGCTTCAACATCCTTTCTATAATGCGGAGACCAGAACTATACACAATACTCCAATTGTGGCCGCACCAAAGTTTTGTACAGCTGCAGCATGACCTCACAGTTCCAAAACTCAATCCCTCTACCAATAAAAGCTATCACACCATATGCCTTCTTAACAACCCTATCAACCTGGTGGCAACTTTCAGGAATTTATATACATGGACACAGAGATCTATTTGCTCATCGACACTACCAAGAATCTTAACATTAGCCCAGTATTCTTTAATTCTGTAACTCCTTCCAAACCGATACACTTCACACTTCTCCGCATTAAACTCCATTTGTCACCTCTCAGCCCAGCTCTGCAGCTTATCTATGTCTCTCTGTAACCTACAACATCCTTCATCACCACCCACAACTCTACCGACCTTACTGTCATCTGAAAATTTACTAACCCATTCTTCTACGCCTTCATCCAGGTCATTTATAAAAATGACAAAGAGCAGTGGACCCAAAACAGATTCTTGCAGTACAGCACTAGTAACTAAACTCCCCGATGAATATTTCCCATCAACCACCACCCTCTGTCTTCTTTCAGCTAGCCAATTTCTGATCCAAACTGCTAAATCACCCTCAATCCCATGCCTCTGTATTTTGTGCAATAAACTACCGTGGGGAACCTTATCAAACGCCGTACTGAAATCCATATACACCACATCAACTGCTTTACCCTCATCCACCTGTTTGGTCACCTTCTCAAAGAACTCAATAAGGTTTGTGAGGCACAACCTACCTTTCACAAAACCGTATTGACTATCCCTAATCAGCTTATTCCTTTTCAGATGATTATAAATCCTATCTCTTACAACCTTTTCCAACACTTTACCCACAAAAGAAGTAAGGCTCACTGGTAGGATTGTCTCTACTCCCCTTCTTGAACAAGAAAACAACATTTGCAATCCTCCAGATTCTGGCACTATTCCCGTAGACAATGATGACATAAAGATCAAAGCTAAATGCTCTGTAATCTCCTCCCTGGCTTCCCAGAGACTCCGATGATAAATCCTATCCAGCCCAGGGAACATATCTAATTTCAAACTTTCCAGAATTTCTAACACCTCGTCTTTGTGAACCTCGATCCCATCTAGTTTAGTATCCTGTATCTCAGTATTCTCCTCAACAACAGTCTTTTTCCAGTGTGAATACTGACGAAAAATATTCATTTAGCACTTCCCCTATTTCCTCTGACTCCATGCACAACTTCTCACTGCTATCCTTGATAGGCCCAAATCTTATTCTAGTCATTATTTTATTCCTGATATACCTATAAAAAGTCTTAGGGTTTTCCTTGATCCTATCCACCAACAACGTCTCATGTCCCCTCCTAGCTTATCTTAGCTCTCTCTAGGTCTTTCCTGGCTATAGGAAAACCTCCTTCTTCCTCTTGACAAGAGATTCAACTTCCTTAGTAAACCACAACTCCTGCGCTCAATAACTTCCTCCCTGCCTGACAGGTACATACTTATCAAGGACCTGCAGTAGCTGTTTCTTGAATAAGATCCACATTTCAGTTGTGATCCCCTGCAGTTTCTTTCCCCATCCTAAATCTTGCATCATCGCATCGTAATTGCCTTTCCCCCAACTATAACTCTTGCCCTGCAATGTCTAATTATCCCTTTCCACTGCTAAAATAAACATAACCAAATTGTGGTCACTATCACTAAAGTGCTCACCTACCTCCAAATCTAACACGTGGCTTGGTTCATTACCCAGTACCAAATCTAATGTGGTGTCGCCCTTTTTGGCCTATCTATATACTGTATCAGAAAACCCTCCTGCATACATTGAACAAAAACTGACCCATCTAAAGTACTTGAACGATAGTATTCCCAGTAAATATTTGGAAAGTGAAAGACCCCATAACAATTTCCCTGTCACTCTTGCTCCTATCGAGAATCATCTTTGCTATCCTTTCCTGTACATCTCATAGAATCATAGAGGTGTACTGCATGGAAACAGACCCTTCGCTCCAACCCAACCCAATATAGTCCCACCTGCCAGCACTTGGCCCATTTCCCTCCAAACCCTTCCTATTCATATACCCATCCAAATGCCTTTTAAATGTTGCAATTGTACCAGCCTCCACCATTTCCTCTGGCAGCTCATTACACACAAGTACCACCCTGTGTGTGAAAATGTTGCCCCTTAGGTCTCTTTTATATCTTTCCCCTCTCACCCTAAATCTATACCCTCTAGTTCTGGACTCCCCGACCCCAGGGAATATGCCCTCATGATTTTGTAAACATCTATAAAGTCACCCCTCAACCTCCGATGCTCCAGGGAAAACAGCCCCAACCTGTTCTGCCACTCCCTATAGCTCAAATTCTCCAACCCTGGCAATATCCTTGTAAATCTTTTCTGAACCCTTTCAAGTTTCACAACATCTTTCTGATAGAAAGGAGACCAGAATTGCACACAATATTCCAACAGTGGCCTAACCAATGTCCTGTACAGCCGCAACATGACCTCCAACTCCTGTACTCAATACTCTGACCAATAAAAGAAAGCATACCAAACGCCTTCTTCACTATCCTATCTACCTGCGACTCCACTTTCAAGGAGCTATGAACCTGCACTCCAAGGTCTCTTTGTTCAGCAACACTCCCGAGGACCTTACTATTAAGCGTATAAGGCCTGCTAAGATTTGCTTTCCCAAAATGCAGCACCTCGCATTTTTCTGAATTAAACTCCATCTGCCACTCTCTGGATTAGTGGCCTGTAGAAAGCTCCCAACAGGGTGACCTCTCCTTTCCTGTTTCTAAGAGCACAGCAATTCAGGCAGCATCTGAGGAGCAGTAAAGTGAATGTTTCGGGCAAAAGCCCTTCATCTGCAGTCATTGTTTTTACCTAATCCATCTGCCACTCCTCAGCACATTGGCTCACCTGGTCCAGATCCTGTTGTAATCTGAGGTAACCCTCTTCGCTGTCCAGTACACCTCCAATTTTGGTGTCATCTGCAAACTTACTAACTGTACTTCTTATGCTCGCATCCAAATCATTTATGTAAGTGACAAAAAGTAAAGAACCCAGCACCGATCCTTGTGGCACTCCACTGGTCACAGGCCTCCAGTCTGAAAAACAACCCTCCACCACCACCCTCTGATTTCTACCTTTGAGTCAGTTCTGTATCCAAATGGCTAGTTCTCCCTGTGTTCCATGAGATCTAACCTTGCTAATCAGTCTCCCATGGGGAACCTTGTCGAACGCCTTACTGAAGTCCATATAGAGATCACATCTACCGCTCTGCCTCATATCTGGAACTATTTGGAGGCCTGTAGAAAGCTCCCAACAGGGTGACCTCTCCTTTCCTGTTTCTAACCTCAGCCCATTCTACCTCAGTGGACAAGTCCTCAAACGTCCTTTCCTGTAACGTGCAACAACCATTCCTGTCCCTGCGCTGTCCACATCACTGAAACTGCCACAACATCAAGGCCTCAGCTACCAACCATGCAGGTTCACTCACCTTATTCCAAATGATGCTGCCATTGAAGCAGACACGCTTCAAACCAACTTCTTGCTTGCCAATGCCCTCTTGTGAGCTGAAGCCTGATTTCTCACCTCACTTCTCTCAACCCCCCTGTACCCTCGAACTACAATTTAGGCTCCCATCCCCGCGCTGATATCGTTTCCTTACTCCCGCCTTTCTCTCATTATTTGTGCGATGATTGTGAACTCCCTGGACTTCATTTCCCCTTTTAAAAGGTTTTGTTTTGTCATAAAGTTCCTTCAATAAAGCCCCGCCCCTCATGTTGCTAGGCGACCCGCCACGATTCGAACTTCCTCCCCCATCGATGTGAATGACAGCCCGTTCAGACATCCGATTGGCTGCCTTATCCTGAAGGGCGGGGCCCCCCTAACATAGAGCCTTGCCATTGGCTATTATAGATGTCAATCAGTGTTCCCTTCCGGTGTCGCCGTTCCCGGCGCAGGTTTAAAGTCCATTTTCGTCTGGGGAATGGACGCGGTGGCAAATGCTCTCGAGTCTTATCGGGGTCGCGATCGGTTCGTGCGGACTGTGTGCTACAGCTCGCGGCTGTTGGGTGGCCTGCTGGTGGTTCAGGCGGGAGGGCGGCCCGAGTTGGGCCGCCGGCTGCTCCTGATCGCCGGGCAGCTCAGCAACTGCCGGGCGACGCTGCGTCTCTTCGACGACCTCTCCATGTTCCTGTACTCGCGGGGGTACGGGCTGGGTGGCACGGTGAGGGCCAGCGGAGAGGGTGACGGGGCCTGAGGCCTGGTCATTGGGGGCGCGGGGCTGGCGGGTCAGGGGTCATGGGAAGGGCGGAGCCTGGGTTGTGTGGGCCGTGCCCGAGGGTGTGGGGGCGGGGACTTTACAGTGCGCGCGCGACCCGATTGCGTTGCTTCTGATGTGGGCGTGGCCTACGTGGGGCGTGGCCACGATATTGGAGGCGGGCGCAGGAGTACGGGCTGGGGCCAGGGAAGTGTGGGCACGCTTCATGGGTGCGGCCAAGGGCGCGGTGTGTGGCTAATTGGATAGGGGCTGGCCCTGGCAGAGAGGTGGAGCCCTCTAACTAAATGGGCGGTGCCAAAGGATGAAGGTGTGGGGTAGATTAGCCAATGGGCTCAGCCCGCAGGAGGTAGGCGGAGCCTGTGGACCAATGGAGATTTAGCTCCAGAGCCAGGGGTGGAGTTAGTAGGAGGTGGGGCCCCAGAATTGTGGGTGTGCCCAATAGCCTTTGGGGTGTGGCTTCTGGTTATGGGTGTGGTCTCAGCCAGAGGAGGAGCCTGTGGGTTACAGATTATCTCAGGCACAGGATGTTAGAAAGTGGACCATAAACAGCCTCTGATATGAAGTCGTACAGCACAAAAACAGACTCTTTGGTCCAACCAGTTCATACTGACCATAGTTCTGAACTAAATGAGTCCCACCTGCCTCCGCTTGACCCATATCCCTCCAAATATTTCTTATTGATGAATTTATCCAAATTTCTTTTAAATGCTATAACAGCCTGTGTACACCACTTCCTCTGGAAAATCATTAGCACATGAACTACCCGCTGTGTATATTTTTTAAAAAGTTGCCCATCATGTCTTTTTAAAATCTTTCTCCTCTCACCTTAAAATATGCCTGCACTTTAGAACCCCCCCCCCCCCACCCCAGGGAAAACTCACCTGCCATTCAATTTATCTATGCCCCTCATGATTTTATAAACTCTGTCAAGTTACCCCTCCACCTCCTATGCTCAAAAAAATTCAAGTATATCAAAGTTTGGGAGAAGATTTGTAGCTCGGGTGCTCATTGTTGTGGTTCTGTTCGCCGAGTTGGGAATTTGTGTTGCAGACGTTTTGTCCCCTGTCTAGGTGACATCCTCAGTGCTTGGGAGCCTCCTGTGAAACGCTCCTGTGATGTTTCCTCCGGCATTTATAGTGGTCTGTCCCTGCCGCTTCCGGTTGTCAGTTCCAGCTGTCCGCTGCAGTAGTCGGTATATTGGGTCCAGGTCGATGTTGATTGAATCTGTGGATGAGTGCCATGCCTGTAGGAATTCCCTGGCTGTTCTCTGTTTGGCTTGTCCTATAATAGTAGTGTTGTCCCAGTCGAACTCATGTTGCTTGTCATCTGCTTGTGTGGCTACTAAGGATAGCTGGTTGTGTCGTTTCGTGGCTAGTTGTTGTTCATGGATGCGGATCGTTAGCTGTCCTCCTGTTTGTCCTATATAGTGTTTTGTGCAGTCCTTTCATGGGACTTTGTACACTACATTGGTTTTCCTCATGCTGGGTATCGGGTCCTTCGTCCTGATGAGTTGTTGTCTGAGTGTCTGTTGGTTTGTGTGCTGTTATGAGTCCTAGTAGTCGCAGTAGTCTGGTTGTCAGTTCAGAAATGTTTTTGATGTATGATAGTGTGGCTAGTCCTAAATGCTGGAGGAAACATTTCATAGAAGCGCTTCGCACTGAGGATGTCACCTAAATAGGGGACGAAACGTCTGCAACATAAATTCCGAGCTCGGCGAACAGAACCACAACATCAAGTATATCAAGCCTCTCTTTATAACTCAAACCCTCCATTTCAGCAACTTCCTAATCAGGTTAACATGGTGCCCTTGGGAAGATGGTAAATCCACTGCTTAACCTGGAATTGAGGGACTATAAAATAAAAACAGAAATTGCTGGAGAAACTCAGTGGACCTGGCAACACTTGTTGATTGAGAAAGTGAGTAAGCTTTATTTTTGGAGTTGAATATGACTTCATTAGAAGACTTGAGTCAAATCCAAAATCCTGACTGTTTGAGAGAATGAGGCTTATTAGAATTTACAGCACAGATTAAGGCTATATGACTCAATTGGTCTATTCATGTGAACTTGCTGCCATTCCCCTTCATTGTAGCATATTAGCATCGTTTAGTCCATTTCTCTCTTCATGTATCTGCCTATCTCCCACTTAAATATTCAAGATATTATCTTGGTGAAAAAATGCTGGAAATGAAGAGTCCAAAAAGTTTAATTTTCAATATGAATAAAATGCACTGACTACACTCTTTCCCCCGGAACTATATTGAAGAGAGAGATGCAGGAATTCACTCTGGGATGCTCGACAATAGTCTTCCGCCAGAGTTATGATAAGCAAGCTATCTGTTTGTTTACTTCTGTGCCAATTGTGGGATATTGCCTGGACAAACTGGCTCCTAAACTTCCTAGGTTTCAACACCGAGTCATAGAGATGTACAGCCTGGAAATAGACACTTTGGTCAAACCCGTCCCTGCTGACCAGATATCCTAAATTAATCTAGTCCCATTTATCAGCATTTTGCCTGTATCACTCTAAGATTAGATTCTCTATAGTTTGGAAACAGGTCCTTCGGCCCAACAAGTCCACACTAACCCTCTGAACAGTAACACACCCAGACCCTCATTCCCCTACCTTATATTTACTCCTGACCATGGACAATTTAGATTAGATTAGATTAGATTAGATTACTTACAGTGTGGAAACAGGCCCTTCGGCCCAACAAGTCCACACCGACCCGCTGAAGCGTAACCCTCCCAGACCCATTCCCCTACATTTACCCCTTTCACCTAACACTACGGGCAATTTAGCGTGGCCAATCCACCTAACCTGCACATTTTTGGATTGTGGGAGGAAACCGGAGCACCCGGAGGAAACCCACGCAGACACAGGGAGAATGTGCAAGCTCCACTAGGAGAGTCACCTGAGGCGGGAATTGAAACCGGGTCTCTGGCGCTGTGAGGCAGAGCCATGGCCAATTCACTTAACCTGCACAGCTTTGGATTGTGGGAGGAAACCGGAGCACCCAGAGGAAACCCTTATAATTGATCATTTATTTAATTAATTTAATAATAAAGTATTTTTTAAATTAATTCATATACCCATCCCGATCCCTTTTAAAAGTTGTAATTGTACCCATCTCCACCACTTCCTCTGCCAACTCATTCCATAATCGCACCACCATCTCTATGAAAAGGGTCCCTTTTAAGTCTTTCCCCTCTCACCTTAAACCTATGCCCTCTAGTTTTTGAATCCCCCACCCTTGGTTATTCACCCCCATCCATGCCCCTCATGTTTTTACAAACCTCTGTAAGATCACCCCTCAGCCTCTGATGCTCCAGGGAAAATATTCCCGGCTTATTCAGTCTCTCCCTGTAGCTCAAACCCTCCAACCCTGGCAACATCACTGTAAATCTTTTCTGAACCCTTTCAAGTTTTACAACACAGTGACTGCACTTGAAAAGTAACCAATTAGCTGTAAAGCATTTTGGTCAGTGCTCAGGCTGTGAAAAGTGCTATCTAAATGATAGCATCTGTCTATGTGACTCATGTCCTGCCTTGTGCAAGCTGAAAGCAACTTGCTGATAACCTGCCCATCTGATCATGGATATACAGAGTGGAAATCCTTCCACTATTGAGGCTGTTTTTCCCCTTTGTTCTCCCCTACACAAAAGCTGATGAAGTTTTCTGGTAAATGATAGCTTGTTTCAGTTGCTAACAATCTGTGCCTTTGATCGGAGAGCTACAGGAAACAATGCAGTAAAACCCAGGCTGACATGTCATCGCTTTACAAAGGGAGTGTTGCACTACCAGTGGTGTTAGCTTTCTAATTTATCTCATCATTTCTGTTTGTGGGATCTTGCTGTTCCCTAATATCCATGCATGGGAAGAAAGTATTGCATTATGTAGTGTTTTTTCTACATCAGAACAACCCAATGTTGCTGCCAGTGTAAGACTTTTACAATGCCAACACTGTTGTAGGAAGTGCAGCAACCAGTTTGTACACAGCAAGCTCCCATAGTCAATGTCACAACAATGAATTAGAATTAGGTTTCGTCGTCATGTGTACTCAAGTATAGGAGTACAGTGAAAAGCGTATAATGTCACCACTGGCACTATCTGAGGTTGAACATACCTCGGTACAAATCTTATATAAGAAAAAGTTGCATTAATTTAGTGATTCATAGTGTAAGTTGGAAATAAGACATAATTAAAAGGATAAACATTACAGTCAGATTATAGATAATCACAACGTTGCAGTAGATCAGCGCAGGGGCTTCCACACATGGTCTGACCGGCCTCTCAAGCTGCTGACTACCTGCACCAGACCCCAGTCCAACAACCGTCCCTGCCCCTCTCTAGCTGTTAGCCGCTCCAGACCTTCAGATGTTGATTGAGTGATTGAATATTGGCCAGGAAACCAAGGAGAGCTCCCCTGCTCTCCTTCAACATAGCACCTTTGGATCATTTACATCCATCTAAGAGAGCAGACAGCACATCAGGTATACAAGACATTTATCTACAGAGTGTCCCTGATTTATGGACGACTGACTTGAGAGCAATCCTTTACAGGGACGTAATTTTAATGATCTGACAGATGAACATTTTCTGTACTTACGGATGGGTCCTATCGTCCTGCATTGTGTTCTGATTTGTGTACAAATCAACTTGCAACTAACCCAAGGTCCAATCCACAATCCGGGCACTACTGTAAAATATTTCACAATCTTATCCCAAAGAACTTTACATCTAAAAAACATTGTTCAAGTGTAGTTACCATTACAGGAAATGTGATGGCAAATTTCACACAGTGAGATCCTGTAGATAGCCAGCAGATAATCTCTTCCTGTCATGTTCATTGATGGATAAATATTGGCCAAGGCATCATAAAGGACTCCCCTGCTTCCCTTCAAAATAGTCCCTTGGGATCATTCACATCCATCTGTGGGTGTATTCCCAAAAGATGCAGCACTCCCTCAGTATTGCACTCGATGTCTATCTTCAGATTTCCTGGGATTTGAGCCCCTCTGACTCCCAACTAATGAGTAACAGTTGACACTGTCTCTCATCCAAAGGACAGCAACTGCATCAGTCGTAAAACCTCCATCAACACCATCCATTGGCTGAACTGCTAAGGCATGTTATGAGGGTGTAGAACACATTTTATAAACTCTGAAAGGTGTGATGTTGATTTTAGGTTTTCTTATTTGCCTCCAAAGGAGGAAGATACAATTTTGCGGTTGCTCTCTGTAACGGGAAACTTGGCAGATCAGCTCTATTACCCCTGCGAACATTTAGCCTGGGCTGCTGACTACAGAATTCTGAATATCAACTCAGAGAAGTGGTGGATGTTCAGTAACACACTGTGGACACTGTCTCTGGCACTGGGAGCTCTGCGGTGAGTGGCACTGAGTTAAGATTTCCATTTTCCCCTTTTTCAGGCACCTTCAGTAAAGAAAACTCCATCTGACACAAGAGTGTCTAACAGCAAACTATCACCAACTGAAATCTGATAATGACATAATTATTGGATGAGATTGTGAAATTTATTCTCTCTCCGCCTCTCTGGGATTGTCCCAGTGAGCAATGCAGACTGGGTCACTGAATAGGAGTTACCCAGATTTCTAATCATACAATTCCCAAAGTGCAGATAGAGACCAATCAGCCCATCGAGTCTCCACTGACTCTCTGAAGAGCATCCCACATTGACCTACCCCTGCCCTATGGCCTTAACTCTGCATTTCCTGTAGCTAATCCATCTAGCCTGCACATCCCTGTGCACTACAGGGAAATTTAGCACAGCCATTCCACCTAACCGGCACATCTTTGGACTGTGGGAGGAAACCTATGCAAACTGTGATGCTGCTGCTCCTTTTTAACAAGGTTATGTTGTCCTTAGGGTTTTTTTTTCAGAGAGGTCGTAAAAGACACAGACTGAAGAGTCTGAGTTTGAAGGGTTTTAGGATCAGTTTGATTATAGCTAACTGATACTGCCTCAGGCAAAAGGCTCTCAAGTTTTAAAACAAAACACTTGTAAAATGAAAGGGAAGTGGCCAGTTCTCCCAGCTCATTGTTACTCTGGTTTGGTTTGTGGGTTTGTTTTTGGTGGTCTGTCTATTCACTGCAAGCAGTCAGGCCGTTGTAAAGCTGCTGGACCCAAGAGAAGCAGGTCCATGCTGACCCTCCTTCTCTGACCTGTCTCCTGTAAGAGCCTGTGTTTGATTTTACCTTTTGTGCCAAGGGGTGTTTATGGGGATTGTTGCAAGTATTTGAAACAGCATCATTAAGTCAGAATAATCTGTTGCGATGTTGGAGAAGTTAAGTTATTCGGTATTGTAATTCTCTTCTGTTTATGTTTCACTTGGTGATCTTTAAATAAATTCTGTTTCATTTAACATTAAGCGGTTTGACCAGCGGCAATTATCCTGGAATGTCCACTTTACACCTGCTTAAAGCAACTAGCAATGTTACGGTCTGGGCTACTTTCTTAAAATGTTTTGACGGAGTCTGGCCTGGTACATAACAAGACATGCAGAAAACTCCACACAAACAGTCACCCAAGACTGCCCACTGAGCTACCAAAAGGGTTAGGATGAGGACAGTTAATCCCTTGTAAATCAACAATTGTGGGGAGTGGGACAGGGAAGAATGTAGTATTAAGGCCAAAATCAAACTTATCAGGCTCAAGGGATCAAATGGTATGCTCTAGCTCCTATGTGTTTTGATCTCCACATGAAACCATGCAAAATTTCTTCATTTTTTTGGTGAAATTAGGATCTTGGTTTGAGAGGACAGTCAGAACTTCAGTGTAAGGGCTTGTCCAAACCACAGCACCCTCCAACTGTGCAGCACTGTGCCAGTACCTCATTCAATGTCACACTACATTTTGAGTTCAGGTCTCTGGAATGGGACTTGAATCCACAAGCTGCAGTGCTGTAACTCACAGCTGTCAGCACTGGGACCTGTGCTTACAAGCAGCTTGGGAGGCCTAAGGATTAACAGGAGCGAGCAAGAAACCCCATCTTCCCGACACACCAAGACTCCATGACATTCACACCTCAAGAAGATTGAAAGTTTGAGGTAGTCTGCGCCAAATAGACAACCCCAGTACCTGGGTGTTGTACTGAGCTATACTGGCCAGCTCTGTTTCCCACCTCTCTTGAGGTAACTGGTCTCAGCATGATGGCAGTGACGGTGTAATGTAGGCAGGCTTGGAAAGTGACTATGGTTGTTGTTTGATGCACAGTGCTCAGTCCTCACTAAATCCTTAGTAATAAAGCGTAACATCCCATTGCCTTCCTGATTACATGCTGTGCCTGTATGTTCACTTTTGTGCTGTTCCTACAGTTGAATACTTAGAACTCTGCAGATTGTAATTCTGCAGTCATTCTTCATTTACGTAATACTCTGATTTTACATTCTTCCGGCCAAGGTGAATAATTGCAGTTTCCCACATTACACTCCATGCGCCAGGTTCACTCAGTCAACCTCGGCTATGTACATCTGTGTCTTCCTTGTGTCCTCTTCACAGCATACCTTCCTACCTGTCTTGTCATCTGCAAATTTAGCTGCCATGCATTTGCTCACTTTAGTGTGGCACTGGGGAAACACAGCAGGTCAGGCAACATCCGAGAAACAGGACAGTCAATGTTTCGGGCGTAAGGTCTTCATCAGGAATTCACACGCTTTAGCTAAGCCATTGCTTTAAATTGTAAAACATTGAGGCCACAGCACAGATACATGTAGTACTCCATTGTCACATCATGCAAATCAGACAACAATCTATGGTAAAAGCAATGACTGCAGATGCTGGAAACCAGATTCTGGATTAGTGGTGCTGGAAGAGCACAGCAGTTCAGGCAGCATCCAAGGAGCAGTAAAATCGACATTTCGGGCAAAAGCCCTTCATCAGGAATAAAGGCATGGGGTTGAAGTGTTCCGAGGCACCCTCACACACACACTGCCCCACACCACCCTAGTTCTTCCTCCAGGCGTCTGGTGATGAGGGAGCGCCGGTGAAGGAGGCCCAGGACCTCCATGTCCTTGGCAGAGTGGGAGGGGGAATTGAAATGTTGGGCCACAGGGCAGTGTGGTTGATTGGTGCAGGTGTCCGAGAGATGTTCCCTAAAGCGCTCTGCTAGGAGGCGTCCAGTCTCCCCAATGTAGAGGCGACCACATCGGGAACAATGGATACAATAAATTATATTAGTGGATGTGCAGGTAAAACTTTGATGGATGTGGAAGGCTCCTTTAGGGCCTTGGATGGAGATGAGGGAGGAGGTGTGGCACAGGTTTTGCAGTTCCTGCGGTGACAAGGGAAGGTGCCAGGATGGGAGGGTGGGTTGTAGGAAGGCGTGGACCTGACCAGATAGTCACGGAGGGAACAGTCTTTGTGGAAGGCGGAAAGGGGTGGGAAGGGAAATATATCCCTGGTGGTGGGGTCTGTTTGGATGTGGCGGAAATGTCGGCGGATGATTTGGTTTATGCAAAGGTTGGTAGGGTGGAAGGTGAGCACCAGGGGTGTTCGGTCCTTGTTACGGTTGGAGGGGTGGGGTCTGAGGGCGGAGGTGCGGGATGTGGACGAGATGCGTTGTAGGGCATCTTTAACCACGTGGGAAGGGAAATTGCAGTCTCTAAAGACTACCTCCATGACTACCTGGTCAGGTCCACACTCCCTACAACCCACCCTCCCATCCTGGCACCTTCCCCTGTCACCGCAGGAACTGCAAAACCTGCGCCCACACCTCCTCCCACACCTCCATCCAAGGCCCTAAAGGAGCCTTCCACATCCATCAAAGTTTTACCTGCACATCCACTAATATCATTTATTGTATCCGTTGCTCCCGATGCGGTCTCCTCTACATTGGGGAGACAGGACGCCTCCTAGCAGAGCGCTTTAGGGAACATCTCCAGGACACCCGCACCAATCAACCACACCGCCCTGTGGCCCAACATTTCAACTCCCCCTCCCATTCTGCTGAGGACATGGAGGTCCTGGGCCTCTTTCACCGCTGCCCCCTCACCACCAGACGCCTGGAAGAAGAACGCCTCATCTTTCGCCTCGGAACACTTCAACCCCAGGGCATCAATGTGGACTTCAACAGTTTCCTCATTTCCCTTTCCCCCACCTCACCTTAGTTCCAAACTTCCAGCTCAGCACTGTCCCCATGACTTGTCCTACCTGCCTATCTTCTTTTCCACCTATCCACTCCACCCTCCTGCCTGACCTATCACCTTCATCCCCTCCCCCACTCACCTATTGTACTCTATCCTACTTTCTCCCCACCCCCACCCTCCTCTAGCTTATCTTTCCACGCTTCAGGCTCTCTGCCTTTATTCCTGATGAAGAGCTTTTGCCCAAAACATCGATTTTACTGCTCCTCGGATGCTGCCTGAACTACTGTGCTCTTCCAGCACCACTGATCCAGAACGATCTATTTATTCCTACCCTCTGTTTTCTACTGGCCTGTCAATCTTCCATCCATGACAGTGTTCTCTGTCATATCATGGCCTTTTATCTTCCACGATAAACTTTGATGTGGCACATTATTTAAGTTAAGTCCAGAGGCTCCCCTTTATCCACAAGCATGGTACTCATTCGAAGATCTGCAATTAATTGGTTAAACAAATAGAACCTTTCCTCAATCAAGGGGTTTCTGAGAATTAATACCAATGCTTCGGCAAGCTTATTAGCCACTTCTAATATTCTAAGATGAAGTCCAACTGGACCAGGAAGACTAGAACTCCATCAGTTTGCTTAGTACCACTTTTCTTGTGATTGTAAGCTCACAAAGTTTCTCTCTCCCTTCCACTTTCTGATTTACAGCCACTACCGGAAGATTGAGGCAAAAGTTCATTACATCTGCCATTTTCTCACTAACTATTGTTAACTCCTACTCTTTGGTGGAGCAATATTTACATTTTTTTACTCTTTTTCCTTTTTAAATACCCACATAAACTTGCTCTTGGTTTTCACACTCATAATTAATTTGCTCCCATACTCTAAATTTCTTCCTTCTGGTTAACTTTTTATTCCTCATTCTCTGCCGTTCTTTAAAATCTGACCAATTGTCTGACCTGCTACTTATGTGCTTTTTCCTAAAGTTTGATACTTTCCCTAACATCTTTAGTTAGACACAGATGGTGGGTCATCCCTTTAGACTTTTTTTTAAATTGTAGGAATATACTTGTTCTGAAATATCCCCTTAAATGTCTGATATTGTGTCTCTAATGATTTATCCTTTAGCCGACTATACCAGTAACTTCAGCGAGCTCAGCTCTTATGCCAACAGTTGCCCTTACTTAGGTTTAAAATACAAATCTTAGATCCAGTCTTCACCCATTCAAACTGGATGTAAAATTCAATCATATTGTGGTCGCTGCTGCCTTGGGGTGACTTTACTCTGAGATCATTTTTTAAAATTCCTGTCATATTGCACAATATCAAGTCTAATAAAACCTGCTCGCTGGTCAGTTCTGGAATGTGCTACTCTAAGAAACAATTTTGAAACCATTGTATAACTCCTCATTCAGCCTACTATTGACAACCTGATTTTCCCATCTTGTATGTGGAATAAGCAACCCAAGATTATTGCAATCCCTTTATCAGAAGTATCTAATATGTCTTCCTGTATACTTTGTCTCCAGTTGTGATTACTGTTAGGAGGCTTATAGTAGTGGTAGTGACTTCCTCCCCTACTATTGCTCACCTCCACCCAAACTGATTCTACATTCTGATCTCCTGAACTAAGTAATCTCTAACTATTGCACTCATATTATCCTTGATTAGCAGTGCTACCCCTCCACCTTTACCTAACTTGCTATTCTTCCTGAAAGTCACACCCTCCTCAATTTCCAGGACTAGATCCCATGTATCCTTCGGTAATGACAATCAGATCACTTCTCTTTCAAAGTGAGCTACAATTAGTTTATTTTGCTGTGAATGCTACGCACTTTCAGATACAGAACCTTTAGTTTCGTCTTTTTGTTATCTTTGTAACACACAGTCTTGATTGATGTATTCCTAGGCTTTTTTCTCCCTGTTCCCTTCGGTTCCCATATTACTATTTTCATCTCTTGCCTTTCCTATATTATTTAATATACGTCATCTTTCCACATTTGTTCTCTTTGCCCCACTCTTTAAACCCATCTCTACTCCCCTAGATGTGCAGTTTGCAAGTACGTTGGTCCTTGCATCCTTCAATTGTTGACCATCCAGATGTACAGCAGCCCTTTCCCCATTACTAATGCCAGTGTACCATGACCCAAAGCCTACATCTCCGGTGTCAGTGTTCTAATTTTAGGTATCGCAGTGTCCTTTAGTTGCCTGCTCCTTTGAAACTAACCTTAAAACTAATTGTGAAAAACCTATCTAGTTCATTCATGTTCCGTAGGGATAGAAATGTTGCCATCCTCACTCAGTCTGCTTGCACATGATTCCAGACCCGCAGTAACGTAGTTAAACATAGGAGCAGGAGCAGACCATTTAACCCTTCAAACCTGCTTTGCCATTCTAAATCTTGTTGATCATGTGTCTCAACATCCTATTCCCATGCTGTCCCAAACCCTCAATGCCAATAGTAACATGAAATCTATCAGTCTCTGTATTGAATTTAATGACTGAGTTGCCACAGCCCTCAGGAGTAAAGAATTTCAAACATTCACCATCCTCTGACACAGGTTCTGCTTCATTTCAGTTCTAAATGGCCTTTTGTACTGAGACTCTCCTCTAGTTCCAGACATTTAATGCTTTTGACTTGACTAGGCCAATCCCTCATTTGTTAAGAAGGTATCACACGTGCAGTTAGAGATGGGCAGTAAATGTAGATCTTGCCTCTGTTGATCGCATCTGTTAATGAATTTTAAGAATAATTTGTGTGTGTGTGTGTTGAAAGCTAAGAAACAGAGAAATCTTTGTTGGGAGGGAGGGAGGGGATTGTGCTTTTTTTTTTGTTAATTATTGTTTGGGATTTTGTAAGTATCTAGTCAATTAATAAACTGACTGAATAATTTGTCTTTCCTCTTCTCTTTAATGTGAACAGGTCCTTCAGAGTTGTACAGCTGCTGAAGAAGAAACTAAAGGGAACCCAGAATAACGCTTACCTCAGAACAGAGTATGGTGACCAATGTGTTTTTTTTTAATATTTAACCTTTTTTTCGAATCAACCTGTCTAAAGATTTTAATACACACCCCTGGAGCAGATGGGTCTTGAACCCAGGCTTCCTGTCCACGGGTAAGGAGTCCCTAAACATGGTTATTTATTTCAGGGTTTACAATTTAACACAGCTATAATAAGGATACAAAGAGTTGTCCATCCGGAAATTGCACTTAATTTGATTAACTACAAACATGGGTGATTTAGTTTTGGCAGATAATACATTAAAAGTACCACAGATGATTTGGGGATGAGAAAATTATTCACTTATTTAAAAAGAAAAATAAGGATGCAAAGTGAAGGGCCCTTGTCATGCAGTGGCTGTAGTTCTGTAACAGGAGACCTAGGTTCAAGTCCCACCTGCTCCAATGGTGGGACTTGAGCCTTCAAAAAGACTGTTTGGAAATATCTAAGGATACAAACTGAAGTGTGTAAGTACAGAGGTTTTTTTTTAGTGACTCTTGTGGCAAAGCTGTGGTGTTGCTGGTTCTGAGCCAGGCCACCCAGATTCAAGTCCCACCTCTTTGAGAGGCGTAAACTGATCAGATTGATCAGAAATATCTGTCCCACTCACTTTACAGAGGTGCCTCAAGGTCTTGTAGAAAATATCCTGTTAGTGCGGGGGAAGGTGGGGGTGCTGTGTTTGTGCAGTGGTAGTGTCCCTACCTCTGAGTCTGGAGGCCAGGGTTGACATCCCACCAACTTTGATGTATCTAATAATATCTCTGAACAGGTTGATTAGAAAGTATCTGAAGATATGCCGTGTTTCAATTCTGTGGTTTATAAGCTTCTTATGGTTTGGGACTGTGTCTTTAATTCCTGATGAAGGGTTTTTGCCCGAAACATCGATTATCCTGCTCCTTGAATGCTGTCTGAACTGCTGTGCTTTTCCAGCACCACTCTAATCCAGACTGTGCCTTTAAAGGAAGGCAGAGTGATAGGGGTTATGGGACCTGTTCTGATAGCAAGCTGCAGGTGATTTGATATTTTGAGATTACAGGGCACCCAGGTTGTTTTACCAGAAAGAAAGTTCAAGGTGTTTGTGCTTAGACATAATGACAGCAGCCTGTATGTTAACGGTGGATAAACAAGGAGTCTCCAAAGTTCCACATAGTGTTGAGATTGTCAGATTATAAACAGTTGTACCTTAAATTGTCCACTAACTTCCAGAATAAAAGAGGTGAAGTCTCAAGGTTAGCTAATCGACATTTCTATGTGGATATAGTGCCCATGTGATTCACATTGTCATATAAAGGGGAAAAGTTTGTATGATATCCATGGAACTCAAAGACAAGATAGTCTGCCAGGATTTGGGAGAGAGAGAGCAGCTGTCAGCAGCAGGATGCTGAGGTTCATCATACAGGAACATGGATGGATTGAACAAACCAAATTCATGGGGAGATTGAACAGGGGTGGAAGATTGACCCAGCTTGCACTAAAGGAGGAAACTCTGGGCTAAAAACCCTCACTGTGAAAGACAGTTCTCACATTACGAGTTGCCTAAATGAGAAAGGAAAAATACAAGAATATGCCATTGGCCCTCCATCTTAGATTGGTTCTGGAATAATTACAGATACACTTAAAGGACAGCGTAGTATATCCATGGAGCATGTTTTCAGTTGTCATCAAAGGAAGAGGAGAAAGTTCTGTTTTGAGGTTAAGGTATACATTTTCTACAAAAATAATGTTTAATCAATAGTGCTTTTGGTCACCTTGCTACAGTAAAAATCTTACATCTTACCTTTACATGTCATAATTCCAGGTATAAACTGGAAGTTTGAATTTCTTTTTACAAATCATTGGACTTTATAGAGTTAAAAGAGGGAGCCTGCATAGAAGATGGGGTAGTACCATCATGGATGAGTAGAATTAATGACTGAATTTGATGATATCCTATAAGACAAGATTGTCAAATGGAAGTGTGATTAGGTGTGGGGCAATTTTTCTTTAAAAAGCTGTGAGAGATAGAAGAAAGAGAAAATTTGAGTGAAGTGGGGAATTTCAACTCCTTAAGTCCAAGTAGGAAACTTTCTTAACTTCAACAGAGTGATGTTAGAGGGATAGAAGAGGGTAGCAAGGTGGGACTGCAGGAGCGTGGAATGGTTGGGGCCTCAAAAACATACATCAGGGGGAAGACCAATGACCAGAGGTTTGTTTTGAGAAAGGCAAATAGATGCATTGGGAAGAGAGAGGTCAGAGATGAAAACTGAGAAGAAAAATCATGCAACACCAAATTCTTCTTGTAACCTTTTCCAGTACCTTACGAGTGAGGGTTGTTTGCCCAGATTGTTGAACTTTAATCAGGGAAGCAAGGAATACAAAGGAATAATTTAGCAATCTGAAGAGATTTATATAATTGTCATTAAATGCACAAGCATTCTGCATTTTTGTCCTTCTCTCGCTGCAAGTACCTTGAATCCGATTAACAATTCCCTTTGTGCCAGTTTGGAAACTTGGGAACACCAGTCCGACATTCCATGGCACCCTGGCATGATCATCCACATGGAACCCGTTAAATGCCAACCTGTCTATACACCTGCATCTACTTTCAGAGGTTCCAGCTGTTCTAGTTTATGGGGCCCACAGGCACTGTGAACACCAAGCAGTGTAAACACACACTGGGCTATGCTGAGGCAAAGCTGCACTGACAAACACTAGTACACATGCTAGAATGCACCACCCCCCCACCCTCCCAACCCCCGGGGAGGCAGCTGTGGGTCCTAGGGCACACTTGGGGTTTTGAAGATTGTGATCAGAGACTTTGTCAGGATCTAAAAATATAAGTTGGCCGTTTGTCCGTGCTCCACCATTCAATACCAATATCATCAAAGACCCCTCCCACCCCAGTTATAATCTCTGCCAACCTCAGGAAGAAGGTACAAAAGCTTAAAAACACTTACCAACAGGTTCAAGAACAGCTTCTTCTGTGCTATTGTTAGACATCTGAATGGTCCTCGCACATTTCAAACCTAATGTCGGTCTGGCTTCTTCTCTGCAGCTGAAATTTTGTGTTCCCCGCTCTGTTCAATCAGCCAATGATCTTTGTACGGTATGATCTGCCTGCACTGCACACAAAACAAACATTTCACTGTGCTCAGGACCATATGACAAGAATAAATCAAATCATATCAAATTAAATCAAATCAGAAAGATCAGAGCAGATTATCGACCTCAGTGCCCCTTACCTGCTCGAGCTCTTGTACCTCAATTCCCTTCAAATCCAAAAGAACTGCCAACTTCTTGCTGAAATTTACTCTACACCTGAACATCCGTAATTCTCTGGGATCAAGCATTCAAACAATTTACAACCCTTTGAATGAAGAAATTTCTGCTCATCTCAGACCTGACTGGCTGACCCTTTATTTCTTACATGTAGCAAAGCTTTTACGATAGTCGCTCATAAATGCGGGATAATTGTGAATAAATTCGATGAAACATTCATGAGAAACATGTCTTCCCGATGGTGGTGAGAATTTGGAACTCCTGATCCAAGTACGTGATGAGGATAATATTTAGTGGGAAGCTTGCAGGAGAACCCATGTGGGAGAAAGCACAGAACAAAACAATAGGCCAGTGGGGTTTGGGGGAGAAGTCAGTGTGGAGCGTTTGGGTCAAAGGTCTGTTTCAATACAGGAAACTTTATGTGCTTGTCTATCACAGCAGGGAGAAGGTGAGGACTGAGGGTGCTGGAGATCAGAGTCAAAAGGTATGGTTCTGGAAAAGCATAACAGGTCAGGCAGCAGGAGCAGGAGAGTCGATGTTTCAAGTATAAGCTCTTCATCAGGAACGTGGGGGAGGGGTACCAAGGGGCCTGAGAGATAAATGCTAGGGGCGGGGGAGGGGGAAGGTTGCTGGATTTGCCTTAACATGTGTCTGCTTTTGAAATGTTACCCTCTAGTGAAGCCAACCATCTGAGTAGACAGGCATATCAGATACGGATGCAAGCGGAAATTCTCAACATCATCAGCTGCCTGGCTGACCTGACAAATGCCATCCACTGGATGCCACCGGGTTTCCTGTGGGCAGGGAAGTTTCCCGAGTGGCTGGTGGGGCTAATGGGGACCGTTTCGTCGGTAATCAGCCTCTACCAGATGTCTTGCGGGAGCTGCAGCAACAAGGACCCATAACGGGAGAGGCACGTGGTTTTGGGGTGTATAACCTGGCAACCCATCAGAGAGAGTGCTCAAGCTTGATCCATTTTATTGGCGTGTTTGGGAGGCCGTTATTTATTTATTGGGGGTGAATAGCTTCCGTCCTGTCTCACGAGAAACAGACTTTACCACCTCCCCATCATCAGATCTTGTCCACGGAGAACAAAAGCTTGAAGACTTTGTTCTGGGAAACTATGGCTCTGTCATTAACTGGCTTATCCAATCTGACAATGACACGGCAACATTTCACTTCCTTTCTGCCAAGTTCAAATCCATCCATTTTGGGCCCAGTTTAGCTATCTCCTTCTTCTCATCGCACCCTTATAACTCAAAATGTGGCCATTCATCCCATTGTGCCTACGCTGGCCCACACATCCCACTTTGATTTTAGTCAGAGCCATGTTGTGGCAGTTTCCTTTCCAGCATCTATTTGCTTTGGGGAATGCAATAGGGATTACAAGCTTTCTTGATGAACCAGTGCCTAAGAACATTCACCAGTACAAGGGAGGTTCAGAATTTGACTTTAAAAAAAAAGACAAATTACTGCTGGATGCTGGTGATCTGAAATAAAAGGTGAAAGTGGTGGAGAAATGCAGAAGATCCAGCAGCATCCGTGGAGAGTGAAACAGCGTTGATGCTATGAGTCCAACCTTCTTTGAAGGAGAATCATTGGACTCTCATCATTAACTTCAGAATTTGATCTCTGTTCTTTCCCCAGCCTCAGCTCTTTCATGGGGGCTTTACCTACTGGGCTGAACATTCCTGAGGTTAGAGTACAGAACAATCAATCAGAGACCAACTGCAGGCTGACACTCTCACTACAAATATGTGGGTGTGTGAGTGACACTGTGTGTATGTCTGTGTGAGAGAGAGAGAGAGAGAAAAATACTATGCATATGTGTGTGTAAGAGAGAGAGAGACTGTGATTGAGACATTGTGTGCGTGTCTGTGTGTGAGAAAAAGAGACATTATGTGTGAGTGAGACATTGTGGGTGAGTGAGACATTGTTTGTGTCTGTGTGTGTGTGTGAGAGAGAGAGACTGTGTGTGTGCATGTTCACTGTATTGGGGATTAGCTGTGATACCTTCAATTTATTGATCCAAATCTCAGCAGATTTATGGAAAATGTCCACCGGAGGCCAACCTGACATGATTCACCCCTTTCAGAGGAGGTGCAACTAAAACTGAGTAAATTTGAAGATGCAATAACTTCAGTTCATTGGTAGCTCATGGAAAAATAAAGACTGAAAACTTGCATTTAAAACTGTGCATACTCGGTTAGGTAAGAGCACGATATTTATTTCTGGTGAATTTTATTGATGAGTCCAGATGAGCCTGACTTATGCTATCATTCATTTTTTCTGTGTCGCTGTCTCAGGGCCCCTCACTCCTGTGTTAATCGTAGAAAGAATTAAATGTTCTTGGGACACAGCGACAAAACTGACATTAATTGTTCAACAAATCTAGAAAATGATAACTGACAGCCAGTAATCTAAACTAAGTATAAAAACTTTCAGAATAATTTGAAAACTGCAGACTTAAAAAACAAATGCAATTAAAATAAACATATTTCATTTTGAATTTCTTCCTGTCTGTGATGTTTTGATACTGATAAGGAATTGTGTCTTCATTTATCGTTGAATTATTGTGGTGCTGCAGAACGCCAGTATTGCTTAATTTGTGGTAAGGGGATCAGAATTACCTAATCAACTGAACTTTACAATGTTAGGAAGATAGCAAAGTGAGATTTTAAAAATACAAATACCAAGTTGAATCTTACAATTTGTTCAAGGGTGTGGGCCAAGCCCAACATTATTTTTTAATTCAGTTTGTGGGGTGTGGATGTCACTGGCTGGGCCAGCATATATTGCCCATCCCTACTTGCCCTTGAGAAGGTGGTGGTGAGCTGACTTCTTGAACCACTGCAGTCCACCTGCTCTGGGTTGACTCACAATACCATTAGGGAGGGAATTACAGGCTTTTGACCCAGCAACAGTGAAGGAACAGCAATATATTTCCAGGTCAGGATGGCGAGTGGCTTGGAGGGAAACTTGGAGGGTGGTGGTGTTCCCACATATCTGCTGTCCTTGTCTTTCTGGATGGAAGTGGTCGTGGGTTTGGAAGGTGCTGTCTGAGGATCTTCAGTGAATTTCTGAAGTGCATCTTGTAGATCGTACACACTGCTGCTACTGAGCATCGGTGGTGAAGGGAGTGGACACTATAATCAACCACACTGCTATGGGTCTGGAGTCACATATAGGCTGCTGTGGGTCTGGAGTCACATATAGGCCAGACTCCCTTCCCTGAAGAGAATTAGGGAAGCAAATTGACTTTTTATAACTGTCAAAGATGGTCATACACTAGTTTTATATTGAGTTGAAACTTCGCCATCTGCCACAATGGGATTCAAACCCATGTCTCTAACAATTAAACCTGGCATTCTGGATTCATCATCCAGTGACATTAGTGCTGCACCCTCGCCTGTCTGAAATCTGAGACTATTGTAACTCAGTATTGAAGAGGATGAGAAACTAACCTGTTGTATGCTGTTTTAATGTTCCTGGGTCCTGGAGAACAGAATTTGTGCAGCTGGTAGCGAGTAAACTACCCAAGAAATCCTCAATTTTAGTCTTAAAGATGTTAAATTTCAATTTGCTATAAACCAGCCTGGCCCATTGTACCTCTCTCAGTAGCACCATCAACTCAGGGTCACAACATTGGGGATTTCAGTCTGATCTGGGAGACTTGAGCATAGAATTGAGACTGATAAAGGTAGATAAATTCCCAGGACCTGATCAGGTATAAAATAGAACTCTGTGGGAAGCTGGGGAAGTGATTGCTGAGGCATTTGTATCATCAATAGTCACAGGTGAGGTGCCAGAAGACTGGAGGTTGGCTAACGTGGTGCCACTGTTTAAGAAGGGTGGTAAGGACAAACCAGGGAATTATAGACCAATGAGGCTGACATCAGTGGTGGGCAAGTTGTTGGAGGGAATCCTGAGGGACAGGATGTACATGTATTTGGAAAGGCAAGGACTGATTAGGGATAGTCAACATGGCTTTGTGCGTGGGAAATCATGTCTCACAAACTTGATTGTATTTTTTGAAGAAGTGACAAAGTGTATTGATGAGGGCAGAGCAGTGGATGTAATTTACATGGACTTCAGAAATGCATTTGACAAAGTTCCTCATGGTAGACTGGTTAGATCTCGTGAAATACAGGAAGAACTAGCCAATTGGATACAGACTTGCTTGAAGGTAGGAGACAGGGTGATGGTGGAGGGTTGCTTTGTGACCTGCAGTGTCACTGCTGCATGGAACTGTACTGGGTCCACTGCTTTTTGTTATTTATATAAATGATTTGGATGTGAGCATAAAAGTAAGTTTGCAGATAACACCAGAATTGGAGGTGTAGTAGACAGCGAAGAAGGTTACCTCAGATTACAACAGGATTTTGATCAAATGGGTCAATGGGTTGAGAAGTGGCAGATAGAGTTTAATTTTGATAAATGTGAGGTGCTGCATTTTGGGAAAGGCAAATCATGGCAGAACTTGTACACTTAATGGTAAGGTCCTGGGGAGTGTTACTGAACAAAGAGACCTTGGAGTGCAGACTCATAGTTCCTTGAAAGTGGAGTTGCAGGTAGACAGGATAGTGAAGAAGGCATTTGGTATGTTTTCCTTTACTGGTCAGTGCATTGAGTACAGGAGTTGGGAGGTCATGTTGCAACTGAACAGGACATTAGTTAGGCCACTTTTGGAATGCTGTGTTCAGTTCTGGTCTCTTTGCTATAGGAAGAATGTTGTAAAACTTGAAAGGATTCATAAAGGATTTATAAAGATGTTGCCAGAGTTAGAGGGTTTGAACTATAGGGAGAGTCTGATAGACTGGGACTGTTTTCCCCGGAGCGTTGGAGGCTGAGGGGTGACCTTATAGAGGTTTATAAAATCTGAGGGGCATGGATCAGGTGAATGGCCAAGGTCTTTTCCCTGGGGTAGGAGAGTCCAAAACCAGAGGGCATAGGTTTAGGGTGAGAGGGGAAAGATATAAAAGGGACCCGAGGGATGATCTTTTCACACAGGGTGGTGTGTGTGTGGAATGAGCTGCCAGAGGAAGTGGTGGAGGCTGGTACAATTGCAGCATTTAAAAGGTGTCCGGATGGGTAAATGGATAGAAAGGATTTAGAGGGATATGGGCCAAGTGCTGGTAAGTGGGACTAGATTAGTTTAGGATATCTGGTTGGCATGATGGATTAGCCCGAAGGGTCTGTTCCCATGCAGTACATCAATATGACTCTGTGATGTTCCCAAGGCAGTGCAGGGAGAACACTGGTCCCAAATACTGTGGAGGGGAGAAGTAAAAATTTGGATGCCACTAATCCAAAGAAAAGCAGGGAGTTCCCCCAGAGTTCTAGCTCTGCTGACAGAATTATTGACTATTATCAGATTGCTGTTTGTGGAACATTAGTGCCATTTTACTTATTTTACAACAGTGACCCCATTTCCAAAAGCATTTAATTAACTGTAAAGTCCTTCGGGAGGATTGGAAGTTATGAAAGGTGCTTTGTAACTGCAAAGCTGTCTTTGTTTATTTAATAAACGTGGGAAGTTGTCATTGCTATTTCCGTGAGAGGCTCAGCACATTGAGAAGGGGCAGCAGAACATGAGAGGTAAGATCACTGAGCATTGCCTCGAAAACAAGCAGCAAAATGCAGTAATGTTGCTGAATTAAAAAGCAGAAAAACACTGGGGAAAAGACAGCAGCTGGAAAAGGGAAAGAGCTGCCTCTTTGTATTTAGTCTTTGTTGCATCTTTTCCAAGCGGCCCTCCGAGTTGGTAACACACGGTTTGGAAAGATCCCTCCTTCGTGCAACGTTTACTTTGTGGCTGCAAACATGACACGAATGTGTTTACACGTTGCCATGGCAAGTTTCATCCTGACTGAAGGAAAGCCTTGTTCACCCTCGAACAAAAGGGGCTTGACAAAGAAGTGGAAGGGGAGAGCTCATTGAGATTCCGTGAGCATTGATGAATAAATAATTGCTTGCAGTAGTGTAATGGTCATATTAATGGACCGGGGGGTTCAAGTTCCACAGAACCACTCTCCAAAGGTGTGACCATATACCGGTGAGATTATCATGAAACAGGAATTGATTCACTAATGTCATTTAACAGTAGACCTTACCAACCTTACCTGGTTTGGGCATGTACGTGACTCCAGTCCCAATCAAGCTTGACTTCCAACTGACCTCTGAGATTAAAGAATAAACCATTGTGTTGTATCCTGTGTGTGGGGACGGACAATAAATGGAAGCCTTGTCAGTGATGCACACGCTCTGGCAGTACGTTTAGAAAATTTGGGAACTCATGCCCACAGTCTCCGTAACCAGGGATGCATTGGAGCTCAGAGACAGAGAAGTGAAGGAGGTAGTTACAATACATCCACAAAGCATGTCAAAGATGTGGCTCAGGGACCAACATTGTCAAGTTCAGGGGATTCTCGTTAATATTTAGGAGAGAAGGCTGTGGAACACAAAGCAGCATTCTGTTTCCAGCTCTAGGACTGCCTGGTTGATCCAGCAACAATGATGTACATTCCTATAGCACCTTTACCATTGTAACGGGAGCATGGATTGGATAAAATAGGAGATTAGGTCCATGGCAGGAAGGCCTATGGAGGATCTATTCACCCATAAGCAACATGAGACCCTCAAGTGGGTGATTAAAAGGCTAACATCCAGTGCCTTGAGTGGGGTCTGTACCGGAACAGACACTTGCCTCCAGGGTGGTGTGGTGAGGTTATATATTTTGAACTGAAAAAGGATAGATCAGGGTACTGTGTTAGAAGGCACCAAGCTAAATACAGCAGCTGTCCAATGAGATTTGCGTTTTCAAGTGCAGAGCTCTTTAAAATGCCTTGAACAAATACAGACAATAGACAAGAATGCTAATGGAATTGGTTCGTTCTCAAATCTAAAGAGCTGGAGTATAGAGATGTAGGTTCTGTCTTGCAGTTAGACAAAACTCCAGTAGGATCCCACTTAGAGCAAATCTGAGCACCAAACCTTAGGAAGGACGTTTTGCCCTGGAGGGAGTTCAACTCTGGTTTACAAGGATGATAACTGGGACATCAGGGGTTACGTTATGAGGAGAGATCAGACAAATTAGGCCTTTATCCTCTAGAATTTAGAAGGTTAAGAGGTAATCTAATCAAGGTCTTCAGGGTATTAACTGAGAAAGGCAGAGGAGAGAAAGATAAATTCCACTGGAGGAAGATTCTAAAACCAGGAGGATTAGTCAAAGAATTAGGGCCAGGTCATTCATGAGAAATTTTGGAAAGCACTTTGAAACAAAAAGAGCAGTGGAGATTGTGTTAAATTTAAATCTGAGATCGACTAATTTCTATTAAGCAAGTGTTTCAAGGAATATGGGCCCAAGGCAGATGCAACGAGTTAGGCCACAGACCTTATTGAATGGAAGTGCAGTAATGAGGGGCAGAATGGCCTAATCCTGTTCTTATACCCCTAAAAGTTGAGACCCCCATCCTCTCCATTAAATACCATCAATTGCTTTGGTTCTGTCTCTTAATTTCTTGTCACCTTTTTATTTACATATTCACATGATATGAATGTCAATGGTTAGAGTAGCATTATCACCCACCCTTGAGAAGGTGGTGGTGATGATCCCTTTCTTAGAATCATACTGTGTGGAAACAGGCCCTTTGGCCCAATAAGACTACATGAACCCTCCAAAGTGTATCCCATCCAAACCCATTTCCCTTACCCTATTTGTCTACATTTACCCCCAACTAACACATCCCTGAATACTATGGGCAATTCACCTAACACGTGCATCATTTAGACTGTGGGTGGAAACCCACGCAGACAGGGGGAGAATGTGCAAATTCTACACAGGCAGTCACCCGAGGCTGGAATCAAACCCCGGCCCTGGAGCTGTGAGGCAGCAGCACTAACCACTGAGCCATCGTGCTTGAATTATACCAGTCCATGAAGAGTAAGGACACTCACAGTGATATTGGGGAAGTGATATTCCAGGATTTATAGCCAGCAATCCTGGAGATACATTTCCAAATCAGGATGGCGTGTGGTTTGGACAGGAGATATCAGGTGGTGGTGTTCCCATATATTTGCTGCCTGTGTCCTTCAAGATGGCAGTGGTCGTTGATGAAGGAGTCTCAGTGAGTTGTTGCAGAGCGTCTGATAGATGGTACACGTTGCTGCTATTGTGCGTTGGTGATAGGGAGAGTACATATGGAAGGTGGTAGATATGGTGCTCATCAAGAGAGCTGCTTTGTTCTTACTGGTATTAATTTTATGGAGTATTATTGGAGTTGTACCCAACCAGGTAGTGAGTATTCCCTCACACTCCTGACTTGTGCCTCCAAGTCCATGTTCCTATAATATAGATTCCATTTGGATTGAACTCTTGTTTAGGACAGAAAAGTGCTAGAAAATGCTGTTTTTTATGTTGTAGACAGAGGGGGAATAAGAATGAGGGGAACAGATGGTGAGGGTGCCCAGAGCCAAAGACAGAGGTTGTTAATGGTGGTGAATGAGCAATTGAGATGTCAAATGTATATTAATGTCGGTGTGAAAGGGAGAAAGTGTCCACACTGCCCAGAGCAAAGTCAACAAGGCACAGTCATGTGGGCAAATGAAAGAAAACTGAAGGTAAACCAGGGCAGGGCTTACACAGTTAACGATAGGGCCCTGAGGCGGCACATGGCTCAGTGGTTAGCACTGCTGGCTCACAGTGCCAGGGGCCCAGGTTCGATTCCAGCCTCGGGCGATTGTGTGGAGTTTGTACATTCTCCCCGTGTCTGCGTGGGTTTCCTCCAGGTGCTCTGCTTTCCTCCCACAGTCCAAAGATGTGCAGGTCAGGTGAATTGGCCATGCTAAATTTCCCATAAGTGCATTAGTCAGAGGGAAATGGGTCTGGATGGGCTGAAGGGCCTGTTTCCACACTGTAGGGAATCTAAACTAAAGAGACCTCGGGTACAGGTGCAGGTACAGGTGCACAGTTCCTTGAAAGTGGAATCACAGGTAAATAGGGTGATGAAGAAGGCATTTAGTGTGCTTACCTTCTTTGGTCAGAACATCGAGTAAACTTGTTATAATGCAGCTTAATGGAACATTGGTGAGGCCACTTTTAGAATTCTGTATTCAATTCTGGTCACCCTTCCATAGGAAGGATATTGTTAAACTTGAGAGGGTGCAGAAAAGATTTATAACAGTGTTGCTGGAACTGGAGGGTTTGAGCTACAGGGAGAGGCTGGGGCTTTTCTCCCAGGAGCATCAGATACTAAGGGGGTAACCTCATAGAGGTTTATAAATTTGAGGGGCACGGATAGGGTAAATATCCAAGGTCATTTTCCTAGGGTGGGGAAGTCCTAAACCAGACGGTATAGGTTTAAGGTGAGTGGAAAGCAATTTAAAACGGAACTGAGGAGTAACTTTTTCACCCAAAAGTGGTGCGTGTATGGAAAGAGCTCTCAGAGGAAGTGGTGGAGGCTGGAACAATTACAGCATTTAAAAGGCATCTGGATGGGTATATGAATAGGATGGGTCGAGAGGAATATGGGCCAAGTGCTGGTAAATGGGACTAGGTCAGACTTGGTTGTCTGATCAACGCAGATGGTTGGACGGAAGAGTCTGTTTCCATGCTGTACATCTCTATGACTGTATGTGCTTTGAAACTCCTGAGTTGTTGCTTTCTGTACCCTAAGGGAAAGCATCAAATCTGCCTGCTGTCTGTCTTCAGTCTTAAAATGAAAGACTTCAGTTCTTTGGAGAGACTAGAGAAGCTGGGATTATTTTGTTTGGGGTACAAAAGATCAAGGAGAGATTTATGATGGAGCTCAGGGGTATAGAGTGTATTTGATTAAATCAATAATGATAATCTGTGACAGGTATGTCAGTAACCAGAGAAGACAGGTTTAAGATAATTGGCAACAGAACTGTATCTTACGCTGTACTAACTCACAATCTCTCCAATTTTAAATATCTCTTTAGATAGTGCAAGGGAGTAATGGAATAAATTTGAAAAATTGGAAAGGTTATAAAAAATGCAACTATCTGGTTATGTTAAACCAGTCTTTTAAAGGATATTAAAAAAAGATAATATACTGTTTAATCAGTACAGTGCACACACGCCATTATAAAATCAGCAGACACATGGAACTCATTATAAGGATATAATGTTATCTCCAAGTAAAGACAGTTTAAGAAAACAAAATTTCCTTGGGCTTTGAAATTGCTGTTTTTTATGTCAAAAAGCCACCACCCCATAAGACAACTGCCATCTAATCAGAGCCAGATAGTCACACAAACCTAATTTTTCCAGAAAGTACACCATCAGTGAGGGAATAACATAGCAGAAATTCTTTAGCAGTCTGTCAGAAACTTTACTCCCGAACTTCATTGTTTTGTATAGAAGAATGGGGAGGTCCATGGCTTGGGAAAGGACTCATGTGATAGATCTAACCAAGAGCCACAAATAGTGCAATGGGCCAAATGGCCAACTACAGTGTTAGCTTATATTCATCCGTTCAAGGACTGCAGGAACCATGCGAAATGCTGAGTATTTGTTGCCTATTTGCTCTTTAACTGAGAAGTTTGCTGGGCCATTTCACGGGGAGGAGCTCCCACGAGGGGGTTGAACAGTTCATCAACTTCACCAACACATTCCACCCTGACCTCAAATTCACCTAGACTGTCTCTGACACCTCCCTCCCCTTCCTGGACCTCTCCATCTCCATCAACGGTGACCAACTCAACACTGACATTTTCTACAAACCCACTAACTCCCACCACTACCTGGATTACACCTCCTCCCATCCTCCCATCCTACCTCCTGCAAACATGCGATCCCTTATTCCCAATTCCTCTGCCTCTGCCACATCTGCTCCCAGGAGGACCAGTTCCACCACAGAACACACCAGATGGCCTCTTTCTTTAAAGACTGCAATTTCCCCTCCCACGTGGTTGATGATGCCTTCCAGCACATCTACATCCCACACCTCCACCCTCGAATCCCACCCCTCCAACTGGAATGAGGACAGAACCCCACTGGTCCTCACCTTCCAACCCACCATCCTCCATATACATCGCATCATCCTCCACCATTTCCACCACCTACAAATGGACCCCACCACCAGAGATATTTTTCCCTCCCCACCCCTACCCACTTTCTGTAAGGACTGTTTCCTCCGCTACTCCCTCATCAGGTCCACGCGCCCCCCCCCCCCCAATAACCCACCCTCCCCTCCCAGCACCTTCCCCTGCCACCACATTAATTGCCCTCATCTCCATCCAAGGCCCCATAGGAGCCTTCCACATCCATCAAAGTTCCACCTGCACTTCCACACACGTCATTTATTGTATCTATTATTCTCGATGCAAACTCCTCTGTATTGGGCAGACTGGACGCCTACTTGCAGTGCGCTTCAGAGAACATCTCTGGGACACCTGCACCAACCAACCCCACCACCCTGTGGCCGAACACTTCAACTCCCCCTCCCACTCCACCAAGGACATGCAGGCCCTGGGCCTCCTCCATCGCTGCTCCCTTACCACCCAATGCCTGGAGAAAGAATGCCTCATCTTCCACCTCAGGACACTCCAACCCCATGGCATCAATGTGGATTTCACCAGTTTCCTCATTTCCCCTCCCCCACCTTACCCCAGTTCAAACTTCCAGCTCAGCACTTGCCCTCATGACCTGACCCACCTGCCCATCTTCCTTCCCACCTATCCACTCCACCCTCCTGTCTGACCTATCACCTTTACCCCCATCTCCATCCACCTATTGTACTCTCAGCAAGCTTCCCCCCAGACCCACCCCCCTCCCATTTATCTCTCTACCCCCAAGCCTCTTTTCTGATGAAGGGCTTCTGCCCGAAACATTGATTCTCCTGCTCTTCCAATGCTGCCTGACTTGCTGTGCTTTTCCAGCACCACATACTCGACTCTACTCTCCAGCATCTGCAGTCCTCACTTTCACCCATTTCACAGGGCAGTTCAGAGCCAGCTACAGTGTTCCTGGAGTTACACATTAAACAAATCAGATAAATAAAGATGACAGATTTGTCTCCCAAAGAACATTAGTGAATCACGTGAACAATTATTATCACTTTTCAATTCCAGGTTCTAGTAATTGTGTTTAAATTCCTCCAGTTACTATTTGAACCCCTGTTCCCAGATCATTAGCCTGGTACTCTGGACTAGTAACCATTAAACACTATCTCGCTCTAGCAATACAATCAAAGATATTGATTAGAATATATACTTAACTTGTTGTTAATTATATCCCATCTGTGTTGTATCTGCATCATGAGAGAAAGTCTGAATGGAACCAGGTGGATTGAGGAAGACCAACCTCTGGCCTGTGCTGAGCCAGAGTTGAAGACACTGTTCATTCGGAGAACCACACAGTTGGAAGACATCATGTCTATGTGGACTCTTTGAACGAACTCTCCAACTGCTTTCACTCTGACTTCACTCCCTCCCTACCCTGCTCTCTCCCTGTAACCCATTCAGATATTTATCCAATTCAAAGTTATGATTGAATCTGCCTCTGCTATGCACATTTCAAATAACCAGCACTTACCCTGGCACCCAGAGAGGAGGTATCCTTTCAGATTTTCTCCAAGAGTAGAAACACTGACTACATAAGGGAACAGCGTTCACTTGTTGTTGATGCCTACTTTCTGAAATGAAGACCTTGCTTGCCTTCATTCAAGGTATCCAAGAATTTTGTCCATGACTCAGGCGACTGACTGTGTGGAGTTTGCACATTCTCCCCGTGTCTGCGTGGGTTTCCTCCAGGTGCTCTGGTTTCCTCCCACAATCCAAAAATGTGCAGGTTAGGTGAATTGACCATGCTAAATTGTCCGTAGTATTAAATGTAGGAGTATGGGTCTGGGTGGTATACGGGTCGGTGTGGACTTGTTGGGCCGAAGGGCCTGTTTCCACACTGTAAGTAATCTAATCTAATCTAAACTGAATCAACAGTCTCAAAGAGTGTGTTGTGAGGAATTGTCCACTTGGTGAAGATGATAAATGCCCCTGGTAACCTTATCCTGTGGTGAATGCCTCAATGAGGGCCACGGGCAGAGGAGAAAAGGGGACTTTTAATTATTTTATATATTCATTCACGGAATTTATTGCCGGTCCCTAATTACCCAGGGGGCAGAATAGAGCAAGCCACATTGCTGTTGGTCTGGAGTCATATGTAGGCCAGACCAGATAAGTACGGCATATTTCCTCCCATAAAGGACATAGAGCCATAGAGATGTACAGCACAGAAACAGACCCTTTGGTCCAATCCGTCTATGCTGACCAGATATCCCAACCTAATCTAGTCCCATTTGCCAGCATTAGATTAGGTTAGTGAACTTAACAGGTGTTTTCCCCTCAAAAATCAGCAATGGTCATCATTAGATTCTTAATTACAGCGGTTTCTTTAATTGAATTCAAATTCCAACATTAGCCATGGCAGGATTTGATCCCAGCTTGTGACCTGGGTCTCTAGATTAATTGCCTCATGGTAATAGCAGGAGAAAGTGAGGACTACAGATGCTGGAGAAGTGTGGTGCTGGAAAAGCACAGCAGGTCAGGCAGCATCTGAGGAGCAGGAGAATTGATGTTTCGGGCATAAGCCCTTCATCAGGTTTGAGGCTTGTGAGGTGGGGCTGAGAGATAAATAGGAGGGGGAGGGGGATGGGGTTGGGGGAAGGTAGCTGGGAAAGCAATAGGTGGTTGAAGATGAGGGAGAAGGTGATAGGTCAGGGGGGGAGTGATGGACAGGTCAGGAGGGCGGTGCTGAGTTGGAGGATTAGGACTGGGATAATGTGGGGGAGGGGAAATGAGGAAGCTGTTGAAATCCTCCACATACAACGCATCATCCTCACTTCCACCACCTCCAAATGGACCCCATCACCAAAGATATATTTCCCTCTCCACCCCTAGCAGTGTTCCAAAAAGACCACTTCCTCCACAACTCCCTCGTCAGGTCCTCGCCCCTCCTCCCGCCCCCCCCCACCAGCCCACACCCCACCCCTGGCATCTTTTCCTGCCACCGCAGGAAGTGCAAAACCTGTGCCCACACCACTCCCCACACTTCCATCCAAGGCCCCAAGGGATCCTTCCACATCCATCAGAAATGTACCTCTACCTCTACCAATGTCATCTACTGCATCCGTTGCACCCGATGCGATCTCCTCTACATCGGGGAGACAGGATGCCTTCTTGCGGATGGTTTCAGAGAACATCTCTGGGACACCTGCACCGCCCCGTGGCTGAACAGTTCAATTCCCCCTCCCACTCCATCAAGGACATGCAGGTCCTGGGCCTCCTCCACTGCCAAACCCTTACCACCTAACGTCTGGAGGAGGAACGCCTCATATTCCGCCTTGGGACCCTGCAACCACACGGGATCAATGTAGATTTCAACAGCTTCCTCATTTCCTCTCCCCTCACATTATCCCACTCCCAAGCCTCATACTCAGCACCACCCTCCTGACGCGTCCATCATTCCCCCCTCTGACCTATCACCTTCTCTCTCACCTTCATTCACCTATCACTTTCCCAGCTAACTCTCCCCAACCCCACCCCCTCGTATTTATCTCTCAGCCCCGAACCACAAGCCTCATTCCTGATGAAGAGCTTATGCCCGAAACATCGATTCTCCTGCTTCTCAGATGCTGCCTGACCTGCTGTGCTTTTTCCAGCAGCACACTCTCGACTCATAATAATATCACTAGACCATAGCCTCCTCAGGCAATTATTATTATGTATGAGTTCTGTCACTGATGTCGGCATGATGTTGGGGCAACTTATAAAACCTTTCACTGTATTTTTCATGTAAAAGTACACGTAACAATAAATTTATATTCTACGCCAGGGACTCAGGTTCGATTCCAGCCTCAGGTGACTGTCTGCGTGGAGTATGCACATATGTGTGGGTTTCCTCCGGGTGTTCCAGTTTCCTCCCACAGTCCAAAGATGTGCAGGTTAGGGTGAATTGCCCATTCTAAATTGCGCATAGTGATAGGTGCATTAGTAGGGAGTAGGGAAATGGGTCTGGATGGGTTACTCTTCGGAGGGTCAGTGTGGACCTGTTGGGCCAAAGGGCCTGTATCTGCACTCTAGAGAATCTAATCCAATCTATTCTAATTTCTACTTCTTTTAAGTGGTGCATTTGCAGTTAATGGAAGTTGCCACTAAGTGGCACTAACATCAAAGATCTGGAGAGCACTCTGTGGCTGTGTAGTGAGCAGCAGGGGGAGGGAGAGAGAACAACCCTGCTGAGAAACAACTTATAACTTGGAGGTGCTGCTGTTGGATTGGGTGTACAGGGTTAAAAATCACACAACAACAGGTTTATTTGGAAGCATTAGTTCTTGTTTCATGGCATCAGCATCTACAGTCTTATTCTCTCAGGGAGGGAATTGTTTGAAAAACCCACATTCTGAGGCTGGCCCAGTGCAACACAAGCCAAATCTTCTGCACCATCCCCAGTATACAACAGGCAAGTTCGCTTACGCTGCATGGACGTTCTGACAAACAACTTGGGTGAGGCAAAGTTTTAAGAAGTCCGTTGAGAGATGCCCTCTGTCAAATGCACTGAGGAAATGTGCTGGAAATTGAGCCCCCCTCTTACTGGAGTCATCGAAAAATGAAATCCAACGATCTAAAGTCCCCAGATTATCTCACTGTTCACCTCAGATCAAAAGAAAACACCAAACAGATTGCAACAGAACAGTAACATGAGTTATAAACAAATCACTCCCTACAACCTAAACTCAACCCCTTTTTAAAACATTCCCGTACAACATACAGGCAGATACACCATGACAGGGCAAGGCACAACCTTTATAGGTGGAGAAGAAACAAAAAGTAGGTTTAGAGTTTCCATGTGTATTCAAGTTACAAAAGCACAAGAATACAGTTAAAATTGTACAATATCACCAACAGAAGGCAACATCTTAGGTACAAAGTACAAATCTTAGATACAAAAAGAGAAGAAAATAAATAAATAGAGGTTTACAAAATTATGAGGGGCATGGATAGGGTAAATAAACAAAGTCTTTTCCCTGGGGTGGGGGAGTCCAGAACTAGAGGGCATAGGTTTAGGGTGAGAGGGGAAAGATATAAAAGAGACCCAAGGGGCAACTTTTTCACGCAGAGGGTGGTACGTGTATGGAATGAGCTGCCAGAGGAAGTGGTAGAGGCTGGTACAATTGCAACATTTAAGAGGCATTTGGATGGGTATATGATTAGGAAGGGTTTGGAGGGATATGGGCCGGGTGCTGGCAGGTGGGACTAGGTTGGGTTGGGATATCTGGTCGGCATGGACGGGTTGGACCAAAGGGTCTGTTTCCATGCTGTACATCTCTATGACTCTATAAACAAACTTACAGTACATTGCAGGTAAACATAGTGTACATTAGGGAAATGAGAAATAAAGCTAAGAAGATAAACATTACAGTCTTTCTATAAGGGCTTCCACATGGTCTGAGGGGGTTCCATTGATTCCCAATCAGTAACCCACTCCACTCCAGGTCACTAAGTGCATTGTGGGAATCCCTTCACTCAGAAAAATGCACAAATCCAAGAAGGTCAAATATCACCTTCTCCACAGGGCACAGGGACTGGGCAAAAATCTCCAGTATCATGTCCAGCACTTCCGTACACACCTAGCGTTCAGTCACAGCAGCGGAAGGCATAAAGTTAATGAAGCTCAGCCCTGGCCCCAGACCAGATTATATAAGTTAAAAAGGTGATTTCCTTTCATTCCCTTCCAGTTCATTTCACTCTCTTTGATGAGGACATCAGGTTGTCAATTCTCAATCTTTCATTCACTGGGTGAGGATTTACCCTATTGGTGTCTCTGAGGGTGGGTTATTCCCTTTACCTTTAAATGAGGGAACTTGGTAAGTTTTGTCAACATTGTGGGTTCATTTGCCTCACCCAGCTGAGGTTACCATAAAGGGTTCTTCTTCTTCACCTCTCCCCTCGCCTGAGGCAGGGTGACCCTCAGATTATACCACCAACAGTTACCTCTGTCTAATGGGAGATCAGAGCCGAAAATGTGTTGCTGGAAAAGCACAGCAGGTCAGGCAGCATCCAAGGAGCAGGAGAATCGCTGTTTCGGGCATGAGCCCGTCTTCAGGAATCGTCGATTCTCCTGCTCCTTGGATGCTGCCTGACCTACTATGCTTTTCCAGCAACACATTTTCGGCTCTGATCTCCAGCATCTGCTGTCCTCACTTTCTCCTCCTAATGGGAGATCAGCCCAGGCTCTCTGGGACTGTGAAGACTTTATTCAAGGCTTGAGCCCACAATGTATTACTGAAACCTCCTCACCCACATCGCTGTGTGGGGTTAGTTGGGACATTGATACTTCATGACTCCTTACAGTGTGGAAGCAGGCCATTTGGCCCATTATGTCCACACCAACCCTCTGATGAACATGCCACCTAGACCAACCTGTCCCTGTAACCCTGCATTTCCCATGGCTAATCCACCTAGCCCACACATCCCTGGTTACTACAGGCAATTTAGCATGGTCAATCCACCTAACCTGCACATCTTTGGACTGTGGGACTAAACCAAAGCACCCAGAGGTAACCCACACAGATACAGGGAGAATGTGCAAACTCCACACAGACAGTTGCCTGAGGGCGGAATCGAACCCAGGTCCCTGCTGCTGTGAGACAGCAGTGCTAACCACTGGGTATTGAGCCAATTAGTTTAGTTCAATTCATTCAAGGTATCTTCATTGATTAATCTAATATATTATTATGCTTAACAGTAACAGATGTTGATTTTAGCATTTTAATACCATGTGAGTTTGTTAGACTCACTTGATAAATTAATACATTAGAGTGATGGCAACGTGCTATGTCTTAGAGTTATAGATAAAGGCCAGGGTCTGCTGGTTTGATATTTTCCTAAGCAAACCGGCTCAGGATTAAAAATCACACAACACCAGGTTATAGTCCAACAGGTTTATTTGGAAGCACTAGCTTTTGGAGCACTGCTCCTTCATCAGGTGGGTGTGGAGTATAAGAAAGGTCGTGAAGGAGCAGCGCTCCAAAAGCTACTGCTTCCAAATAAACCTGTTGAACTGTAACCTGGTGTTGTGTGGTTTTTAACATTGTACACCTCAGTCTAACACTGGCATCTCCAAACCAGCTCAGGATGTTATTGCACATCTCTGGAGCAGGTAGGACTTTAGCCAGGGTATCTGGGCTTCAGGGTATCTGGGCTTCAGGGTATCTGGGCTTCAGGGTATCTGGGCTCCGGGATATCTGGGCTCCGGAGTATCTGGGCTCCAGGGTATCTGGGCTCCAGGGTATCTGGGCTTTAGGGTATCTGGGCTTCAGGGTATCTGGGCTTCAGGGTATCTGGGCTCCGGGGTATCTGGGCTCCGGGATATCTGGGCTCCAGGGTATCTGGGCTCCGGGGTATCTGGGCTTCAGGGTATCTGGGCTCCGGGATATCTGGGCTTCAGGGATCTGGGCTCCGGGGTATCTGGGCTTCAGGGTATCTGGGCTTCAGGGTATCTGTGCTCCGGGATATCTGGGCTTCAGGGTATCTGGGCTCCGGGGTATCTGGGCTTCAGGGTATCTGGGCTTCAGGGTATCTGGGCTCCAGGGTATCTGGGCTTCGGGGTATCTGGGCTTCAGGGTATCTGGGTTCCAGGGTATCTGGGCTCCGGGGTATCTGGGCTCTGGGGTATCTGGGCTTCAGGGTATCTAGGCTCCGGGGTATCTGTGCTTCGGGGTATCTGGGCTCTGGGATATCTGGGCTTCAGGGTATCTGGGATCCGGGGTATCTGGGCTTCAGGGTATCTGGGCTCTGGGGTATCTGGGCTCCGGGGTATCTGGGCTTCAGGGTATCTGGGCTGCGGGGTATCTGGGCTCCAGGGTATCTGGGCTCTGGGGTATCTGGGCTCCGGGATATCTGGGCTTCAGGGTATCTGGGCTTCAGGGTATCTGGGCTTCGGGGTATCTGGGCTCCGGGGTATCTGGGCTTCAGGGTATCTGGGTTCCAGTGTATCTGGGCTCCGGGGTATCTGGGCTCTGGGGTATCTGGGCTTCAGGGTATCTAGGCTCCGGGGTATCTGTGCTTCGGGGTATCTGGGCTCTGGGATATCTGGGCTTCAGGGTATCTGGGATCCGGGGTATCTGGGCTTCAGGGTATCTGGGCTCTGGGGTATCTGGGCTCCGGGGTATCTGGGCTTCAGGGTATCTGGGCTGCGGGGTATCTGGGCTTCAGGGTATCTGGGCTCTGGGGTATCTGGGCTTCAGGGTATCTGGGCTTCGGGGTATCTGGGCTCCGGGGTATCTGGGCTTCAGAAGTCAGGACACTATCACAGCAGCAGAAGAGACCCCTCTCCCATTTTGTTTATTCTGATGTTATGATTGCGGGAAGAGCAAACCTCACGTCTGAATAAGACAAGTTAGCATCCTCCCAGCTCATTAAATCCGTATTGAGTAGCCAAGAAAGAATGCAGTGAATGCACATGATTGTAGCTGTGCTTTTTTGTTTTAATTGGTTTCAGTAGAGAGGCAATTAGTTCTGATTAAACTTAATTTTTTATATTAGAGTTAACTTTGTATCGATGTGTGTTTAAGTTTGTAATTATGTAATCGTTACACTTTCATCGCTTGAGATTATGTATGGACTGCATATAAAAGAATATGTCACTACTCCAATCTTTTTACATACTCTCAATAACAATTTTGTTTAGATTAGTACTCTGTGATCTTCTGTATTAACTTCATGTAGTTTTGAGGTTATAAGCTACTTTAACACAAAATCCTTTGTCTTTAAATGTGGATTCTTGGCAGGTATTCAAACACCGAGACAAAAACAAAATCTCCAAACCAATCATCTTTAAAAGCAAACGGTTAAACAAACACATGACATCTGAGAATAAAACAAATGGTCAGTGATAATGGGAACACACAACAGCTAAGCAAAAATTGAAATGATGAGCTCAAGGGTATCAAATATTTGGTCATGGAGGTTTACAGAAAAAGTCCCTTTGATCCAGAGTCTGTGCTGGTCAAAAAACTACACCTTAATTATTCTAATCCCAATTTCCAGTCCTTCGCCCATAGCCTTGGCATCGCGAGTGCACATCTGAATACTTCTTCAACAATTTTGGAGAAGATTTATAGCTCAGGTTGTAAGTTTGCTTTCTGAGCTGGTAGGTTTGTTCTCAGACATTTCATCACCGTGCTAGGTAACATCATCAGTGAGCCTCCAATGACGGGCTGGTGCTTTGTCCTGCTTGTTATTTATGTCTTCCGGATATCACTTCCGATTCTTTTTCTGAGAGGTTGGTAAATGGGGTCCAAGTCGATAGGGGTCCAAGTCTCATTTCTGATGAAGGGCTTTTGCCCGAAATATCGATTTTCCTGCTCCTCGGATGCTGCCTGACCTGCTGTGCTTTTCCAGCACCACTCTAATCTTGACTCTAATCTCCAGCAGCTGCAGTCCTCACTTCTGCCTCCAAATCAATATGTTTGTTAATGGACTTCTTCAACATTATGAGGGTTTCTGCCTCTCCCACCCTTGCAGGCTGTGAGAGTTCTAGATTCCCACCACCCTCTGGGTGAAAAAAGCTTCACTCACATCCCCTGTAAACCTCCTGCCTCTTGCCTTAAATCTGTGCTTTCTGGTCATTGATCCCTCCATCAAGTGGAAAAGTTTCTTCATGTCTGTCCTGTGTCTCTCATACTTTTTTACATCTCATTCATGTCCCCTTCAGTCTCCTCTGCTCTAAGGATAAGTTTTAGTTTGAAGAGGTGTTGGACAGACAACTCCAGTCTGTCCAATCTCTCTTCATAACTAAAACCCACCACCCGAACAACATCTTAGTAAATCCCCTCTGCACCCTCTCCAATGCAATCATATCCCTCCAATAATAAGGATTCCAGAACTGCACTCAATATTCTAGCTGTGGCCTAACCAATGTTTTACACAGTTCCTCTTTTTAAATTCAATGCTTCAGCAATGAAGCCAAGTCTCCTAAATGCCTTCTTAATGTTTCTATCCCGCTATCAGGAGGGACCAGTGGACATGCACAGCAAGATCCCTCCAACCCTCTGTCTTTCCAGGGTTCTACCATTCATCATTATCAGTATTCACCGCTCTTTCAGAAAACAAATGTCATAAACTATCCTTTTATTTCACCCAAACTCATAAAAGTAACCATAAGAACCCATAATGGGCTTATGGATAATTGGCAACTTAAGGAATCATTCAGGAGATAATGGGAGGTGACATCAGTCAATGTCTATCACCCTTAAGACCCAATTAGAGATTGATCGATTTTCCCTTAAGCCAGTTAGAAATGAGACTTACCTCAGGGCAATCAGAAAGTAATGACCTGCTCTGGGTTGTGGCTCAGAAAAAGTTAACAAGCAGCAACTTTCAGTGACTTTCAGTATCAAGTTTAAAACTGAGAATGTCATGCTGTCTAACCAGGAGACCCTGGGGATGTTGAAGAGAGACCAGGGCCTGAAGGGTATCCTCTTGTCCAAAGCTGAACAGAAAGCGAGAGCCCTAGTCCACCTGTAGAGTTACTGCCCTTCTTTGAAAAGTGTAAAGTTTCCTGAGTTACAACACCAGCCTCAAATGAACAGATAGAGAGTGGGATTTGAGTTTAAGTAGTCTCCCAGAACTGAGAACTGTCTCTATTCCCCGCTTACTGTCAGCTATCTCTCATTGATTGAGGAGCTGAAATGGCTGTCTTGGTAACTGTAGTAACACGTTGACTATGCATCACCCGTACTCTCAACACTCCATTTACAAGCCCTCACTTTGCCTTCATAAGAAAAGGGTTCAGTCTGTTTTATTGTGAATTGCTGGGTAAAATGCCCACCATCAAGACGCCAAGGAAGCACAGGGGATCAATTGTCACTTTTAAACCATGCACAAATTCATACAAAATAAAGGTGAGGAAACCTGTGTATGTGTCAGAGCTAATATCACTGTGCATGCAATGTGGTGATGTCAACAGTGCATGCGTTGATGCTGACATCACTGTGAGTGCAGTGTGGTGACATCAACAGTTCATGCATTGGTGCTGACATCACTGTGAGTGCATTGTAGTGACATTGACAGTGCATGCGTTGGTGCTGACATCACTGTGAGTGCAGTGTGGTGATATTGACAATGCATGCATTGGTGCTTGCATCACTGTGGATACAGTGTGATCGCACCAACAGTGCACGCGAGGCTGCATCCTGAAGCCTGTCGTGGTTAGTTGATGTCACCAGCCCCATGTGTACATGCGCTGGTGGCCAATTTGACACATGGAGTAACATTAAATAAGCTGGAAGATACCATCCCCCTCCTCCAGTATAAGAGCCAGCATTCACTTGCCCTCTGAACACAGTGTGTCTGTGCTCACTGGGCATCCTCTTCATCTCAACTGAATGTGAGATTGTCAGATTACAGGAGATATGTCCAGTCAATCTGCAATGGCAGCTAACTATCAAACTACAGCTCCCTCATGAAAACAGAGCAACACTCAACAATTGCAAATCAAACAGCAATTAACTTGGATTAGAAAGTCATTGCATCTGTACATCTGTCATCTCCACTTCCTTGCAATGACATCCCACGAGTATAATGTTGCAGACATAATGATCCATTTGTAAATTGTATAATCCCACAAATGGCAGAGTGATAATGACCATGTAATATTTTTGTTTTGTAACTTTGATCAATTTTGTGCTTAAACACTAGACTTGAAAACCCCCAAACATGTGACTCACAAACAGACCCATAAAAGCTCTGTCAAATCCACCTTGTTTTGTCCCCGAGGCTTGACAGTAGTGAGGGAATTAACTTGTCTTTAAAGCATTAAGTATCTCCAGAACTCTTCACCAGACGGAGGTCCCGATCTGTTTATTCTTTCATGGGATGTGGGTAACACTGGTAAGGTCACCATCTGTTAGCCCATCCCTAACCAGCCTTGAACTGAGCGACCATTCCAGAGATCTTTCAGAGTCAACCACACGTTGATGTAGGCCTGGAGTCACATGTAGGTAAGGATGGTGGATTGTCTTCCCAAAAGAACATCAATGAACCAGAAATCAGTGAGTGTTTCTCACCATCACTGGGAATAACTTCCCATTCCAGATTTTATTAATTGAAAAGTGTAAAGTTTCCTGAGTTACAACACCAGCCTCAAATGAATAGATAGAGAGTGGGATTTGAGTTTAAGTAGTCTCCCAGAACTTGTAGCTGTCTCTACTCCCCATTTACTGTCGGTATCTCATTGATTGAGGATCTGAAATGACAGTGTCTCGGTAACTGTAGTAACGCATTGACCATGTATCATTCATAATCTCATTCCAACAGCTGCTATGGTAGAATTTGAACGCATGTGCCCAAGTCATTAGCCTGAGCTGCTGGATTATGGTGATAGTGCCATTATGCCAGATTCTATCCCCCAGACTAGCATGGGGAGGGTTAGGCATTGGCTATGTTGTAGTATCAGTGGTTGGCCTCCCAGTTGCTGCTATTCAGTGCAATGAGTCCACTTGGACCCTTCAGACAGCATCCCACTAAGACACCTCCCCTCCATCCCTCATAAACCTGCATTTCCCATGGCTGATCCACCTAACCTGCACATATTTGGATTGTGGGAGGAAACCCACACAGTCACAGGGAGAACATGCAAACTCCACACAAACAGTCTGTTCAAGGTGGAATTGAACCCAGGTCCCCAGCGCTGTGAAGCAGCAGTGCTAACCACTGAGCTACCGTGCCGCCCAAAGAGTTGACCTTTGAAATGCCTTGGAAGGCACTCAGTTCAAAAGCAATTAGGGATGGACAACAATGGCTGGCCATGCCTGTGATACCCACATCACATGAAAAAATAAAGGATGAAAGAACAGATATTTCTGGCATCTCTTTTATAAATCTTCTCCACACCCTCTCCAGTGCTTCTGCATTGTTCTGTTTTAATAACGTGGTGACTGACCACACACACACACACACACACACACATGCGCACATACACGCACACACACTCTCTCTCATACACACGCACACTCTGACACACATGCTCTCTCTCACACACACACACACTCACAAACGCACACACACTGTCACATGTGCACACACACTCTCACAAAAACACACTATCTCACACATACACACACACACTCACACACACATGGGGAACAGGGAGACCTTGGCAATGTGCTGACCCAAATATCTCACTGCACCAGGTACATCGGAAACTCAGATTAGAGTTTCTATTTGCATTGGAAGCTAGCCTATTATTCACAAGGTGAACGTTGTTTGTTTCTGAGTCGGCTGGGAAAAGTTCATTGCACAGGTGAGTTTCATGAATGAGTTATCTTTGGTCTCATAACTTTTTAAGAGGCATGTATAATATTGTACGAAAGAAAAGTTACATTTTCATAGCACCCTACAAACCTGAGCGCAACACAAAGATCTCACAAAGTCAGTTTGAACTCTAATTGCTGTTAGATAAACAATACCATTGTATACACTAAACATTCCTAAATAGCTAACAAGTTGAATAACCACCTTCAGTTTCAGTTATGCCAGGGGAGTGCTTTGTTTGATCTGAATGGGGAGACAGAGCTCCTCACCCAGATAATGGGACCTCAGCAGAGCTTGAACCCCCAGCTTCCTAACTCAGAGGTAAGGGTGCCAATATTCCTTATGAAAGGCTTATGCCAGAAACATACCCTCCTGCTCCTCGGTTGCTGCCTGACCTGCTGTGCTTTTCCAGTGCCACACTTTTCAGCTCGGATCTCCAGCATCTGCCGTCCTCACTTTCTCCTCCGTGCCAATAGTCAGGCCAGACTAATCATTCAGAAAGTGAACAGATTTCCTCCACCAGGTTCACTCTCCATTTTATTCCATACTCAACAGGTCAAAGACTGTTGGCTGAAAATGTGGTGCTGTTCAGTGAAATGCTGGGATGGTATGGTGGCTCAGTGGTTAGCACTGCTGCCTCACAGCGCCAGGGACCCAGGTTCAATTTCAGCCTCGTGTGACAGTCTGTGTGGAGTTTGCACATTCTCCCCGTGTCTGCGTGGGTTTCCTCCCACAATCCAAAGATGTGCAGGTCAGGGTGGATTGGCCATGGGAAGTTGCCCATGGGGTTGGTGTGGACTTGTTGGGCTGAAGGGCCTGTTTCCACACATAGGGATTCTAATTCTAAAAATTCAAATATGGTGATTAGTTAAAGGAGATGAAACACAAAATGTAACATTTTCCCCGCTACAGCAACTGAGATACAGGAAGAGGAGCAGGCCATTCAACCTATTCTGCCCCTCAATTAGATGTTTATAAAATCATGAGGGGTATAGCTAGGGTTAATGATAGGTGTCCTTTCTCTAGGATGGGGCATTTCAAGACTGGGACTGGGAGGAATATTTTTAAAGAGATAGGTTTGAAAAAGGCACAGGGGTAAATGTTTTACACAGAGGGTGGTTTGTGTATGGAATGAACTTTCTGAGCAAGTGATGGAGCTGGGCACAGTTAGAATGTTTAAAAGACATTTGGTTAGGTACATGAATAGGAAAGGTTTGGAGGGATATGGGCCAGGAGCAGGCAGGTGGGACTAGTTTAGTTTGGGATTATGGTCAGCATGGACTAATTCGACCAAAGGGTCTGTTTCCGTGCTGTACGACTCTATGACTGATCTGGACTTCAAACTCCAGTTGACTGCTTTCAACACACAGCCCTGACTGAATAGAAAGTCTCAAATGTGAGGCAGCTACTTCTGCACAAAGTGTTGTTCACAGTAAACCTGAAGTAACTGCATTCAGATTGGGGCACCAGACCTTAGGAGTAATGTATCAACTTTGAGGATGAAAGGGTTATATGGTAAAGACAGGCTGCACAGATGTGGACCACATATCCTTACGTTTTGAAGGTTCAAAGGTGACGTAGGAAGATATTAACAAGAGTGGGCCACTCGGCCCTTCAAACGTACCCCACCATTGAATAAGGTCACGGCTGCTCGGATTTTAACCTTTTTTTTATTCACAGGATGTGAACGTTACTGGCCCAGTCAGCATTTATTCCTGATGAAGGGCTTTTGCCCGAAACGTCAATTTTCCCTCTCCTCGGATGCTGCCTGACTTGCTATGCTTTTCCAGCACCACACTCTTGACTCTAATCTCCAGCATCTGCAGTCCTCACTTTCACCCAGCATTTATTGCCTGTCCCTAATTGCCTAGAGAACAGTTAAGAGTTAACCACATTGCTGTGGGTCGGGAATCACATGTAGGCCAGACCAGGTAATAGATGGCAGTTTCCTTCCCTAAAGGACATTAGTGAACCAGATGGGTTTTTCCAACAGCGGTCATCATCAGACTCTTGATTCCAGATATTTAATAGATGTCAGTTCCACCATCCGCCCTAATGGGATTCGAACACGGGTCCCTGGGACATTGCTTGAGTTTCTGGATGAACAGTCCAGCAATAATGCCAATAGTCCTTCACCTCCCCAACTCTACATTCCTGCATATCCACAGAAAATCTTTCATGCCCAGCTAATAAAGAATCTGTCTAACTCCTACATTAAAATATTTCAAGATTCTGCACGAGATTTAAATCTGAGATAAGTTTTTCTTGTTAAGCAAATGCATTAAGGGATATGGGCCAAAGGCAGATTTAAGGAGTAAGGCGACAGGTCAGCCATGATCTCATTGAATGGGTGGAACAGGTCCGAGGGGCTGAATGGCCTCCTCCTGTTCCTATATTTCAATTAGCAACTGCCTTTTGAGGAAGAGAATTCCAAAGACTAACAACCCTCTAAGAAAAAATAAATCCCCGTCTTTAATGGGAGATCCCTTATTTTTAAACTTTTCCTCCACGTTTTAGATTCTCCCACAAGAAGAAACAACCTCCCCTCAGAATCTTATATGTTGCATTTAAGTCACCTTTGACTGTTCTAAACTTCACAGGTCTGACCTAACTGAGGTTTTCACAATGATAAGAACAGCTGTCAGACACCTTCCTCTCATGGGGTAATAAGACAGAAATGTGTGCAACCCTAAAAAAAGGGATTGGAGAATCCGAACATAGGTACAGGAGTAGGCCATTCAGTCCCTCCATGCTGTTCCAGCATTCAATGAGCTCATGACTGGTCTGTAGCCTAACTCCATATCCCTTAATACCCTTATTTAATTCCCTTAAAAGGAGAGCTATTTAAGAATAATTGGGAAGGACTTTTTCATAATAAGAAAATCTGGAAATTGATCCATTGAAATTTTCAAGACTGAGATTGAAAGCTGTTTGTTGGACAAGGGTATCAAGGGAAAAGGAACAGAAAAAGGCGAAGGAATTTGTGATATGGATCATCAAGACCTAATTGTGAAGCAGAACAGGCTCAAGGGACCAATTGGCCCCCACGTTCTTTCCCATTATTCCCACAGTGTAGGAACAGAGAAAAACATAAGCAAAGGATTGACTTTTAGTGTTGAGTAAATACAAAGAGTGACTTGTGTTGACGCTGTCAGCATATTCTCAGTGTAGGGGCGAAACATTGTTCTATTCATTTCCAAACCACGCAGCTTTTCTCAATCTGGGTATTGTGCAGAAAGGTCAGAAAGTTCCACCTCGTCCCTGTTTATTATGTGTTTTTATGGCTGTTCTTCACTGCAAATTGCCAACTCCTGGTTATTACACTGCTCAGTACAGCTCCTCTACCCCAGCAGAGAATCATAGGCCCAGTTTTTCAATGGGTCTCCCATTCAGCCAATAATTTAAAGAAGCCAGAGCTTTACAATAGACGATGAATCAGAGTTTACAGCACAGATCCAATCAAATCAATCCTTTCAACCGGTCCACGGCAGTGTTTCTATTCTGCATGAACCTCCTTATTTCATCTCACTATTTCAGAACAGATGACTATTCCCTTCTTCCTGTGTATTGCCCCTGAGATAGTTTGATTGTATTCTCCTCAATGACTTCATGAGGTAACGAGTGACTCTGGGAAGGAAATATTACTTGAATGCTTAGACAAAAATAGAAATTGCTGGAAAAGCTCAGCAGGTTTGGAACATCTGTGGAAAGAAATCAGAGTTAACATTGAGGGTCCAAAGACCCTCCCTCAGAACACCAGTCTGATTTTTTTTAGATTAGATTACATTACCTACAGTTTGGAAACAGGCCCTTCAGCCCAGCAAGTCCACACCAACCCTCCGAAGAGTAACCCACCCAGACCCATTCCCCCACCCTATATTCACCCCTGACTAGCACACCTAACACCATGGGCAATTTAGCATGGCCAATTCACCTGGCCTGATTGTGGGAGGAAACAGGAGCACCTGGAGGAAACCCACGCAGGGAGAATGTGCAAACTCCACACAGACAGTCACCCAAGGCTGGAATCGAACCCGGGTCCCTGGTGCTGTGAGGCAGCAGTGCCACCCCACAGAGTCAGAAAATAGAAATTGCTGGAAAAGCTCAGCAGATCTGTCAGCGTCTGTGGAGAGAAATCAGAGTTAACATTGAGGGTCCAGTGACCCTCCCTCAGATCACCAGTCTGATTTCTCAAAGTGAGGCTAGCTTTAATCATTTCCAGATTGATGAATTGAATCTAAATTCCATCAGCCTCCACAGTGGGCATTTGAACTCAGTTCCCCAGAGGATGGAGCCTGTGCATCACCCAGTCAGTAACACAATTACAGCTCCGCTGAAATGGGGCAGATGGTTTTACGTGTTGGAAAGCCCAAACTCAGGGGCCAGAAATGTGGGATGGTCAGTAATAATTCCAATAAAGAATTCAAGCGAAATCCGAAAGAACTGCGGATGCTGTAATTCAGAGACAAAAACAGAAATTGCTGGAAAAGCTCAGCAGATCTGGCAGCATCCATGGAGAGAAATCAGACTGGTGTTCTGAGGGAGGGTCACTGGACCCTCAACATTAACTCTGATTTCTCTCCACGGGCGGCACGGTGGCACAGTGGTTAGCACTGCTGCCTCATAGCGCTAGAGACCCGGGTTCATTTCCCGACTCAGACGACTGACTGTGTGGAGTTTGCACATTCTCCCCATGTCTGTGTGGGTTTGCTCCGGTTTCCTCCCACAGTCCAAAGATGTGCAGGCAAGGTGAATTGGCCATGCTAAATTGCCCATAGTGTTAGGTAAAGGGGTAAATGTAGAGGAATGGGTGGGTTGCGCTTCGGCGGGTCGGTGTGGACTTGTTGGGCCGAAGGGCCTGTTTCCACATTTTAAGTAATCTAATCTAATGTTCCAAACCTGCTGAGCTTTTCCAGCAATTTCTGTTTTTGTCTCTGAATTACAGCATCCGCAGTTCTTTCGGATTTCGCTTGAATTCTTTATTGGAATTATTACTGACCATCCCACATTTCTGGCCCCTGAGTTTGGGCTTTCCAACACGTAAAACCATCTGCCCCATTTCAGCGGAGCTGTAATTGTGTTACTGACTGGGTGATGCACAGGCTCCATCCTCTGGGGAACTGAGTTCAAATGCCCACTGTGGAGGCTGATGGAATTTAGATTCAATTCATCAATCTGGAAGTGATTAAAGCTAGCCTCACTCTCGGTGACCACGAGAGCTATCACTGATTGTTGTAAAAACCCCGCCTGGTTCACTAATACCACTCAGGAAGTCTGTTGTCCTAACTTGATCTAACCTACATGTGACTCCAGGCCCAGAGCAAAGTGCATAATTCTTTTGATGTAGAAGCTGATCTGGTCACATGCAGCTCCGCCTTCCTGCCTTATTCCTATCACCTTTAATGAGAAGGAAGTTGTCTATCTCAGCATTCAATATACTTAACAACCCACGGTAAAACACATTAACAAATTCCCAACCATCTGAGAGAAGTAATTTCGCCTCATCTATAGAATCCCTACAGTGTGGAAGCAGGCCATTCAGCCCAACAAGTCCACTCTGACCCTCCAAAGGCCATCCCCCATACCCTTTAAGCCTGCATTTCCCATAGCTAATGTACCTAATCTACACATCCCAGGACATTATGGAGAAATTTAGCACGACCAATCTACCTAACCTGCACATTTTTGGACAATGGGAGGAAACCAAAACACGCAGACACAGGGAGAATGTACGAACTCCACACAGGCAGTTGCCTGAGGAACCCAGGTCCTTGGTGCTGGGAGGCAGCAGTGCGAACCACTGAGTCACCATGCCACCTCTGTCTATGCAACCTCAAATTCTAAGATTATACCCTCTGGTCATCTCCCACAAGGGGAAACAAATTTTCCGCATCTACTCTCTCAAGTCCCCTACGAATCTTGTATCTTTCAATAAGGTCACCTCTCATTCTTCTAAACTAACATGACTACAGCCCAACCTACTCCACCTCTCTTTATAAGAAATTTCCTCCATGCCTAGAATTAACCTAATGAATCTTCTCTGGACTGCTTTCAATGCCAAAAGTCTTTCCTCAGATAAGATAGCCAAACCAGTTCACTGTATTACAGCCTGTGCATTGTACAGTTTTAGCAAGACTTCTCTATTTTCTCTAAGTTGCTTAACAACCTTAGTTTAAGGGCAATAAATGTTACCAGTGATGTCCCATGAAAGAGTAAAATAAATTCATGATCATTTTAAAGGCATCGATTAGGTTAGAGCTTCTGCAATGTAAGTTTTGTTTAGTTTCTCACAATCTGAATCCAGCGTAGAAGCAACATAAGATTTCTCAGTAAGTGCAAATTAATAAATCTGTTGCTGATACAAATTTTGGATAATTAACAGAAAAGACATACTTTAAATGCAGAAGCTGAATGAATAATGGGAAGAAAGGGGTTTGCCCACAAGAGGCTAGAAGATGATGAGAGGGATTATTAGAATGCTACCAGGGATGTATTATTACATACCAAGACTGGACAAGCTGCAGTTGTTCCCTCTAAACAGGAAAGTGTTAAGGGGAGATTTAACAGAGCTTTTCAAAATACTAAGGGATTTTGATAAAGTGAAGAGGGGGGGACTATTTCCACTGGCAGGTGTGACCATAACCATAGGGCAAAGTCTAAAGGTAGCTGGTAAAATAATAAGGGGTGAATCACAGAACTGATATTTCGGTCCATTGTGTTATCATCGGCTCTCTGAATGAGCGTTATGACACAGTGTCATTCTCCTGCCTTTCCCCCGTAACCCTACATATTGTTTCTATTTAAATGGCCACCGACCGAGTGCCCTCCTGAATGCCTCATTTAAACTCTGCTGAAAAGGTATTTTCTCTCTTCACATTTACTTCTTCTGCAAATTTTTAAAAAATCTCTGCCCTCTCATTCTTGACCCGTTACAAGGGAAGGAGTTTTTTTTTTAGATTCCATACAGTGTGGAAACAGGCCATTTGCCCCAACCAGTCCACACCGACCCTCCGAAGAGTAACCCACCCAGACCCATTTCACTCTAACTAATGCTCCTAACACTATGGGCAATTTATTGCCACACCCACTCTGACTTACACTGCAAGATCGAGAATATTTCTATCAAATCTTCTTTTCCCCAAGGAATACAGTCCCAATTTCTCCAATCTACCGTCATAACTGGAATTTCTCATTCCTGATACTATCGTGATAAACCTGGTCTGTACTCATTCCAATGCCTTCATTTTCTTCCTGAAGTGTGGCACCCAGAACTGTACTTAATATTCCAGCTGAAGTCTAACCAGTGTCTGATACAGGTTCAGAATAACTTCCCTGCTCCTGTACATTAAATCCCTTTTCATGAAGTGTAGAACATTATATGCTTTAGCAACAACTCTCTTCACTTGTCCTCTCACATGCCCGCTTGGGTTTCCTCCGGGTGCTCTGGTTGCCTCCCTCAGCCCAAAGATGTGCAGGCTAGATGGATTGGCCATGCCAAATTCCCCATAATGTCTAAGGATGGTTGGATTAGCCATTGGAAATGCAGGGTTATAGGGATAGTGTTGGGGATGGGTCTGGGTGGGATTCTCTAATTCTGTACCTCTACACTCAGGATTCTCTGATCCAGTGCCAGGATGTTGTCCAGGGAGCAGCAGTTCAGCTCTGTAGAAAGACTAGACAGGCTGGGGTTGTTTTCCTTAGAGCAGAGAAGCTTGTGGGGCAACCTCATTGAGGTGTACAAGGTCATGAGGAGCATTGACATGGCGGATAGGAAGAAACGTTCCCTTTTGGTAGAAATGTGAATAACCAGGGACATGGAGTTAAGGGAAGGGGCAGGAGGTTTAGAGAAGACTTTTTTTATAACCCCAGAGCTAGGTATGTGAAATCCTGCCTGAAAGGATGGTGACAATGGGAACTCTCACTTAAGAAATATTAGTTGAACCCTTGAAACACTATAGCACATTGGGCTACAGAACAAGTGTTGGAAAATGGGGTTAGAGTAGAATAGAATCTCTACAGTATGGAAACAGGCCATTCAGTCCATCGAGTATACACCAACACCCTCTAAACAGCATCCCACCTAGACCCATCCCCTACCTTGTAACCCTGCATTTCCATAGTTAATCCACCTAGCCTTCACATCTTTAAATACTATGGGCAATTTAGCATGGCCAACCCACCTAACCTGCACATCTTTGGATGTAAGTAGGTGTTTGATGAACGTGATGGGTTGAAGGGCCTCTTTCTATGTTGCCCTTTGTTTAGCACTTTCTCTTCAAGTTATTTCTGTCAGAATGCACCGCTTTGAACTTTATCTGCCACCTATCTGCCCACTCCATCAACATGTGTACACTGTACTGCTCACAGAAAAGTAAGACGGCATTTTTTTTTACTGTGAGTTCGTGAAATTTGGAATGTGCTGTCTGAAAGGGGGATTGAAACAGATTCAAAGTAACTTTGAATGAATTGTTTGGCAGCACAGAAACATAAACATTGCTAAAAAGAGACACAAACTCAAAGGAATTTGCCTTTTTCTATTCACTCACAGGGTATGGGTGTCACAAGCTGGGTCAGCATTTCTTGCCCATCCCTGATAGTCTGAGAGAGCACTCACTCCTGTTCTCATGTAGGATTGCAAGGGTGCACAAAGTGGCGCAGTGGTTAGTGCTGCTGCCTCACAGCGCCAGAGCCCCAGGTTTGAGTCCGCCCTTCGGTGACTGTCAGTGTGGAGTGTGCACGTCCTCCCTGTAGTCCGCATGGGTTTCCTCCCACAGTCCAAAATGTGCAGGTGAGGTGGATTGAACATGCTATATTGTCCATAACATCTCAGTGGGTTAGCCATGGGTGATAGGGTCGGGGGTGTTAAGGTCTTCAGAGGGTCAGTGCGGACCTGATGGGCTGAATGGCCACCTGTAGGGATTCTGTGGAAGACAAGCATATCTTTTTAACAGAGGTCTGAAACACAAAACAAGCACTCTTCTTTGCAGTGTTTGGTAACTTGCAGAAGGGAATTAGATTTTATTGTTCAAATAAAAAGTGTTAAAATGCGGGAGAGTGAACAAATAGCAGTGTAAGTTAAATTCATTACAAATCCTTAACCAGAAACCGATGCACACGGCGGGCTGAACGGCCGCCTTGGGGGGGGGCTATAACATTCTCAACACAGTCTGATTTTCCTGCATCGGTTAAAAACAATACCTCTTGAAAAGACAAAGAGACGCGAAAAAAAAGATGACAACAGATGAAGTTTACACTGGAATAACAGGGAATTCTAAATTTTAAAAAAGACAGTATTGCTTAATGTACAACTAAATGAACAGCAGGAAGTACCTGTTCATCTTTGAGAAAGATCAGATTACAAAACCCTCCCTTCCTGAAAGTTGATTTGCAGCAGTTTCTCGCTGGATTCTGCTCGCCAATTTGCGAGGACTCATGTCAGTCATTCGAGACAAGATAGGGCTTTGGGAGGATTTATTATGAGTTTTGCAGAAAAGGTTGTGGGAGGAGGTTCTGCAGGTGAATTTCACACTTTGGTTTCTGTACATTTCGCCTCTCTGGGATGTTTTATATTTGACATTAATCCAGGGGCTTTTGTTTAACAGTGTGAGGAGCTCCGCTAGGGCTGGATTCATGCTCCTCCCAGTGGGTGGGGAATAAATTAAAATAAAGTTACCGAGCGCTCGGCACATTAGGGCATGTACTGACTTGTGAAGACCGAGTGCTGAGAGCTGGAGAGAGAGAGAGACAGACCGAGGAGGAGGCGAAGAAAAGGCATGAGTCTGATCAAAGAGGTGGCGAGTTTGTTATAGTTAAGTTTGAGGGGAAATCCCGTCCCCTTACCTCTCCCCAATAAATAGAAGCCCCGGCTATCATCTTTCCATTGTCTGGCTGCGGTGGTGATCTGTCCCAAAGAAGAAAGCAACTCAAGGCTGGTTTCTCCCGGGCCTGAGAGGTACGTCCATCAAGGCTGAGCTTTAGAGTGTTGCATTAGGCACTGACCCTCAAAAAGTTGCAATATTTCTTTGTGCTTTTTGTAGTCTTTTCGCTTCATCGAGTCACAGAAGGGTTTGCAGCCGAGCTCCATTGGTGTTTTCCTGACAAATAATTTCTTTTTTATTTGCAAATGTTCATTTCTTGAGCTGTGTAATAAAACCGTTTCTAGGGCAGTGTGAGTGTGTGCTACATTTAACCTCTGCAGCTCGTTCTCTGTGCTTTTATGCTTATTTTATTGCAGCAACAACTCCCGGGCTGTTTTACAGTGAATGAATGCATTAAATTATCAGGAATACCAGGGTGTGAATTTTTTAAAATTGGATGTTTTAGAGATTTTTATTCCATGATGATGTCCATTAGTTGTAGGTTGAATTTTGATTGAGTTTGACACATGAATACCTCCAAGTACTGTACTGTGCTGTGGTTACTGGCCTTTATCTTTCCTTGGCCCTGCCCTCTAGCCCTGGTTTTGGGTTAATCCACAAAGACTGTTAATGGGATTGTGAAAGCAAGGCTTTATAAACTGAGATGATATTCCCCCGAGTCTGCAGGGTTGAGAGGGTGATCTAATTGAGGTGTTATAAAAATGTTACAAGGGGTTTGACTGAGTCCATTCAGAGAAACTGATTTCTTTCCCCACTGACACTGGAATTGAGAACAAAAGTGACAATGATAATATTGATAAAAGTACAACCAGCCCTTTGAGGGTTAAATCCTCACACAAAGGGCGATAGAAATGTGGAATTCTGCAAAAGGTTGTCAATGCTGTTAGTTGAAATTCTTCGCAACTGACTGAGATCGGCCCTTGTTTAATTTAAAAACAGAGGGGAGGGGGTTCCTGTAGCACAGTGGTAGTGTCCCCATCTCTGATAGAAGACCTGGGTTCAGGTTCCACCCATTCCAGAGACATCCATAACATCCCCAAATGGATGGATTGAAAATATTAAGAACAAAGTGTTGAGGAAAATCAACAGGTCTGGCAGCAAATGTGGGGAAAAGGACAGAGTTGATGTCTGGAGCCCAGGACTGTCTGCCTCATGGAAACATTTATTAAAGTAATGATATGAGAGAGCGGTCGCTGCATTGCCCTTCTGAAGTTGCTGTTGTAGGAGACGGGGCAGTATGCACAGCAAGCTCCCACTAATGATAATGAGAAGCTGGTGTTTTGTCAGTGATGATGTTTGAGGGGTAAATGTAGGAGCTGCCTTTTAATGTCTCATCTGAAAGGTCATACTGCTGGGAGAGCAGCACCCTCACTGCACTCCGCCAAAAATGATATTAGCCTACAGTCATAGCCAAGAGTGGGCACATTGAGCCTGCGAATTGCTGCATGAGTCCAATCCACTTGAAGTGAACTCCAAGTCGGTCACATTTAAATTACATGGTGGAACAGCCATGGGGGGAGAGGGTGGGTTGGTTGGGGGGAATGGCCTCCTCTTGCCCACTGTTCCTGCCACGATTGGGGCAAGCCTCCCTTTACTGCCCCTGATCTTTTGTAGCTGTTTCACTGTGTGCAGTGCCTGGTTTACAAGTGGACACATGTGGATCTGGGTTCTGCTGGCAATGTTAAGCTGTGGTTTCTGTGGGAGCTGTTTCTCCTTCACTCTCTGTACTGCCATGGGTAGGCAGTGGCCTGAATGTATAGGGTATTTGTTCATATTGGAGAGAGAGAGAGAGCAGTGTGTGACCAAACATTTACTCTTTGTAATATAAAAGTACAATAGAATATGCTGGGTTGCATGTTGGATAAGATAGTATTGTTCCTATGTGCTGCTATCTATTATTCAGAAAAATTGTTACCGTGTGCGCCATCTGGTCAAAGTTAATGACTAGACAGTGCATGCTTTGATATAGTGCCAAGAGCCTTTTGCCATCACAAGAATTTCCGGACTAAGTTAGAGCCAGTGAAGTACCCTTTGAGGTGTAGTTACTCTCATAATATGGGAACCAGTTTCTGCATTGCAAGATCCCACAATTAGTAAAGCAACACATGATCTCTTTAACATCGGTTGTGGAAAAAGGCACGAGTTCAGGGTGATTTTGGATTTCAGTAATAGGGTGCAATGGGACTGGGAGAAGGGGAGACTTTGGCTTCAGTGGAATGTAAAAGCCAAAGTGGGTGCTACAGCCAAATGAATTACTCATGTCGGAGCAAATTACTGTAGATGCTGGAATCTGTACTGAATACACAAAATGCTGGGAATCACAGCGAGTCAGACAGCATCCGGGGAGAGAGAGCAAGTTAATGTTTTGAGTCAAGATGACTCTTCATCAGAATTACTAATGTCCATTTTCTCACCCAGAGTCAAAAATTACTCCCATTGCAGGGCACTGCCGGCTCTCCTGTGAAATCTTGCTCACGTTTCCTTTGTTTAAAATCTCAAAATCACAGAATGGTTGCAGCACAGAAGGAGACCCTTCGGTCCATTGCGCAGATGCTGGCTCTCTGAAACAGCAATCGCCACTCCCTTCCCCTGCCTGCAGCCCCATAAATGTTTCTCTGTGGATAATTATCCATTTCTCTCCATCGTCTCTTTCTCTCTCTCTCTCTTCTCTCTCTCTGTCTCTGTCTCTCTCGCAGTGCGTTCCAAATCCTAACCATCAGTTGTGTGAGGAGTGGGGGAGACCAAAGAGGTTCCTCATGTCTCCTTTGATTCTTCACTTAAATTGTTATCCTCTCATTTTCCACACTTCCGTCAATGGGAACAATTTTGATGTCGGGTTTGAGTATATTATGTTTTAAAATGCTCTGTTTCAGGCCAATCATTTCCTTTTTTATTTTCTTCTGAAGCCAATGATTCATTACCCACCTAACCTCAGCTGTTTGGCTATCCCTCATAGACAGTGACTATCACGATGGGCTGCTCAGGAAGTGGAGCAGTTGGAAAGAATTGACTAAGACTTTCTTGTTGCTTTGAGACAATGATGTCAGGTCCATAATGTTGTTTTTATATTTATCACATATCGCAATCTATCTCAAACCAGACACTGTGTTATTGTGAAGCCTGCATAGCCAGTTCACTCCCACCCCCGACACACCACACACACACTCCAGAATACTAAGCCAATGTCATTTCGTGACTCAGTCCACTATGTAACATCCCCTTGCCCCGTTCCAGGACTTGCTCCCCCTCACGCTGCTCTGGGACTCTCTCCCCCTCGCACCGCATTGGCACTCATTTCTCCTTGCGCCTTTAACACTTGCAACATTTGCTAAGTGTTTCCTTCTTGTTCTATTTCTCCTCTTTTTGACTATTATTTTTAAAAAACAAATTACATGATCTGGATGGTGACATACTGGCCAATAACCCAAAGGTTAGGAGTATATTCACTGGAGTTTAGAAGAATGAGGGGAGATCTGATAGAAACCGGTAAAATTCTAACAGGACCAGCCGGGGTCAGACACAGGGAAGATGTTCCTGATGGTCGGAGAATCCAGAACTAGGGATCACAATGTAGGGGATACTGGGTACAGAGATGAGCAGACATTTCTTCACCCAGAGAGTGTGGTGAGCCTGTGGAATTCTCTGCCATAGAAAGCAGTTGAGGTCAAAACATTTAATGTTTTCAAGGAGGAGTTAGATATAGTTCTTGGGGCTAAAGAAAACGGGAACAGGATACTGAGTTGGTTGAGCAGCCATGATCATAATGAATGACAGAGCAGGCTCGATGGGCTGAATGGCCTACTTCTGATCCTATATTCTATGTTTTTGAAGCTGAAACCAATGGTCCAAGAATTCAATGGCACCACTGAAGCAGGAGGGGGAGGTGGGTGGAAGCAGATGCATGATTTAAATTAAAATGAATCTGGAATGGTAATTGTGTAACTACATTTATAACCCATTTGGTTCACTAATGCCCTTAAGACAAGGAAATCATCTGCCCTTACCCAGTCTGGCCTATGTATAACTCCAGACTCATGACAATATGGTTGACTCTTAACTGTCCTCTGGAATGGTCTAGCAAGCTGCTCATTTGTCTAAGAAGGCAACTTGTCACCATCTCCACGGGAAGTTACCCTTGGGCAAGAAACAAACTGACCTGGTAATGCTGCCAATGAATAGGGAAGGATGCTGTGACACTTTACTATGCAGTGAGTGTTGATGCTCGCGTCACCTTCCAACGTGCGGCTCTGTCTCAGAAATTAAGCAAACACGTCTCCTGTGTGTGCATGTATGTCTGTGTGTGCTTGTGCGAGCACGTGTCTGTGTGTGCATGCGTGGATCTGTTTGTCTCTACATACACATGTCTGTGCATGTGTCTGTGTGTGTGTGTCTGGCTGTGTTATATGTCTTGTCTGCCTGTCTGTGTGTGTGTGCCTGTCTGTCTGGCTGTGTGTGTGTGTGTGCCCTTGTGTGTGTGCCCTTGTGTGTGTGTATCTCTGTGTGTGTGTCTGGCTGCCTGTCTGTGTGTGCGCATGTCTGTCTGTCTGTCTGTGCGTGTCTGTGTACGTGTACCTGTGTGTGTTAGTGTGCGCACCTGTCTGTCTGACTGTGTGTGCATGTGTGTTTGTCTGTGCATGTGCCTGTCTGTGTGTGTGCACGTGCGTGTGCACCTGTCTGTCTGGGTGTGTGTGCGCTTGCCCGTCTGTGTGTGTGTGTGTGTCCATGTCTGTCTGTCTGTGTGTCTCGGTGTCTGTGTCTATGCGTGTCTGTGTCTGTGTCTGTGTGTGTATGCCTGTTTGTGTGTGTGTCTGTGTGTGCTTGCCTGTTTGTGTGTGTGTGTTTGCCTGTTTGTGAGTGTGTACATGCCTGTGTGTGTGTGTGTACATGCCTGTGTGTGTGTGTCTGTCTGTGTGTGCGTGCATGCCTGTTGTGTGTGTGTCTGTGTGTGTGTGCATGCCTGTTTGTGTCTGTGTGTGTGTGTTTGTCTCTGCGTGTGTGTGTGTGTGTCTGTGCCTGTCTGTCTGTGTGTGTGTCTGTGTGTGTGTGTCTGTGTGTGTGTGTGTGTGTGTGTGTGTGTTCTGTAACAGGCTGCTGCCTGGTGATTCTTCCCCTGGTGTTTGATTCATCGCCCAGGGCTCTCTGTTCCTCTGAAATCCCCCTGTCCATCTGGGACAAGAATCTCTCTGTTGTGTAATTATATATAATTTCAGATGAATGCAGGAAATGGGTCTGAACCACTCACTGTTTCCTCACTCCCATTGACTTCAATCCTGCACACATGAAAAGGCATCTTTTAAATCTTCAAAGGGATTATTCCTGCCCCCAGAAGGTCCTAGATAAAGGGATTCAGCCACTTTAAAGATGAGAATTCCTTGCATGTTTCTCTCCTCCACAGTCCAATGCAGCAGTCATCTCCCAGTTTTCCCCCTCCCCCTCTTTGTGTCTTCCTGCTCACTCTGTGCACGTTGGGGAAGATCAGCCCCTCTCTTAGTCTCACTGCAGACTGGCACACTCTGCCTCAGAATGTTGAAAGCTTAGCTCAGTGGGAAACGCTCTCTCTCCTCTCTTGCTCTTTCTTGCTCTCTCTCGCTCTCTCTTGCTCTCTCTCTTGCTCTCTCTCTTGCTCTCTCTCTTGCTCTCTCTCTCGCTCTCTCTCGCTCTCTCTTGCTCTCTCTCGCTCTCTCTCGCTCTCTCTTGCTCTCTCTCGCTCTCTCTCGCTCTCGCTCTCTCTCGCTCTCGCTCTCGCTCTCTCTCGCTCTCTCTCGCTCTCTCTCGCTCTCTCTCGCTCTCTCTCGCTCTCTCTCGCTCTCTCTCGCTCTCTCTCGCTCTCTCTCTCTCTCTCTCTCTCTCTCTCGCTCTCTCTCTCTCTCGCTCGCTCTCTCTCTCTCGCGCTCTCTCTCTCTCTCGCTCTCTCTCTCTCGCGCTCTCTCTCTCTCTCGCTCTCTCTCTCTCGCTCTCTCTCTCCCCTGTTCCCCCGAGTCCCCAAGGCTTCAAGCTCCACTGCAGGGCATGTGTTGGAGCCCTACGAACGAGTACTTGCATTGTCTTTATAATAGGAGCACCCCTGGGAAAAATCTTGCGATGGTTTATCAGGCAGCACTGACATTGGGTTACAGATGGAGACATTGGGAGAGGTGATTAAAATGCTGGGTTGGAAGTGACACACTGGCTTCGCGGTTACCACTGCTGCCTCGCAGCGCCAGGGACCCGTGTCTGCGTGGGTTTCCTCCGGGTGCTCTGGTTTCCTCCCACCGTCCAAAGATGTGCAGGTTTGGGTGGATTGGCCATGGGAAATGTCGGGGTGTGGGTCTGTCTGGGATGCTGCTTAGATGGTTGGTGTGGACTTGATGGGCTGAATGGCCTGTGTCCACACTGTGGGGGTTCTGAGAAGGTAGGCTTTATGGTGTGTCCAAGTGGAGATGTTTTGTTAGGAGGTCCCAGGAAGGCGAACAGAGGAGTGAGTTTTGTTGAAGGTTGTGGGTGTACATGAGGCCAGGATTGATCTGCCTGGCTGGTTCTTGAAGGAAGGAGGACCACTGGCTGCAGAGTACGTCCTGTCGCAAGAACCCACCCACAGAGTCTTTTTATTTAAAACATGAGGAGGGCTGTTGTGCCAGAGCTACCGGAAGGTTCTGCCTGACCAGGAAGCGCTGCTGATGTTGGAGTATTGGAAAGACGTGTTGATGGTGAACATCTGGGAATCATCTCCTGGACACCCCCTCTGTGGCTGTATGGTCCCAGAGGGTACTTGACACCAGAGCTTCTAATTCAGCAACCCACTGCCCCGTGAGCACCAGTCGAGGCTAGGATCGAAGGAGAATGGGTAATTGGGTAATTGGGAATTGGGCTGAAGGAGGTTAGAGAGAGGGCAACCACATGAGGTGCTTTGATTTGAATGTGATGTTAAACCATGAGGCACTGTGACAAAATGGTCCTGACAGCCCATGGGAACTCCTGGTTTTGGTCGCATTGTGACCCAGAGAGTGAGTGTCTGTGTGTTCCACTGAACCCATTGACATTGTATAACCTGGAGAGTGAGTATAGGTACTGTTGCCCTGATCCTATGAGATGTTTTGCTGTTTTAAAGGCACTGTGTCAATTCAGGGGGTGGATTAGCTCAGTTGGCTAGTTTGTGATGCAGGATGATGCTGCCAAAGTGGGTTCAGTTCCTGCAATGGCTGAGGTTCCTAAGAAGGACTCCCCCCTCAATGTCACTTCTCGCCTGGGGAGTGGTAACCCTCAAGTTAAACCACCACCAGTCATCACTCCTTTGAGAAAGGGCCACCATCACATTTCTTATATCAGCACAGGTTTCTGTTGTTTGAAAAAAAGTAGAGGGGTTCTTCCAGGACACGGCCAACAGTCCCTCAAAGAGTGCTGCCTCAAAACGCATCGACCAGCCATCTATGTGGGATCTTGCTCTGCTCAAATTCCCTGGCATATCCTCCAACCTAACAGTGCCCATGTCAAATGGAACTTTTTCAGTTTTCTGGTATGGGTGCCAGATTTGCTTGAACGATCCAAGTTTGGTTGGACTGTGAGCAATGGGCAAGACCAGCACAGCAAGATCCCATATTAATGGATGGCAGATGTGGGCGGTGCCCTTCGAGGGAATGTTGCCCATGACTCCTCTGTGTTGATGTAGTGCCACTGTTTAACACAGTGAAAAATCCCGGAGGACTAGGATGTAGGCATGCGTCACAACCCCAGTTTGGAGAGCGAACTCCTGTCGGATCTCCGGATCTCTGGTGAGATCCAGCCAAATGGAGTTTCCTTGTGGGATGTCTGCTGTGAGAAAGGCCCCTCCCCCACCCGCAATGTCCAAGGACAGAGGTCAACCGCTGGACATCTTGAGCTCCTGCTTCCTGTACCTGGGAAGGTGTAGAAGATGAGAGGTTGAGCCCATTTTGTCTGGATGTTTAGCCAATTACTACTTGGTTGGAATAAGCTGTAGTTGATGATTTTAAAGAGGGAAATCTATTCTTTTCTGTTGGAGTTGGAATGCGGGCTTGTGTTTTCCCTGCTGATAACTAGCTGTGAGGTGTTATTACAGAGCTCTGAAATCAGCACTGTCTGCCTCACAACAGTGCTTAGCCTCACAGCACACATCCCTGGAATGTTAAGTGTACAGTTTTTGTGGAACATAACTGCACCATCAGCAATGTAACCTTTAATCAGCGAGCTTGTTCTAGTGGCTGTGTAGTGAGTCCATCTTGTGGTTACCATTCTCCCATTCCTCAAAGAGCTATCATCTTACTGTGGCCTCAGTGAGATCTTTCCATCCTCCTCACATCACCGCAGTGAGACCTGGTCGGAGTTCTGTAGGTTCAATAACGCTGCAGTTTTCACATTCTTGCCCCTCCCTGGTTCAGTAGTGTCCTACAAAAATTCTGCTCTCTAACTCTGCCCTGTATTTTTCCTCATAATTGATGGAGATCCTCTCTGCTGTCTCAACCCTGATCCTTCGTGTGTGTGTGTGTATGATTTGTTCTCCTCTGTACCCTCTAGCCACATTTTTTGCCACTTTATTCTGAAGGAATTGTTATGGTCTGTAAGGTGGCCATTCAGCCCATCATATCTCCACCTGTTCTGAGCATTTAGGACTCTGTACCATTGTCCCTGCTTTTTCCCCATATCCTTGCACATTTGATGATGGTTTAAATAGAAGCGATGATCTCTTGGAATGCCTCGAATGATCCTGGCTCCACCACGCTCCTGGACAGCACATTCCCAACCTCAACTGCTGCAAACGATTTCTTTTCCCACTGCATTCTCTTCTTTTCCAAATTGCTTTAAAGTCTGTGTTGTCTCACTCTTGATTGTTTTGTTTTCAATGGAAGCACTTTCTGCAAATCAACTAAGTATTTTTATTCCATAGATAGGGGGAGTTGAAAGCTAGGGGACATACTTTTAAGGTGAGAGGGAGATAGTTTTAAAAAGGACAATGGGGGCACCGTTTTTACACAGAGAGTGGTTTATGTGTGGAATGCACTGCCCAAGGAAGTGATGGATGTCAATGCAGTTACAACATTTAAAAGACATTTGGATAAGTTAATGAATTAGGAAGGATTTAAAAGGATATGGGCCAAGTGCAGGCTGGTGGAACTAGTTTAGTTGGGTACATGGTGGATATGGACTGGTTGGACCAAAGGGTCTGTTTCTGTGCTGGATTGACTCAATGACTCTGTCTCAACCCCTCATGATTTAGGGCACAACGTCTAAATCTCCATTCAACCTTCTGCATGGAGAACAGCCCCAGCTTCTCCAATCTTCTCATGTACTGAAATTGTCTCATCCCTGGAGCCGTTGTAATGATGCACTCTATCTAAATCAGAATTGGACACAGTACTCTCTCTGAAATGATAATGCCATTAGCCTGGTAATCCACAGGGTCAGGCTGATGTACCGACAGTGAGACCTCGAATCTCACCCTGGCAGCTGATGGAATTGAAGTTAATTTAATAATTCTGAGGATTGAAAACAAGCCTCAGTATTAGTGACTGTGAAGCGATCCGAGAGTGTTCAAACCCACCTGGTTCACCCATGTCCTTTTCGGGAAGAAAATCTGCCATCCTTACCTGGTCTGCCCTGTATGAGGCTCCAGACCCACAGCAATGTGGTTGACTCTTAACTGCCCTCAGAAATGGCTTAGCAAGCCACTCAGATCGAGGGTAATTAGGAATGGGCAATGAATGTTAGCCTTGTCAGTGATACTCATACCCCATAGGAGAAAGTGAGGACTGCAGATGCTGGAGATCAGAGTCGAGTGAGTGGTCCTGGAAAAGCACAGCAGGTCAGGCAGCATCCGAGGAGCAGGAAGAGCCGACATTTTGGGCATTAGCCCTTCATCGGGATTCCTGACGAAGGGCTTATGCCCAAAATGTCGACTCTTCCTGCTCCTCGGATGCTGCCTGACCTGCTGTGCTTTTCCAGCGCCACATACTCATACTCTATAAAAGGGAGAGAGAAACTATTGGCTGCATTTAAATCTAACCCCTGTCATCAGGCCAAGTAAACAATTAACAAACTGATCTGTACAGCTCTATCTTCAGCTTCATAAATTATTTATGCTTGAGGCTTTTTTTTGAGATCTAATATCAGATCTAATATCTCACAAATGACAAGTGTGTGCATATGATCTGCCAACTTTTCTGCAGAGTCTGTGCTTGGGTTTAGCCACACTCTACAGCAGACAGCTCACTTGCTGAAAATTGTCATAGAGTCATACAGCACGGAAACAGACCCTTCGGTCCAACCAGTCCATGCTGACCATAATCCCAAACTAAACTAGTCTCACCTGCTTACGCTTGGTTCATATCCCTCCAAATATTTCTTATTCGTAAACTTATCCAAATGTCTTTTAAACATTGTAACTGCGCCCACATACATCACTTCCTCTGGAAGTTCATTCTACACACAAATTACTGTCTGGAACAAAAGAAATTGCCCCTCATGTCTTTTTAAAATCTTTCTCCTTTAACCTTAAAAGTCTTGAAATCCCCCATCCTAGGGAAAAGACAGCTGCCTTTCATTTTATCTATAGCCTTGCTGATTTTATAAACCTCTATAAGGTCACCCCACAACCTCCTATGCATAAATGAGAAAAATCCCAGGCTATCCAGCCTCTCATTATAACTCAAACCCTCCCATTCTCGCAACATCCTGGTAAATCTCTCCGAACCCTCTCCAGCTGAATAATATTCTTGCTATAAGAAAGTATTCTGAAGCTGCTTCTTACCTCCTGGCAAGAAAGCCTTGAAGGTATTTGACTTCCTCATTGATGTTGAAGTGGGACACTCATTTGTTAACTTGTACTTTGTGACACATCGGCATCTCTAGTTAGACCAACATTTATTACCCATCCTTAACTGCCCTTGAAGATGGGGGAATGAGTGGTCTAGGTAAACCCAGAGAGCTGCTAGAGAAGGAGTTCCAGGAATTTGACCCAGTGACAGTGAAGGAACACTGATATACTTCCAAGTCAGGACAGTGAGTGGCTTGGAGGGGAGCTTGCAGGGGGTGGTGTTCCCATGTATCTGCTGCCTTATCCTTCTAGATGGAAGTACTCATGGATTTGGAAGGTGCTATCTAAGAATCTTTGGTGAATTTCTGCAATGCATCTTGTAAATAGTCAACACTGTTGCTAATAAGTGTTGGTGGGGGGTACCTGTGAATGTGCTGGCAATCAAGTGGGGGCTGCTTTCTACTGGACAGTGTCGAGTTTGCTGAGTGTTGTTGGAGCTGCACCCATCCAGGCAAGTGAGGAGTATTGCACCACACCCCTGACTTGTTCCTTGTAGGTGATGGAGAGGCTTTGAGGAGTCAGGAAGTGAGTTGCATGCCACAGTATTCCTAGCATTTGACCTGCTGTTGTAGCCACAGTAATTATACAGCTGGAACCAGTTCCGTTTCAGGTCTGTAGGATGTAGATGGTGGTGGGGGGGGGGGTGGGGGATATTCAGTGAAGGTGATACTGTTTCCAGTGGCAATGATTGATCCCGTTCCTTTTCTGAACAGAGACTGGAATGTGAGTTGTTTTCCCCTGTGTTTGATTTGCCTCTGCGTGATTTTATGTCTCCACAGCACTTTTCCGAACGATGTCTGTCACTGTTCACGAGAACCGGAAATCGCGTTCCAGCTCGGGCTCCATGAACATCCAGCTCTTCCACAAGGCGTCGCACGCGGACAGCCTCCTGACTCACCTCAACCTCCTGCGGAAGCGTCATCTTTTCACCGACGTCACCCTGCGGGCGGGCAACCGCTCCTTCCCGTGCCACCGCGTGGTGCTGGCCTCCTGCAGCCGGTACTTTGAGGCCATGTTCGCCGGTGGCCTGAAGGAGAGCCACGACAGTGAGGTCAACTTCCACGACTCGCTGCACCCAGAGGTGCTGGAGCTGCTGCTGGACTACGCCTACTCGTCCCGGGTGCTGATCAACGAGGAGAACGCCGAGTCCCTGCTGGAAGCCAGCGACATGCTGCAGTTCCACGACATCCGCGAGGCCTCGGCTGAGTTCCTGGAGAAGAACCTGCACCCCATGAACTGCTTGGGCATGATGCTGCTCTCGGACGCCCACCAGTGCGGGCAGCTCTACGAGCTCTCCTGGCAGGCCTGCCTGGCCTACTTTGCCATGCTCTACAGGACAGAGGACTTCCTGAGGCTGCCCAAGGACAAGCTGGTGGAGCTTATCCTGAGCGAGGAGCTGGAGGTGGAGGACGAGAGCCTGGTCTACGAAGCGGTGATGGGCTGGGTGAAGCACGATCTGAGGCGGCGGAGGGACGATCTGCCGGAGCTCTTGCGCTGCGTGCGCTTGGCGTTGCTGCCGGAGTCCTACCTGTACCAGAGTGTGCTGGGTGAGGAGCTGGTGGCCGGTCACCAGACCGGCAAGGGGGTGGTGGAGGAGGCCATCTGCTGCAAGACCCGGATCCTGCAGAACGACGGGGTGGTGACCCTCCTGTGCGCCAGGCCCCGCAAGGTCAACCACGACGTGCTGCTGCTGGGCGGCCAGACCTTCGTGTGCGACAAGGTCTACGCCATTGACCAGAAAGCCAAGACCGTCATCCCCAAGACAGACATCCCCAGCCCCCGCAAGGAGTGCAGCGCCTGTGCTATCGGCTGCAAGGTCTACGTCACCGGTGGCCGCGGTTCCGAAAATGGCGTCTCCAAAGATGTCTGGGTATACGACACCCTCCACGACGAGTGGACCAAGGCCGCTCCCATGCTGCTAGCCCGTTACGGACATGGCTCTGCGGAGCTAGACCAGTGCCTGTACGCGGTGGGCGGGCACACGGCCGTCAGCGTCTCATTCCCGGCCTCGCCCTCTGTCTCCCTCAAGCAGGTCGAGCACTACGACCCCCAAGCCAACAAGTGGACCCTGGTGGCCCCCCTCCGTGAGGGGGTCAGCAACGCCGCAGTAGTAGGCGCCAGGCTCAAGCTCTTCGTCTTTGGGGGCACCAGCGTCAACCGCGAGAAGTTGCCCAAGGTGCAGTGCTTCCATCCAGGGGAGAACCGGTGGACGGTGCCCACACACTGCCCGCAGCCCTGGCGATACACCTCGGCGTCTGTCGTGGGCGACCATATCATCGTCATTGGCGGCGACACAGAATTCTCGGCCAGCTCTGCGTACCGTTTCAACAGCGAGACCTACCAATGGTCGAAGTTTGGCGACATGACAGCGCGGAGAGTCAGCTGCCACTCGGTGGCATCCGGTAATCGGCTCTACGTAGTTGGTGGGTACTTTGGTGCCCAGATGTGCAAGACCCTGGACTGTTACGATTCATCGACGGGCACATGGAGCAACATCACCACCATCCCCTACTCACTCATCCCAACCACCTTCGTCAGCACGTGGAAATACCTCTCTGTGTAGCTCAACCATTGCCCTGGGCTCTGCGATCTGAGGTGAGCTTCCTTTTCCCACACACGGACACACACACACACACGGGCACACACGTGCACACGGGTCAAACACACACGGACACAGATAGACAGAAACCCACGGACAGACACACACGGATACATGGAGACCCACGGACACACGGGCACGGATACACACAGGCACGGACACACACGGACAGACACACACGGAAACACGCACATGGGCACACATGCACACGGACACTGATAGACACGGATACACACACAGACAGACAGACACAGACGGACACACACACACAGACACACACACACTGAGACACAGACACAGACAGACACACAGACACACGCACACACACACACACACATATACCCCACCCCAGGAAAAGGTTCCTTTTTGCTGGTAACAGAAGCAGAAATTGCAGGAGAATATCAGCAGGTCTGGCAGCATTCAAGGAGAGAAAGCAGAGGCATCGAGAATTGTTCAGACAAAGGGTCACTGGATATGAAACATTAACTCACGTCCTCTCTCCACAGATGCTGCCAGACCTGCTGAGTTTCTCCAGTGATTCCTGTTTTTGGTTCAGATTTCCAGCGGCTTCAGTTCTTTTGGTTCCTTCCTTCTGTATTTGTCATGTTGAAGTAATTAAGGGATGTAGTTTCTCAGTTTCCTTTCCTTTCAGAAGCAAACGCTTTGTCTTCGTTCAAAGTCTGGTTTATCTTCCATCACCCCTTCACCGTTCCCGTGCCCCACCAAGAGCTATTATGTTAAGGCCGGTAAAATGACACAATGGCTGACTTTGTTATGACTGCACTGTGATGGACAGCCTCAGTTGGAGAGAAGGATCTCACTTGGTCAAAGTTTGCATTGGATTTCCCAACCCTCTGCCACCAAAAGGTGCTGCTGGTGTCACACTGCCCAGGAACTCCCTTTCAAAACAGTGGGTGAGTGAAAGCAAGAGATCATCACAGCTGAGGTGCAGGATAGTCCATTCGGCCCTTCAAGCCTGGTCCACCATTGAATATGATCATGGCTGATCATCTAACTTAGTTCCTGCTTTCTCCCCATACCCTTTGATTTCTTTAGCCCTAAGAACTATATTTAACTCCTACTTGAAAATGTTCAATGTTTTAGCCTCAACTACTTTCTGTGGTAGAGAATCCCCCCGGCTCCCCACTCTCTGGGGGAAGACATTTCTCCTCATCTCAGTCCTGTATATCCTACCCCATATCCTCAGACTGTAATCCTTGGTTCTGGACTCCCTGGTCATCAGGAACCTTCTTCCTGCATTTACCCTGTTGAGTCTTGCTATTAATTTGAATCATAGAATTTCTACAGTGTGGAAACAGACCCTTTGGCCCAGCAAGTCCACACCGACCCTCTGAAGAGTAACCCACCCAGACCCATTTCACTATTACTCTACATTTACCTCTGACTAATGCACCTAACCTACAAATCCCTGAACACAACGGGTAATTTAGAATGGCCAATCCACCCTAACCTGCACATCTTTGTGATTGGGGGAGGAAACCCACAGACACTGGGAAGAACGTGCAAAACTCCACACAGACAGTCGCCCTAGGCTGGGATCGAACCTGGGTCCCTGGCATTATGAGGCAGCAATGCTAACCACTGTGCCACTGAGTCCCGTAAGAAATGTATAGGTTTCTGTGAGATCCCTCTCGTCTTTGTAAACTCCCAGTGAATATAGTCCTGACAGGGGAGGTGGTAGGTGCAGAGATGATGTCTACGTTTGAGAGGCATTCAGACGAATGAACAGTCAGGGAATAGAGGGATATGGACCTTGTTCAGGCTGATGGGATTGGCTTGGAATGGTCACAGATGTGGTGGGCCGAAAGGCCTGTTCCTGTGCTGTACTGTTCGATGTTCTAACTGATCCAGTCTCTCTTCATACACAATCGCTGCTGTCCCGGAAATCGGTCTGATCAGGTCGATCTTGAGCTCGTTAGCTTTTTGTTTTGGGCAGGAGTCACTGGATAATTTCTAAAGGTAGAAATTCTATGTGCTTTTGGTTTAATTTCTCTCAATCACACAGAGGGGAGGATCGCTGATATTTTTGTGCTCATGGCAATGGTCTTTAAGACCTGTTTTTAATGAGGTTTATTTTTGGGACTTGGACAATATTTATCATCCATTTGCAGGCTGTCTTTGAGATTGAATTTCCAGCAGACCCAGACTGAAGGCAATAATGGTTTCCCTTCCCGGAAACAATGAATGAATCCATTGTATCTATTTAAGCAACAATCGAGCAGCTTTCACAGTCATTATTCAGCCCTTACCATGGAGCTTGAACCTGTGATCTCCGATCGATTGGCCATTGAGCACTCCCAGGCGGAGGTGGGTACTGCAGATGCTGAAGATTAGAGTGGTGCTGGAAAAGCACAGCAGGTCAGGCCGCATCCGAGGAGCAGGAAAATTGATGAAGGGCTTCTGCCTGAAACATCGATTTTCCTGCTCCTCAGATACTGCCTGGCCTGCTGTGCTTTTCCAGCACCACACTAATCATTGAACACTCCCAGGTCAGCCTGCCACATTGGGTTACACTCCAAAGAGGTGACTTTCTCTCGTGTGTGGTTGGGTGGTGATTTGACCTGGAGACCATCAGATCCTCACTCTTAGACACCGAGGACACATTCAGTGGATTCTCTCGAATTCCTGGTCACGTCCCAGCTATGGGTGGTCCCTCAGATTCCGGATTCAATGCAAGTTTACAGTGTGACTATCCATGAATCATATTTTTATATCCTCCTGGGCCAAGAGAGATTGGAACTGTTAAAACACCACCAGACATTGGGATTTCCAAGTGTCTCTACTGTGACTTAAAGCTCTTTTGACCAACTGAAGTTAATGTTTGAAACCTTTTAACCAGATTGTCCCGTCATTTACTCTTTTACCAACCCTACCGTAGTTCCATATTCATAACACATTCACATCCAACTGCAACGTCTTCCAATGTGTATCATCCAAAAAAGACTGACTCCCTCTCAAACTCTCTCTCTCTCTCTCACCCTCAGTCTCTGTCTACACAGTAAATGTTGGGGAGGGACAGATCTAAAATGGAAAGCCATTCTCTGTGTGGGGGAGATCAAGAGGTGAAAGCTGATTTCTGAAATTTCCAGTGAGCTTTGACTGATGTAACAATCCTTGTTCCTGCCTGAGATCGTCCATATCTGACCAGCCCACAGAGGGATCTCATTCACTCGAACATATTTCCTGTGTATGAATGGTTCTGAAAGTGGAAGTTAATCATTATAATACTGTCCAAATTTTAAAATGCAATTTTCCTTTGAGGGTGGCACAAGTTGCAGAGTAAGAAGTGAGTGGTTGGTGAGATTATAAACCAGGGATAAATTCTCTCCCCTGAAATGGGCCCAGGCCAGTTGGAGGCCTCATTAGTTTTGGTGGGGCTACTGATGGAACACTCCTGGATAATCCGATGGGCCAAATGACAACCTTCCATGTTGCAATGACTCTGATTCCAGGCGGGCTCATACTAAAGTTAGTTCAATATGGTGAACAATCCCCACCCTGTGTCTGCAGCAACCTGGGCTGCTTTTGTAATGTCAGCAGTATTACTCCTCCCTATTCCCCGTCCTGCAGAAACAGTTCTCTGCTTGTGGGCTGCTGACTGATAAGTGGCTGGAGCGGGGTCTGAATTGGGCCTTTAATCTGGAGTCGCCCAATGAGCGTCTTTATCTGACCCTATGCAGCAATGGGGGCAAAAATGTGCAAGACATGGGGTCCTGATGCTGTATTCCTGATGAAGGGCTTTTGCCCGAAACATCGATTTTTCCTGCTCCTCAGATGCTGCCTGACCTGCTGTGCTTTTCCAGCACCACTCTGATCTAAACTCTGGTTTCCAGCATCTGCAGTCATCACTTTTGCCTAAGACATGGGGTCCTGCTAGACACTCTCCCTTTCTGTCATGACAAGGCCCTGAAATCTATTGGAATTTTCCTTCTTTCGCAGCTTGGTAATAAGACTTGGGTTTGTTGCCCATTCCTAATTCCCTTGAACTTTTGAGGGCAGTTAAAAGTGAGCCTTATTCCTGTGAGTCTGCAGTCACATGTTTGACAAATTTCCTTCCCTAAAGAGTGTGGGTGAAGCAGATTAGATTAGATTACAGTGTGGAAACAGGCCCTTAGGCCCAACAAGTCCACACCGACCCGCCGAAGCGCAACCCACCCAGACCCATTCCCCTCCATTTACCTCTTCACCCAACACTATGGGCAATTTAGCATGGCCAATTCACCTAACCTGCACATTTTTGGACTGTGGGAGGAAACCGGAGCACCCGGAGGAAACCCACGCAGACACGGGGAGAATGTGCAAACTCCATACAGAGTCACCTAAGGCAGGAATTGAACCCGGATCTCTGGCGCTGTGAGGCAGCAGGGCTAACCACTGTGCCACCGTGCCGCAGGTGGAAGGACTTATGTTTTAGGGCAGTCAGTGACAATTGCAAGACTGGCTTTGAAGTCGCACGTATTTGTTAATTGGATTGTAAATTCTACCAGCTGCTGTGGTGGGATTTGAACTCTCGCCATCATTAGCCTGGACCTTTGGATTATTGGTCTACTGGCAGTAACACGATGCCACCCCTCCCCTCCATGCCCACATCTCCCTTTATAGAGGTTTACAGTGAGACGAGGCCATGGAGGCAGGAAATAGATAAAGCTGGAATCCAACATTCTTGGATTGTGATTAGGCTGCACATAGTGTCAAAACATTTATTAGCTGCACTATGTGTCACTGGAATGTAAAAATGAGTATTATTTTGGTCAGTGCAGAATGTTGCTGTGGCAACCTGAAGCCTGTGGCCTAGTTACTCAATTTAGACAGGGCCCAGTCGAGACACAGGGTTAAGTCTCATTGAAAACTGAACTCTGGGAGATCCGGTGTGTCAATGCCACTAGAATTCTGTTGTCAGCACATCGTTAGAGGTCAAAGATCAGAAAGAACGGTGTCCAATTACAAGCATAACCAGCTGTTAATAGCAACCAGCAGTGAGCTCCCGCAACAAGGGGGTGGGACAGAGAGAGAAAAGAGAAGATTCTGGAAATACTTGGCAAACGTGTGTGGAGAGAAAAACGAGGTTAATTACTGCAGTTGACATTCTTTCATCAGAAAATGGGACAAAAGTTAGAGACTGAACAGGATTTTAAGGAAGGAACAGAGGATGGAACTGGAGGAAGAGTAAAATTGAGAGGGTCCATGGTCAAATAGGAAACAGGAGAGATTAAATGACAAAAAAGGGATGATGGTGCAAAGGGGTAAAGTGGGTTGCAAATAAATAAGTGAAAGTGGAAAGGGTAGATTTGGACGAGTTGTAAATGGCAGCAGCAGTAAGACCTTCACCTAAAACAAAGAACTTAGCAGGACTTATACACTTAATGGTAAAGTCCTAGGGAGTGTTGCTGAACAAAGAGACCTTGGAGTGCAGGTTCATAGCTCCTTGAAAGGGGAGTCGCAGGTAGATAGGATAGTGAAGAAGGCGTTTGATATGCTTTCCTTTATTGGTCAGAGTATTGAGTACAGGAGTTGGGAGGTCATGTTGCGGCTGTACAGGACATTGGTTAGGCCACTGTTGGAATATTGTGTGCAATTCTGGTCTCCTTCCTATCAGAAAGGTGTTGTGAAACTTGAAAGGGTTCAGAAAAGATTTACAAGGATGTTGCCAGGTTTGGAAGATTTGAGCTATAGGGAGAGGCTGAACAGGCTGGGGTTGTTTTCCCTGGAACATTGGAGGCTGAGGGGTGACCTTATAGATGTTTACAAAATTATGAGGGGCATGGATAGGATAAATAGGCAAAGTCTTTTCCCTGGGGTGGGGGAGTCCAGAACTAGAGAGCATAGGTTTAGGGTGAGAGGGGAAAGATATAAAAGGGATCTAAGGGACAACTTTTTCACCCAGAGGGTGGTACGTGTATGGAATGAGCTGCCAGAGGATGTGGTGGAGGCTGGTACAATTACAACATTTAAGAGGCATTTGGATGGGTATATGAATAGGAAGGGTTTGGAGGGATATGGGCTGGGTGCTGGCAGGTGGGACTAGATTGGGTTGAGATATCTGGTCGGCAGGGACGGGTTGGACCGAAGGGCCTGTTTCCATGCTGTACATCTCTATGACTCTAATTGCTGGAAGATCTGAAACAAAAGCAGAACTTCATGGAGAAAGTCAGCACGTCTGGGGAGAGAGAAAGCGGAGTTAATGTTTCGAGTCCAGTGACCCTCCTTCAAAACCTGCTTTCTCTCCACAGATGCTGCCAAACCTGCTGAGTTTATCCAGCAATTTCCATTTTTCTAGCAACAGAGCCACGACCAAAGTCTGCAAGTGTTGAGCTTGGGGTTAAAGTTTGGAAGGGAAATGGTGTTATTTTGTGTTGTGTCAATTTGCCTGATGACCCCAGCGTTTGGGATGCTTATTACGAGGTGCTATGTAATGCGAGTTGTTGTTGTAGCGGTGACATTGCACATGAGTGTGTTTTCGGCAATCGATGACGGCCAAAACCAGCGAGGTACTTATCAAACGTGTTTCCGTGGCCATGGGTCCCTCACTGTGGTTCTGTCACTGCCTGGGTCACAAACTGATTGTAATCCATCCACAGTTTCAGTTTAAGTAAGCAAAGTACCAACTAGTCTGCAAGTTAGTGAAATATTGGTGACTAACCAGCTCCCTCACTTATGTCCACTTTCCTTTTAAACTGGGGTGGGGGCGGAGGCAACCCACTATCCCACCCCCACCCAGTCAGGCTCCCACACCATTAGGGGTCAGAGATCACCACAAGCAGTGTCTGATTACAAGCAGAAATGGCTGCTAATAGCAACTAGCAGTGAGGTCCCAGAAACCCACTGGGATTAACATCATAATTACCCTTTTTGAAGATGTTTCACATGTAAGACAGCAGGGATTCATGAGGGAGGCCCATAATTACCTCTAGAGATCTTGGAATGGGCAACAAATTGGTGAACTTGTCATCGACACTCCTCACAATACATTTCTTCTTCATGAATCAGCCACGCAAGGTCTGCATTGATCCTGCTCTGGGAAGAGATTGTTCCACCTGAATCCGATCCTAGCTCTCTTTTTCTCTCTCGCTGTCTCTCTCTTTCTTTCTCTCTCGCTCTCTATCTTTCTCTCTCTCGCACTTTCCTTTTCTCTCTCTCTTTCTCTCGCTCTCACTTTCTCTCTCGCTCTCTTTTTCTCTCTTGCTTTCTTGCTGTCTTTCTCTCTTTCTCGTTGTTTCTTACTCGCTTTCCCATGCTCTTTCACTCTGTCTTACACTTGCGCTCTCTCTCTCTCACTTTCACTCTTTCACTCTCTTGTGCTCTCTATCGCTCTCTCGTGCTCTTCCCAACTTGACCATTTTAATCGAATGTTCACATTTATTCCCATTTTGCTGTGTAGCTCAATTTGCATTGCCTGTCCTCCTGGCAGTGAGGGTGTGCTGCACTGTTAGAGGTGTCAGATGTTTGTGTGATTGTAAAGTCACCATAATGTAATCAGACCAAGGGGCTGCTCCCTCATTACAGAGAGATGGGTTGTTAAGTAGACATATGGTGTCTTAGCTTTAATTGGTAGAGGGATTGAGTTTCAGAACCACGAGGTCATGCTACAGCTGTACAAAACTATGGTGCAGCTGTACTTGGAGAATTGTGTACAGTTCTAGTCACTGCATTATAGGAAGGATGTGGAAACTTTGGAAAGGGTTCAGAGGAGATTTACCAGGATGTTGCCTGGTATGGAGGGAAGGTCTTATGAGGAAAGGCTGAGGGACTTGAGGCTGTTTTCATTCGAGAGAAGGAGGTTGAGACGTGACTTAGTTGAGACATATAAGATAATCAGAGGGTTAGATGGGGTGGACAATGAGAGCCTTTTTCCTCAGATGGTGATGGCTAGCATGAGGGGACATAGCTTTAAATTGAGGGGTGATAGATATAGGACAGATGTCAGAGGTAGTTTCTTTACTCACAGAGTAGGAGGGGCGTGGAACGCACTGCCTGCAACAGCAGTAGACTTGCCACATTAAGGGCATTTAAATGGTCATTGGATAGACATATGGATATGTAGGTTAGATGGGCATCAGATTGGATCCGTGGATCGGTGCAACATCAAGGGCCAATGGGCCTGTACTGCGCTGTAATGTTCAATGACTGTTGGTGGTTTAACCTGAGGGTCACCCTGCCTCAGGCGAGGGGAGAGATTTGACAAGGAGAGTCCTTCATGATAACCTCAGGTGACATGGGAATTGAACCCACACTGTTAGCATCATTCAGCATCACAACCAAGCTCCTAAGGTATTGGAAAGGGGTTGCTATATGATCTTGTGCTGTGCTGAGAGTCCTGTCTGTTGAGATAAATGTTACCATTTCTCATTATTGTTTGACCCAGGGTCGATGGATTACCTGCTGCTGTTAAAAGACGAAGAACATTGAAGAACGAGGGATTGCACAGCCAGGTTCACCTGATGTTGTCCCGACACTGGAGGGTATTGGGCTAGAGAGGACTGCGCTGAGCCCTCTGGCTGACCGTCGATGTATGAGGTCAGCACCTTTGCCAAAATTTGGCAAACCACACCATGTGTATTTTGGTGTTCCTGCCGTTTATGACATACAGACCTCTCGGGGGATTGGGACTTCATCTCTTTCAGACTTCACATCTGCCTGACGTTTGTCTTGGTTGTGATTTTAAGACACCATATTTGCCTGTTCAGCATAGACTGTCGCTATGGTGACTGGCTGAGGAAGCACATTTCAGCTGGTAATGGTAGGTTCTGATAGCAGGCCCCTTCCCCACCAAGGAGGACCAGGACAGGGGATGCATGGAGACACCCTCACCTCCTGCTCACCAGCCATTGCAGCCCAGAAATGTATCAACCACCGCTTCACAGTTACTGGGGTCGCCATTCCGGAACTTTCTATCTGGCTGCATTGAGAGTGTGTGTCCATTACACAGGCTGCGACGTATCATCATTCGTTTGGAATCGGACAATAAACGTGAGCCCTGTCAATGATGCCCATTTCCTGAGGACTGGAACTAATTCCTTCTTAGCTGGTGACCATTTCCAACTTCCTTCTCTCCTACAATCGACAGACTTTGAATACCTAAACTTGGCACTATCTGATTGGGCACAGTTACTGGCTTCACTCTGACACACTCGACCCTATGCCGCTTGGTCCAGTCACCATTCTGTGCAGCGTGCAGCTGAACTGGTCGGGATTTCCCCTTTGTTTGCTGTGATTCTGTTGACCTAGATTGGGGGAAGCAAACCCCTCTAGCTATATAGTTTTGCACCTTGTGTTTTCCAACTTCGTGATTTTGTCATTTGATGACTTGTTTTCTGTATTTATTTTTATGATGGGTGGTTTCTGAGTCTTCACAGGGCACCCGGTTACTTTTCTTTTACAGTGTTGTCTTGATATCTTGGTGTGAACTGACTGGTTTTCCTCAGCTGACAAAACTGTTGTTGGGAAAACAAAAGGCCTGTGGTTCTGAATTAATTAGTTGTAATTGTTGAGCACTGTGGCCTAATCTCGTGGAAAAAATGCCAGCAACAGAAACTTTCTGTGGGACTTCGGTAATTTGCCAGAGCAAGCCTTTCCCTGGATCCAGAGTGAGAGGGATTTCCATTGTAGTTGAAAAGTTCCAGAATTCACCCTTTAACTCTCCCAGTGATTTAGCAGATAAATGCACAGCCTCTAGATCCAAGGGAGTCACCTGGACGATAAAAGTGCTGTACTCTCTACCTGGGCCTGTTCTGGTGTAGGCCTTACCATCAGCTTTTATTGCCTTTTGGGATGGGCAGTGGAATAAAATGACCTGCTTTTAAAGGGAATGCCTGTTGATGACACGGGCAGGGCAGCGTGGACCTGCATGGGTTGTGATGACCACCATGTGGAATAGCTCTCCACACTCCGGTTTTGAAAGGTCTCCGGAACTGAACTAAATGGGGTGAAAAGGACCAACTGGCTGACAAATTAGAGTCGCCATAGTCCCACTCTGTCACTCGAGAGAGAGAGAGAGAGAGAGAGAGAGAGGGCTGGTGATGGTTTAACCTTAGGGTCACCAGACCTCTGGTGAGGTTGAAGGGGAGTGACCGTCGTCATAACAGCAACCACTGTGGGAGTTGAGCTCCTGGTAACGGCATTGCTCTGGATTGTAAACCAGCCTTCCAGCCACTGAGCTAACCAATCCCCTACCATTGTAGCAGCAAAATAGTTGTTATGGTCAAATGTATTGATTTGACGAGATTCATTGGCTGTTTTCCTGTCATTTGTGTTTCACTGGGGTTTAGGATCACCGAGCTAACTAGTTTTCACATTTTAATTGAAGCCTCCAGTTGCACCCGGACAAATTGTTGTTAATGGCACAAACCACTTCATTGAATGATTCAAGACGGACTGCACCTGAAACGTTAACTTCCTTGATCTTGAGTGTTTCCCACATTTTGCATTTTTGTCATTCTGTCTGTTTCCCGGCCGTGATTATTTTTGACCACCTGATGGCCAGTGGTACCCTCACTGTGCCAGCAAGTCCAAGCCCCTGGCTAATAACGAGCTCCTGGCTAATACCTGGCAGATGTGGTTTCAGGTACCGCTGGTGGGATTTAAATTAAATCGATTTTTTAAAAATCTGGAACTGAAAGCTTCTCTCCACAGTGGTGGCTGTGAGCTGTCACAATTTGTCCTTTCTGAAAAAACCCATCTTGCTTTCACTCGTATCCTTTTAGGAACTGAAATCAGTCACCCTTACCTGGTCTGGTCTGGTCTACATGTGACTCCAGTCTCATGACAGTGAGGTTCACTCTTAATTGCCCCCTGACATGGTTCCAGCGAGTCACTCAGATCGAAGGTCATTCGGGATGAGCAACAAATGCTGGACTGGCCAGTGGTACCCACGTTCTATGAAACTATTGGTTGCATTTAAATCTGCCCCCTTGGGTGATTTGGAACAAATAAATGATTAGCAAACTGATCTGTACAGCTCTCCCTCGAGCTTCAATTAATTATTTATGCTTGAGGCGTTTTTTTTCTTTTGAGAGGATCTAATTGATTCAAATCAGAGGATTTTAATGAGTAATGCTCAAGAAATCATAAGCATATGATTTTGTTCCAACAATGTTTATAATTAGTCTGTGCTTGTGTCAAGCAAGACTCGGCAGCAGAACGTTCTCTCGCTGGAAATTGGCCTTGAAATGTTCTGCAACTTCTTATTCCCCAGCCTTTTTGACACCTACCTCTTTGACTAAGCTTTAGGTGGCTCAGTGTCAAATTGCGTCTAGCACTCCGTTCCTGTGACACACTTGGAGGTCTTTTACTGTGGCAAAAGGTGCTACATAAATGCAAGTTTACTTCCCATTGGGAAAGGGGTTTTGTAATCGCCCCACCTGTTTTCTCCGCCTCACCGACTGACTCCAGTCTGTGTCACAGGTTCTGCTGTAGGCCCAGGGTGCACTCTGCTTTTGACCCTCCTAACTTTGCAGGTCCAGCAAGAACATAGAGGTTAAGCCCTGGCAGAAGTGAAGTGACTCACTTACCTCACAGGTATGGGCATAGCCAGAACTGTAGTGTCAGGGGCAACCCTGGATGTGCATTAAAATAAATGTTAAACAACCACTGACCTCCTCTCATTGGCAAGGCGTTTTGCATATTTTTGCCTTTCACAAACTCGCGGCTTGTTAGTGACTCCCTCATCACATTCTGCCACTTATTACTGCTTGGAGTATGAGAATATCCGGGGGTGCGATCATGTGGTTAACATCATAGAATCCCTACAGATAGAGGCCATTTGGCCCATCGAATCGGCACTTACCCTCCAAAGACCCAGCCCACCGCCCCACCCCCCCTATCCCTGTAATCCACGTTTATCTTGGCTAATCCACTTAACCTGCACATCTTTGGACTGTGGGAGGAAACCAGAGCATCCAAAGGAAATAGTCTGAATGAATTACTTTTTGCGTCTTTTTCTCTCTGAAAGAAGACCCCCTCCTACCCACCTCGATCCCCACAAATACTGATGATGGAAACTGTCGACAGTTTCAGAACGAAATCGAGTGGGATTCTTGATGGTTACAGGGATGCAGCAGGGTAATCAGACTGTCTGACTAGTTCTGTCGAGAGCTGGCATGGACTGGGGCCAAATGGCCACCTCTTGTATTGTTAAACCTCTAAGCCACTGCGGTCATTGCAAACAAGATAACATTGTTACAACTCTTTGAGCAGGAAGAGTTCTTTTCTTAAATTCTAATCTATCTGTTTTAAGACTCTCCATGTGTCTTGTGAGAATGTTTTTGAACTTTTGGATGAAGGAAGCAGTTGAAAATGTTTTTACTGTAAAATATTTTTCCAACTCTATTCTGGGTATACTGTTTTATTTTTACTGCAAGTGCAGGAAGTTGAATGAGGATTTATTTCTTGTTCCATTTGACCTGGACAGTTGGAGACTTTATTTTCTGTCTGTGACTATTTCTGTGTTCCGTAACTTGTGGATGTGTTTTTAATTTATGATGTCCTGTCACCTAGATTCAGTTGAAGAGTTGATTTCTGACAGCCTGGTGCTGTGTTTCAGATTTCAATAAATAGTCACCAAAACTCCAGGCTGTTTGTGTGGTTTTTATTTATGCAATCACCCTCATTTTGTTTTGAATCTGCCAGAATAAAACACAATTTTAGATTTTGAATATTACTGGAAGGCAGACCAATTGCTGAGACACTTATTTTTTTTTTTGCCAAGATACAGATTTGAATATAAAATGCTTAAGTCCAGCACCTCCTCCCATAGACCTGTGCTTCCCAAACGTTTTCCATTGTAACCCTGTTTTGAGGTTTAAATTGTTACAACTCCCTCAGAATGTGGGAAGATATATGAATCCGGGGATTGTCTTCTTAATATTCATGGCATGTGGGTGTCACTGCCTAGGCCATCATTTATTGCCCAGAGGGCAGCTAAGGGTCAACCACATTGCTATGGGTCTGGAGTCACATGTAGGCCAGACCAGGTAAGGATGGCAGAGTACCTTCCCTAAAGGGCATTAGTGAACCAGATGGGTTTTTCCCGACAGTTGACAATGGATTCATGGTCATCATTAGTCTCTAATTCCAGATATTTATTGAATTCAAACCCTACCATCAGCATAGAAGGGTTCAAACCTGGGTCCCCAGAACATTGCCTGGGTTTCCAGGTTAACACTCCAGCAATGAGGAAGCTCTGGCCCTTTAGAATCTTACCCCATTGGGTCAAGTGCCAATAATTCTCTCCTTTGTCTCACGGGTAGGTGCTGTTATCAGGGAATGGGACTAACTTTGAGTTAAACACTTGTTACCTCCTTTGAAATGAAAAATTGATCAGGAGAATCACAAGGATGACTTTTGTTTCCACTAGTTCACAACAAAATACATTTGCCGCTAGCTCAGTAGCATGGTGGTTCTGTGGTTAGCACTGCTGCTTCACAGCGCTCAGAACCCAGGTTCAATCCTAGTCTTGGGTGACTGTGCGGAGTTTGCATATTTACCTTGTATCTATATGGCTTTCCTCCCACAATCCAAAGATGTGCAGTTGAGGGTGGATTGGCCATGCTGAATTCCCCCAGAGTGTTCAGGGATGTTTAGGTTAGGCGCATAGAGGAATTGAGTTCCGGAGTCCTGAGGTCATGTTGCAGTTGTATAAGACTCTGGTGCGGCCGCATCTGGAGTATTGTGTGCAGTTTTGGTTGCCATACTATAGGAAGGATGTGGAGGCACTGGAACGGGTGCAGAGGAAGTTTACCAGGATGTTGCCTGGTATGGTAGGAAGATCATATGAGGAAAGGCTGAGGCACTTGGGGCTGTTTTCAGTGGAGAAAAGAAGGTTTAGAGGTGACTTGATAGAGGTGTACAAGATGATTAGGAGTTTAGATAGGGTTGACCATGAGAACCTTTTTCCACGTATGGAGTCAGCTATTACGAGGGGGCATAGCTTTAAATTAAGGGGTGGTAGGTATAGGACAGATGTTAGGAGTAGATTCTTTACTCAGCGAGTCGTGAGTTTATGGAATGCCCTGCCAGTAGCAGTGGTGGACTCTCCCTCTTTATGGGTATTTAAACGGGCATTGGATAGGCATATGGAGGATAGTGGGCTAGTGTAGGTTAGGTGGGCTTGGATCGGCGCAACATCGAGGGCCAAAGGGCCTGTACTGCGCTGTATTTTTCTATGTTCATTCGTCAGGGGTAAATGTAGAGTAATAGGGTAAGGGAATGGGTCTGGGTGAGATACTCTACAGAGGGTCAGTGTTGACCTGTTTCAACACTGTAGGAATTCTATTCTATTCTTTGTATAATTGTTCATCATAGAATCAGTGCAGTGCATGGAGAGGCCATTTGGCCCATTAAGTCTACCCTGGCACTTCAAAGACATATCCCACCCACCTATCCACTATGGACAATCCATCTAACCTGGCCATCTTTGGACTGTGGGAGGAACCCAGAGGGAACCCATTCAGGAAGAATGTGCAAACTCCACACAGATAGTGGCCTGTGGCTGGAATCGAACCTGGGTCCCAGGTGCTGTGAGGCAGCAGTACTAACTACTGAGCCACCATACCATCTTTTAATGGGAAAAAAACACATTTAGTTGAAGTCTTTTTGTTTTGGTCTCATCAGGACAATTCGCAAGAATACAAATGAGAACATTTATTCTCTGAGGGGAGAGTGCTGATTGGTTGACAGTGGACTATGGAAAATGCACCAGACAATGATGATTGACAGTTAACACCCCTTAACTGTCACAAGTTAATAAAGGTTCATTTATTAATGAAAGATTTAGTTAATGTTTTGTTCCATAGCTCTTCCCCCTCCCACTGCCCCCCTGAAAACTTTATTCTCAATATTTACGCATTGTCCTAAACCTCAAACAAAAACAGAAATTGCTGGAAAAGCTCAGCAGGTCTGTGGAGAGAAAAAAGTTAACATTCCTGATGGAGTGATCTTTCCTAAGGACACCTGATTGTTGTGTTTGTTTCTGATTTACAACATTCCCAGTCCTTTCGATCATTCTACACCTTTCCATTTACTCCCCCAAAGTCTGTTATTTCCCTTTGATATTTTATAAGCTGTCATCACATCAGTCAAAGTTCCTTACATTTAACTTTGATTAAAAGGGTTTCTCTGGTCCTGGTGCCTCATGGTAGGCCTCCATGCTTTACAAAAACTCTCCAAAACTAGACTCCTCAATTGCTCAGGGCTTCAGTTTTGCAACAGGATGTGAAGAAATGGTCCATCTTTGAGTTGGCTGCTTCATTGTCACCAGTCTCCCCCCCCCCCCCCCCCCCCCCCCGGCCCCGCAGTTGGCAGCCATGGTTCAGGAAGTTTTGAAATGTTCCTTTTTGATGAGAGGAGGCCACTTCATCAAACAGGAATGTATCTGCAAACCCAGGAATTTCTGAACGAGCCAGTTACAAAGCCAACAGGTTCAGGCACTTTGTTGGAGGGTGAGGAATCTCGCAGTGAGTCATTCAAGAGGAATTTAGTAAAGATTTACAAGGATGTTACCAGGGTTTGGAGGTTTTGAGCTACAGGGAGAGGCTGAACAGGCTGTGGCTGTTTTCCCTGGAGTGTCTGAGGCTGAGGGGTGACCTTATAGAGGTTTATAAAATCATGAGGGGCACGGATGGGATAAATAGACAAGGTCTTTTCTCTGGGGTGGGGGAATCCAGAACTGGAGGGCATAGGTTTAGGGTGAGAGGGGAAAGATTTAAAAGGGACTTAAGGGGCAACTTTTTCACACCAGAGGGTGGTGTGTATATGGAATGAGCTGACAGAGGAAGTGGTAGAGGCTGGTACAATTACAACATTTAAGAGGCATTTGGATGGGTATATGAATAGGAAGGGTTTGGAGGGATATGGGCCAGGTGCTGGCAGGTGGAACTAGATTAGGTTAGGATATCTGATCAGCATGGACTAGTTGGACCGAAGGGTCTGTTTTGTGTTGTACATCTCTATGACTGTAAGTGGGGGCACATTCCTAATGAAGAGCTTATGCTCGAAACGTTGACTCTCCTGCTCCTTGGATGCTGCCTTGGTGCTTTTCCAGCACCACCTTTTGACTCTGATCTCCAGCATCTGCCATCCTCACATTCTCTGAAGAGACAGAGACACAATCAGGAGAATTACAATTGCATGTGGCTTTTCATGTTTATGCAGGTCCAGAGATGGTGAGTAAAGGTCAAATTGTTAAAACAAAAATACAAACTCATGTTTAATCAGCTTGTGCACAGCCACCGGACATCCCAAAGTGCTTTAAGGAAACAATTCAGTTTCTGAAATATTCCATTTGTTGGAATCCCCGTGGTGTGCTGAAACAATTAATTTGAACACTGGATGCAAAATAATTCTGCTCCACTACTTCTCGAGTGTTTGCTGTTTGGGAGATCGAACACTGAAAATGGTGAGAATCTGGAAGTTGCTGTCACAATCAGGGCTTCAAACAATCCGCCAGCAAGCCAAGCAGGTAGAAAATGGAGGAACCCGGAACTCTGCATCATGGGTTCATCGAAACATAGGAATAGGCCATTCGCCCCTTTGAATCCTCTCCACCATTCAACACGATCATGGCTGATCATCCAACTCAGCCCCCCCGGTCCCACTTCCTCCCCCATACCCTTTGAGCCCTTTAGCCCTAAGAACAAAGAGATTCTAAAGCGGTGGATGGAGAATAGTGTGGATCTTGCAGCCGCTCCTGAAATTCAGGCTTACTTCTAGATTTCTTATAGCAATTACATTTCAGTAGTATAAGATTTTTATTTTGGTAAGTACATGAATAGGAAAGGTTTGGAGGGACATGACTGAAGTGGGTCCCTGCAGATGCTGGAGATTAGGGTCAAGGTTAGAGTGGTGCTGGAAAAGCACAGCAGTTCAGGCAGCATCTGAGGAGCTGGAAAATCAACGTTTGGGCAAAAGCCCTTCATCAGGATTCCTGATGAAGGGCTTTTGCCCGAAATGTCGATTTTTCCTGCTCCTCAGATGCTGCCTGACCCTGTGCTTTTCCAGCACCACTCTAATCTTGGAGGGACATGAGCCAAAGTGCAGGCAGGTGGGACTAGTTTAGTTTGGGATTATGGTTGGCATGGACAGTTTAGATAGAAGGGTCTGTTTCCATGTTGTATGACTTTATGACTACACTATATATCTAACTCCTTCTTGAAAACATGCAATATTTTTGCCTCAACTGCTTTTGTGTGGCAGAGAATTCCTCATCTCAGTCCTAAATATCCTACCCATATCCTTTGGCTTGAACCTCCCCCTCCACCACCCTTTCCTTTAGGGTCTGTACAGGCCTGGGTTTCAAAACATAGCCTTTCTCTGTTCTAGCACCATCACTCTCCCCAGCGGGAACACATTCTCAGTGAAGCGGAAAGCAGTTCAGCAGCACCATTAGCCCCATTATTAGAGCACAGCAGCCGGGCTGCTTAATCAGAGGCTCTGTTTCATTAAGTGTGTGGCAATGAATGGGAATCAGAGAGTGTTTGTTTCAGTTTGTGTGGACCTCTAACCTCACATGTACACACAGCATGTGTCTGAGGCTCAGTATTAAACAGCTGTTCCATTCTATTAAAAAAAAAGTAACTTGATCAGATTTCACCAAGAGGCCTCTCTGCCTGCTGTTACCGTCTGAATTCGTCCATTTTTATATCTATTATCACCAATGTCTCTCTCTCTGATTCTAGTTTTTATTTTAATTTTAAAAAGATTTTTAACATCTCGAACATGTTTTCCTGTCTGTCTCCTTCATTCTCTCATTTGCATTTAGAGGCTGGGAAGATGATTGTTTATAATTGGAATAATAAGAGTTTTAACAGCACAGAAAAAGACCCTTCGGCCCATCATGTTTGTGCCAGTATTAAATCACGGGATATGGATATCCCTGGCTGGACTAACATTTATTGCCCAATTATCAGCGGCACTTGAGAAACTGGTGCTGAGCCAACTTTCTGAACTACTCCTTGGGTGGGAGGGAGGCTGTGGCCGATGCACGCACAATGCCATTAGGGAGGGAATTCCAGGATTCTGATCCAGTGACAGTGAAGGAACAGCGATATATTTCCAAGTCAGGACAGTGAGAGGCTTTTGGGGACATTGCAGGTAGTGATGTTCCCAAATATCTGCTGCCCTTCCCATCTCATCTTCTGCTTGGGCAGCCTATAGCGCAGAGGACTAAACATTGAGTTCTCCAATTTCAAATGACTTCCCTCCCCATCCCTGACTCCCTTCCCAGCCCCTCCCCCTCCTTTCTATTCCTCTGACCGACCCTTCCTTCCAGCTACCAACCATTGACCAACCAGGTCGTACCCTCTACCTGTCTTCACCTATCTCCACCTCACCACCCGGCACCCCCATCCCCTTCATCTGCAGCTCCCCTTACACCCACCCCCAGTCCTGAAGAAGGACTGAAACATTAACTTCTCCACCTCCTGATGCTGCCTGGCTTGCTGTGTTCTCCGGCTTCCTTTTCCGTCGTTGTTATTCTTACAAGGGATGTGGACATCGATGACAAGGCCAGAATTCATTTCCGGTTCCTAATTACTGTACAAATGCTGTCTCTTTTATGGGGGGGGGGCGGTGGTAAGTCAGAATGAATAACTCACCTCCTGACTCCCCAGAGCCTGTCCCTCATCTACAAGGTACAAGTCAGGAGTGGGATGGAATACTTCCCACTTGCCTGGATGGGGGCAGCTCCACCTACACTCCAGAAGCTTGACACCATCCAGGACAATGCAGCCTACTTGATTGGAACCACATCCACCAGCATCCACTCCCTCCTCCACCGACGCTCAGTAGCAGCAGTAGTGTGTACCATTTGCAAGAGGCACTGCAGAAATTTACCAAGGCTCCTTAGACAGCACCTTCCAACCCCTGTCCCATTTTGAAGGACAAGTGCAGCTGACATCACCATCTGTAAGTGACCCTCCAAGACACTCACTGATCTAACCTGGAAATATATCGCTGCTCCTGCAGTACCGTTGGGTCAAATCCTGGAATTCCCTCCCTAAGGGAATTGTGGGTCTACCTATGACACATAATAGTTCAAGAAGGCAGCTCATCACCACCTTCTCAAGGGCAACTAGGGATGGACTGGCCCAGCCAGCAACTCCCATATCCCATGAGTGAATTTTAAAAGCTCACCATTTCAACAAATCCCTTCCAACAATATTGATATAAACCTCGGCCCAGGACAGACACCTCATCCTGTTGTGTTAGCTTGGTTCATGGCCTCAGGAAGGAGGCCAGAGTGCAATGCCTGGGCTCTCACGCTGTACTGCAAGGTGTCTCTTTGAATGTGGTTCATCTATGAAGCTGTCAGGTGGGTGTGAGAGTCCTCATGACGCTGTTCTGCAGGGACATTCTCTCCAGGGGCCAGAGCCAACATTTCTCACCGGCAACAGATTTTTGAGGATGGCCTGTTGAAACCTACAGTTCATGACAAAGAAAGTAAAAATTCTTGTTAATGAGCCAATGTGGTGAAGGATAACATGGAAGTTGGGATCAGGGCGGAGGTAGAATGTTACTGAAGTGGGGTGGGGGGGGGGAGATATAGGTGAGAGTGTAGGATGCAATGGTATTGAATGATAAATAGAAAACAATGAAACGTAAAATAGACAAACAGAGCAGAATTTAACTGGGCAGCTGTGGAAAAGAATCAAATACTCTAGCCAATTCTGATGAAGAATCATTTGATGTGACATCTTCCTTCTGTCTCTCTGTGTCTCTCTACAGAAGATGCTGAACCTACTGAGATGGCCCAGGTATTTTGTGTTTTTATTTCAGTCCCCCACCATTTGCATCAGCAGAAATTAATATTTGATATTGCAGGGCTGCCTGTGGGATCTTGCTGTGCAGCATTGACTGCCACAAGGGGGGATAGGCAACAAGTGTCTCCTATGAATGAATAAAGAGAAAAGGTTTCTGGACAAACCAGGACACTTCAAAACAAATTCATGGTTAGCTGTTCAGGACATCAAAATATGTCATAGACACCGGATCAATAACAAGGCGTGTCAAAAAACTGCCCCCATGTCTTTTTTTAAATCTTACTCCTCTCTCATTAAAAATATACCTCCAGATTGAAATCCTCCACGCTAGGGGTAAAAGAAACACATTATTCACCTTATCTATACCCGCCATTATTTTATAAACCTCTCTCAGGTCACTTCCCAACCTCCCACACTCCAGTGAAAAAAATCTCAGCCTGTCCTTATAACTCAAACCCTCTATTCCTGGCAATATCCTGGTAAATCTCTTCTGAATCCTCTCCAGTTTCGTAATATCCTTCTTATAACAGGGTGACCAGAACTGGATACAGTACTCTAGTAGAGGCCCTTCTTCAGAAGAGTTACATAACTGTTCCTGCAGTAGGTTACTGAGTGATTTCTTTAGTCACTTAATCCTCTCTGTTTACCACTGTAAAGGTGCCATTCACTTGAGACAACTTGAAGGGATTAGTAACTGCCTTGGGCTTGTTGACTAGTAGCCTGTATTAGGTCAGAAATCACACAACACCAGATTATAGTCCAACAGATTTATTTGAAATCACAGGCTTTCCAAGCGTAGCCCCTACATCAGGTGGAGTGAGCTGTATTAGGGGCTCGGTGCATGAGTGCTGAACTATAGTCTTGATATGGAGATGCCAGTGTTGGACTAGGGTGAACAAAATTAAAAGTCACACATAAGGTTATAGTCCAACAGGTTTATCTGGAAGTACAAGGTTACAGAGTATTGCTCCTTTGTCAAGTAGCTGGCTGGTGTTGTGTGTCTTTAAACTATAATCTGACATTGCAACTGTTAACAGCTGGGGAGCACAGTGGAATAGTGGCTGAGTGGGTGTTGGTAAATTTGACACCAGGTAGAGGTGGAGAATGTTACCATGGTGCAGCTTTGGACCAAATACCGGATTCTGACTATCACTGTCTATATTCCGCACTAACCTGACTGATTAATGATTGTAGGCCAAGTGCTGACAAATGTGATGAGAATAATTAGATGGTTGTTTTGACCAGCGCACACTCAATGGACCGTAGGGTCTTTCCCTGTGTGCTGTAGATCTTGATAACTCAATGGTCGGCTTATAGCAAGAAAAATGTTAGTGTAAAATGCCTCTGCAACAGTACATACAATGTGTGCTGAATATTCATGGCTGTACAACTGGAATCAAACCATCAAGGCACATGGGGTGGCACCGTGCTTCAGTGGTTAGCACTGCTGCCTCACTGTGCCAGGGTCCCAAGTTCGATTCCACCCTCGGGCGACTGTCTGTGTGGAGTTTGCACATTCTCCCCGTGTCTGCGTGGGTTTCCTCCCACAGTCTGAAGGTGGATTGGCCATGCTAAATTACCCCATTTTGTCCAGTGATGTGCAGGTTGGATAAAGTAGCCATGGAAATGTGAGGTTACGGGAGAGGGTAGGACTGGGTGCGATGCTCTTCGGAGGGTCTGTGTGAACTCGATGGGCCCAATGGCCTTCTTCCACACTGTAGAGATTCCATGATCAAGAACTGTTGTCCCAATTTGAGATATAAAATGTCACCTAATGCACTCATGAGAATTACAAAGTAGTATGATCTCAGGGAGCTATGTAACGTAATGGTTATGTTGGTAGAATGATGGATTGGGCCTTGGGATTCAAACCCCATCTTGAGGGAGTTTAAATTCACTTTTTGAATAACAAGCTGGTGTCAATAATGACAACAACCAGATTGTCATGAAAACCCATCTAGTTCACTAACATTCTTTCGGGGAAGAATCTGCCATCCTTACTTGGTCTGGCCTACATGTGACCCCAAATCCACAGCAATGTGGTTGACTCTTAACCAGCTTTTGAAATGGCCAAGCAAGTATACACAGCTTGCTCAAGAGCAATGAGAGATATGACAATAAACATTGATTTTTCAGAGTTGTGCATTCTCTGAGTAAATAATGCTGTTCAGGGTTAGAAATTGCCCTGTTAGCAAACCGACCTTGGGTGTAGATTGTAATCCACAGAGCTCCTGCCCCTCTCGTGCCTCCTGTAAATAGCCACTCTTCAAGTAGCAACAGTGTTATCATTGAACTGCGGTCAGCATCGTAACTGAGGCTGGTGTTATCCTCAACTAATGTCTCTAACAAGGAACCAGCAACTGATTTTCTGTGTTGAGTTTAGCTGACTGCAACTTCCTGAGCCCTATTTCAACTGAGATCAGTTAACAACATAGATCTGATCGCATCCACAAAGGTCGATGTCTAGACATGAATTCTAATGCTCCCAGAGGGAGATAACTTACAGGTGTTCACTCCAAAATGCTGCCTTACAACCATGGTATTGTTAACAGAAAGCAATAAGGATGAGCGTACATTTATATAATGCCTTTCACATCCACTCTGCTTTACAGCCAAAGGAGCACTTTCAAGAAGCAGCCACTGTTGTAATGTAGGAAACATGGCCCAGACATGCGCACAGCAAGATTCCATAATTATCACAATGAATTATTGGTCAGGATGTTGGGTTATCTCTACTGTTGCCCTTCGAAATAATATCATGGGACCTCTTACGCCCACCCAAGAAGGCAGACTGAGCCTCCAGTTAATGTCTCATTTGAAAGCTGACATCTCCAATGTAGAGGAACACCATCATCTGTAATACCCCTCCAAGCCTTTCACAATCCTGACTTAGAAATATACGTCACTGTTCCTTCACTGTCACTATTTCAAAATCCCAAAATTCTCTCCCTAATGTCATTGTGCATCTACATAGCCCAGCCAGCAGTACCCATCCCTGATCCATGTAAAAACACAATAAAATTATAATAAAGTGTAAAGATGTTGTTGGAGAAAGGGTAGGAGAGTATTATCCGTGGCCAGCTCCTTCTGGGAGTGAGTACAGTCTCCTTCCATCTTGGTAGTGGGTAATGTCCCATCTCTGAACCAGAAGGTTGGAGTTTGAGTCCCACTCCAAGATTTGATGGTCAATGAAGTTGCCAAACAGTTTAATTCTCAAGGTGTTGTGGCAATGTCCCTGCCTCTGAGCCAAGAGGTATAGGTTCAAGTCTGAGCTGCTCCAAAGGTGTGTAATAATTTATCTGAATTGGCTGCTTAGGGCAGGTTGGTAACAGTGGGAGAGTTTCCTGGTCAGCCCAGCCCAGGTGGTTAATGCAGTACAACAGGTTAACAAGACACAAGGTGCGGCATTGTCCAATGAGCTGTACTCTGAGACAAAGGCTCCCCTTCCTTCATGGGACCGACATAAGAGAAGATAACCCTACTCTACCTCCCTACATTTATAAAGTTAAAAATCACACAACACCAGGTTATAGTCCGAATCATCCCTACATTTAGATAACCCTACTCTACCTCCTTACATTTTTCGATGATTTAAATACACAATCTGACTGTATATTGTTGAAATGGGCATGACTCAGGCAAGAGGTTCCCCAAACTGACAGGGAGTTAACCTTGGGAACCAAAGGGAGCGACTCACAGCTTGGCAGATTGTCCTCAGCATCTGATTACATTAAGCAGCCCTTTACAGGGAACTGCCAAGCTTTCAAGTATTAACTTACCACTTTCTGAATCTTTCAGCTCAATTGGTAAGTTGAAGAACCTCCCTGCTACTTTGTCTTAGTACAAGTATCACTGTTTTCAAAGTCAACCGCTCATCGTGTTTGGCTGTCATTTGGGTTGTAATTCATGGGGTATAAAGGCTTAAGTGTCAAATGGTTGTGAAACAGGTCGATGTGGTGAATGAGGGTCCCAAAGCAAAGATTTTTTTATTCAAGTTATTTCCAGTGCACATCAATAAACGGTCCATTTAAAAAACAATCTCTTTTTTCTGAAGGATTATGTTCACATGAGTATGAGGAGAGGCAGGAGCAGTGCACCCTCTCCCCAGTAGCTCGGTCAGCTCTCACAGATCAAGATGATTCCTGTTGGTTTCCCAAGGCTGCCTACAGGGAGGCAACTCCACATCCATTGGCTGTAGCCCAGCATCGACCTCTATGCCTGGACAAGTTTCCTCTGGAGCCCGGGCAGGTACAAGCACTTTGCACACACTGTGCACAAGGATATGATTTCATTAACCCTTCAACACCTGGATCAGAAGCATGTTTTAGTTGTGCAGTACTGAATGCAGGTCCTGAAACCAGAACCAAACCAACATCATAGGTGGCATGGTGGCTCAGTGGTTAGCACTGTGCCTCACAGCACCTGAAGAAGGGCTTGTGCCCAAACCGTCGATTCTCCTGCTCCTTGGATGCTGCCTGACCTGCTGCGCTTTTCCAGCAACACATTTTCAGCTCTGAACTCCAGCATCTGCAGTCCTTACTTTCTCCACAGCACCAGGGACCCAGGTTCACTTCCCGCCTCGAGCAACTGTCTGTGTGGAGTTTGCACATTCTCCCCGTGTCTGTGTGAGTTTCCTCCAGCTGTTCCAGTTTCCTCCCACAGTCACAAAGATGTTTAGGTCAGGTGAATTGGCCATGCTAAATTGCCAATAGTGTTAGGTGTAAAGTAATGGGTCTGGGTGGGTTGCACTTTGGAGGGTCAGTGTGGACTTGTTGGGCCGAAGGGCCTGTTTCCACACTGTAGGGAATCAAATCTAATTGAGTCTCAGATCTATTGAATCTCCAGTGTGTGGATAGTTGCCTCTCCAAATGCCTTGGACATTTTCCTGTGATGATTAGGCACTTTCCTTTGTAGGTGTTTCTTGTCATTTTGCACTAACTGCACGTCAGTTGTTAATATCCCCCTTGAAGATTGTTTCGACAAACACTTTCTCAGAATTTTTTCTTCCAATTACCTCATCCAAAAAAATTGAAAAGTGAAGATGACAGTTGCTCATTATCATCCTGTATGGAATCACAGGGACCGTTCAGGCCATTCAGTCCAGCAGAGACTGGCTAACCATTTTCCCAGCAAGGACAAAAGCCTAGTCTCCATTGTGTTTGCACAGTGTAGAGTTTTTTCTCTTGAAGGACCAGCCTGAGATGTCAACTACTGGCCCAGTCTGGTGTTCCCACACCCACCATCTTATGGCAAGTTCCCAAAAAGATTGTCAGTTTATTACCAACCATTGGAGAGTAATATACTGTCATTCCTTGCTCACTAGAGGCCAGATTTAGACAGAAAAACACATTTAACACTTAGCTCAGTAAACCCTGTCCCTTTAATTCCAGACTTGATTATTCACCATCATTATGAGGGTCTTTCACCTTTGCTTGATCCTTTTTTTAATCATTTGCAGGATTTGAGTGTCACTGGTATTGTTGTCCCTGGTTGTCCTGGAGAAGGTGGGGGTGAGCTGCCTTCTTGAACTGCTGCAGTCCATGTGCTGTCAGTAGACCCACAATGCCCTGGGGGGGGGGGGGGGGTTCCTGGATTTTGAAGGAATGGCAGTATATTTCCATCTCAGGATTGTGAGTGGCTTGGAGGGAGAGCTTACAGATGGTTATGTTCCCAGGTATCTATGCTTGAATGGGGTAGAGATGGGGCTTTGGCAAGTGCTATAGAGGAGCCTTGTTGAGTTTCTGCAGTGCATTTTGTGGATGGTACTCACTGATCTGCTCGGTGTTGGTGATAGAGAAAGTGAGATGTTTGTAGATGGGATGCTAATCATAATAACATCGAGCTTCTTGAGTGTTGTTAGAGCTGCATCCATCCAGGCAAGTGGGGAGTATTACATCACACTCTTGACCAATGTCTCCGTTTATTCATCATATGAAAAATACTCCTCAAAGTGGCACAACTTCTGCACGCTCTCACGCACACCAGGCGGCTTGTTGGCACATTGGAGTCAATGTCACACACAGACTTCAGAGGTCCACACCCAAAAAACCAAAATGAAGAGGGAAGGTCATTCCCGATGGCCTGGTGAATAGCCAGTGAGAAAGCAGGAAGGGAGTTACTCCACAGAGAGTTCTGAGCTACTGGCTGTTCTCATTGTATTTATAAAGCTAGTCCTATTCACTTTCAAGACAATAGCAACCCATGGGATGTTAATAGATGGTGATGAAAAAACCATTGAATTTCAAAAGGAGATGGTTAGATACCATATGGGTACTATTTGGGTGGCACAGTGGCTCAGTGGTTAGCACTGCTGCCTCACAGCGCCAGGGAATGGGGTTTGATTCCACCCTCGGGCGACTGTCTGTGTTGAGTTTGCACTTTCTTCCCGTGTCTGCGTGGGATTCCTCTGGGTGTCATGGTTTCTTCCCACAATCGAAAGATGTGCAGGTTAGGTGGATAAGCCATGGGAAATGCCGGGTGGGTCTGAGTGGGATGCTCTCTGAGGGTCGGTGTGGACTTGATGGTCCGAATGGCCTGCTCCACCGTGTAAGGATTCTATGATATTTACTGGACTCTGCAAACAGCAAGATGCTTTCAATATGCATCTCAACACAACAGAGGAAGAGACCTATATTTGTATATATCACCTTTCAGAACACCAACCTCCTAATGCATAATGCAATCAAATTAAGTAATTTTCTTTGAAGTATGGTCATTTATAATTTTGGAAAACATTGTAGTTAATTTGAGCACTGCAAGGTTCCACAGAAAGCAGTGGGATGCAAGAACTAGACCATATGTCTTTAGACTTTTGTCAGTGATTAATGCTGTCCAGGATATTGGAGAGAACTATGCACTCTTCTGCAAAATATTGCCACAGGATCTTTCCTCACACTAGATTGAATAGTTCAACTGAAAGATAGCACCTCAGACAATGCAGGATTTTCCCTTCGTATTGCATTGAAGTGCCAGCATGTTTCCTGTGAATGATTCAGCATCATTCCCCTGACCACTGTAATTTCAGGAACAGTACAATTCCAGCAATAGTACTGAAGACTTGTGCTGCAGTGCCCTGAGCCAAGCTGTTCCAGAACAGTTACAACACTGGTATCTACCCAGCAATATAAGAACTTGCCCAGGTATGTCCTCTACACAAGAAACTGGACACGTCTAGTCCAGTCAGCTACCATGATATGAGTCTATTCTCGATTATCAATGAAAAGATAAGGGGGATCATCAACAGAGTTATCCAGCAGCTCTTGCTTAGCAATAATCTGCTCAGTGACACCCAGTTTGGGTTCCGCCAGGACCACAAAGCTCAGGATCTCATCTCATTAGAGTCTTGGTCAAAACATGCCTAGACGTGCTGGATATCAGAGATGAGATGAGAGTGATTGTCCCTAAAATCAAGGCTGCTTTTGACTGAGTTTGGCAGCAAGGAGCCTTCACAAAACTGGAATCAATGGGTTACGGGGGGAAGCTCTTCATTGGTTGGACTCATGCCTGGCAGATAGGAAAATGGTTGTGGTTGTTGAAGGCCCAATTATCTCAGATCCAGATCGGCACGAGGTAGTTTCTAGGCCCAACCATCTTCAGCTGCTTCATCAATGACCTTCCCGCCAACATAAGGTCAGACAAATGGGATGTTCACTGGTGATTGCACAATGTTCTCCACCATTCGTTACTCCTCAGATACCTTGTGTACAAAGACCTGGACAATGTCCACACTGGGGCTGATTAAGTGGCAAGTAACATTCACACTACTCAAGTGCCAGGCAATGACCATCTTCAACAAGAAGGAATCAAACCATAGCCCCTCGACACTCAATGGCGTGACCATCACTGAATCCCCCACTACCAACATTCTGGGTATTATCATTGAGCAGATATTGAACTACAGGAACATAGTGGCTACAAGAGCAGGTCTGATGCTGGGTATTTTGCAGGGGTTAACTCATCTCCTGGCTCCCTAAAGCCTGTCCACCGTCGACAAGACACAAGTCAGGAGTGTGATGGAATACTCCCCACTTGCCTGGATGGAGGCAGCTCCAACAACACTTAAGAAGCTTGACACCAACCAGGACAAAGCAGCCCACTTGATTGGCACCACATCCACAGGTATCTGCTCCCTCCACCACCAACACTCAGTAGCAGCAGTGTATACCATCTAGAAAATGGACTGCAGCAACTCATCAAGGTCCCTTTCAAGCCCTCTACCACATTGAAGGACAAAGGCAGCAGATACTTGGGAACATCACTGACTCCACATTTCCCTTGAAGCCACTCAGCATCCTGACTCGGAAATATATCGTCATTCCTTCACTGTCGCTGGCTCAAAATCCTGGAATTCCCTCCCTAACTGCATTCTGGGTCTATCCACACCACATAGAGTCATAGAGATGTACAACATGGAAACAGACCCTTCGGTCCAACCCGTCCATGCTGACCAGATATCCTAACCCAAACTAGTCCCACCTGCCAGCACCCGGCCCATATCCCTCCAAACCCTTACTATTCATATACCCATCCAAATGCCTTTTAAATGTTGCAATTGTACCAGCCTCCACCACTTCCTCTGGCAGCTCATTCCATACCCATACCACACTCTGTGTGAAAAGGTTGCCCCGTAGGTCTCTTTTATATCTTTCCCCTCTCACTGTAAACCTATGCCCTCTAGTTCTGGACTCCCCAACTCCAGGGAAAAGACCTTGTCTATTTATCCTATCCATACCCCTCATAATTTTGTAAACCTCTATAAGGTCACCCCTTAGCCTCCGACGCTCCAGGGAAAACAGCCCCAGCCTGTTCAGCCTCTCCCTGTAGCTCAGATCCTCCGACCCTGGCAACATCCTTGTAAATCTTTTCTGAACCCTTTCAAGTTTCACAACATCTTTCCGATAGGAAGGAGACCAGAATTGCATGCAATATTCCAGCAGTGGCCTAACCAATATCCTGTACAGCCGCAACATGACCTCCCAACTCCTGTACTCAATACTCTGACCAATAAAAGAAAGCATACCAAACGCCTTCTTCACTATCCCATCTACCTGCGACTCACCTTTCAAGGAGCTATGAACCTGCACTCCAAGGTCTCTTTGTTCAGCAACACTCCCTAGGACCTTACCATTAAGTGTATAAGTCCTGCTAAGATTTGCTTTCCCAAAATGCAGCACCTCGCATTTATCTGAATTAAACTCCATCTGCCACCCCTCAGCCCATTGGCCCATCTGATCAATATCCTGTTGTAATCTGAGGTAACCCTCTTCGCTGTCCACTACACCTCCAATTTTGGTGTCATCTGCAAACTTACTAATTGTACCTCTTATGCTCGCATCCAAGTATTTCAAGAAGGCAGCTCACCATCACCAACTGCTCCAGGACAATTAATGCTGAGCCAGCCAATGACACTCAAATCCTGTGAATGCATAAATACAATGCAATCCTCACTTCTTCAGCAATTAGCATGCGTTTGGAACATTCTGTAACGTGCAACTTTCTGTAATTTGCGGTTGTGAAATTCAATGGGAACATTCCACTGACAGCTGGTGACGTAGCCAATGGAAGTAATTCTGACTGTCTACCCAGAGAAACCCAGTGATCCAAAGCAGGGTAAGTAGCTGAGGCCAATTCTGATCTTTATAGGTATTAGTCAGAAAGGAAGGTGAATCAGGCATGATCTTATAGATAAGCACGTTGCAGAAAATGCAAATCTGAAACCTGACTTCCAGCTAAACTTTATCAGATCGCTCCCAAAGTCACCATTCAAACTAATAAAAGACTAATTTTGGATTTGTGAAAAAATTCACCTTGCGCAATGAGTCAGAGTTATGAGGCAACGCAGAGATAGATTAAGTGCATCATCACAATTGTCTTGGAATGTTCTATTTTGTTAAAGGTTCTACCTAAATCTGAGTTGTTGTTGTTGTATTACTGAGGGCTTTGGAAGGATATTATAGAAATGCAACCTTTCCACCGTCTAATAAAAATAAAGTTTTGATTTCCCAAAAGAACACTGAAACACACCTTTCAATGTGATGGGAATGAAACCATCCAGATACCAGGCGGGTCATTTGTTCAGTTGAATATAAATGTTATTTATAAACCTTATATTGCCCTAGGCCAAAAACAATTCTCAGGAAATCACACTGAGAAGTAAAAATGATTCACCAGGTTGTAACCTTTTATCTGAACCCCTTGCATTTCTCACGGCAACTGAAAGAGAATGAAGTCCAATTCCATCAGTGAGTCAAACCTGAGGTGTGTGTAGGCAGGGTAAGTGAAACAACAGAAGTGATGGACACACACCAACCGAGCCACTTCATGCTTGCCTGGTGTCACTTCCCTGATGGCAGATCTTTGGCAATTGCCCTTCTCGAGACCCCTACCCGAGAGAGTCAGGCACTATCATCACAGCCACCAGAGGATTCTACTGCTTTCCCACCCTCGACCACTCTTGGTTATATTGGTTTGATGTTCACTGTCTACCAGCTCCATGCAGATTGTATTTTATTATGCTACAAGTTTTACCTAAGTCTAAGTTGTTATTGTTGTTTTAAGGTCAGAAGTCAGACCACAGCAGGATAAAGTCCAGCAGGTTGATTTGAAATCACAAACTTTCAAAGCGTTGCCCCAAAGTTTGTGATTTCAAATAAATCTGTTGGGCTATAGCACGGCGTCGATTCACTTCTGTTCTCATCCACCCTTGTGCAACACCGGCACTTCCACATTGTTGTTGTTTTACTGAGGAATTTAGCAGGCTTATATATAAATGCAACTCTTTCATTTCTAATAAAAATCAAGTGTCGATTACCAATTGGATACCAATAGACATTGTCTCAACGAACGCCCCCCTCTCCCCATCTGTTAGCTCCTTAACCCAAATCTACACTTCTTGAAATAATCCACATGCTTTGAAAACCAACCCAGAGGAGTTTTAAAAAAACAGTAAAACGAAACGGTAATGTTTGAAACTTTGGTTGTAGTGAAGTTCATTTTAAAGTATTCAAGACCAGTCAAACCAGTGTGTGTCATTCACCAGCTGAACAGGTTCTTCCATCTGAACTGCTGGTTGCCATCTTACCTGATCATGTCTCCTTTTCTTGATATTCATTTTGACCCCTCATGATAGCCACGATGACCTCTACATCTTTGTAGGAAAGCCAAAGAGAATTGACCATTCCTCTAGTGTCTATCAGGACCTCAGGACTTTCTCGAAGGGTAAATCCCCATTGCAATGTTGGCAGCTACCATGTGCACACCAGGATCCCACAAACAGCAGTCTGCTATTGACCTGATAATCCACTTTGGTGACTTTCGCCGTGGGTCGGTGGTTGTTCATGACGGTGGGGGTAGGGGTGAGGGTGGGGAGATCTCCTTTGTTCTTGTTCAGTTGGTGCGCCCCAGGTCTTCCTATGTCCACCTGAGAAGATGCCTCAGTGCGGGAGAGGTGGGATGACTCGGTCAGTGAGAACATTGGCTAATCCAGCCAATCAGGTGAATTGAGGGAGCAGAAGTCCTTCTGATAACTGATTATTACCTGGTCAGCTTTTGGGGTGTACTAGCTGGCTTCTGTTCCCTGGGTTGGTCTTTCTCACAGAATTCCTATCGTGAGGAAGCAGGCCATTCAGCCCATCGAGTCCACGCCAAACCTCTGATTTGCGTCATGTGGCAATATGTCCACATTAATGAGTTTGCGTTCAACACAAAACAAAGGGAAAACAAGAACTGCCTTAAGGCTTGAGCCTGCTTTCTAATACTGACTAAACTCCACAACACATGGTAATCAGAGATAAAGCAGGCTCTCATCTTACTGTTGTACTGTTGAAAGACTATTCCATGAACTCTGTCACCTTATACTCGTCAGTCTATTCCACATCCTTCCCACATGTGTTTCTCTCTACTTCATGTACCTGTGAGTCTTTAACTCCACCCACACTGTGCTACTTCTGCCCAGTGAGGAACAGCTCCATGACATCATCGCAAGGTTGCTCCAGGACCATATAGCCCTTACACAACATATTAGAATCATAGAAATGATTGCAGCTCCAAAGGAGTAGACTCACCCCATTGTGTTCCTGCTGACTCTCTGCGAATCTCTTGCTCCTTTCCTACAGTTGCAATCATGGAAGTGTATAGCACAGAAACAGACCTTTCAGCCCAACTTGTCCATGCAAGTCCTATCATCTAGTCCTATTTTCCATACAGCCCGTATTCCTCTAAACCCTTCCTATTCATATACCCATCCAGTTGTCTTTTAAATGTTGTAATTGTACCAGCCTCCACCACTTCCTCTGGCAGCTCATTCCACACACATACCACCCTCTGCGTGAAATAATTGCCCCTCAGACCCCTTTTAAATTTTTCTCTTCTCACCTGAAGTCTTCTGGTTTTGGACCCCCCTACCCTGGGGAAAAGGCCTTGTCACCCTATCCATGCCCCTCATTATTTTATAAACTTCTATAAGGTCACTCCTTTGACACACCAGGAAAATCAGCCCCAGCCTATTCAGCTTCTCCCTATAGCTCAAACCCTCCAGTCGAAGCAACATCCTTGTAAATCTTTTCCGAACCCTTTCAAGTTAAACAGTTTTACTCTCACCATCTAACACTCTTGATCACCTGCAGAGAATTATTCAACACTGCACTCACACCATCTTTTGATCTCTCTGCCCTTGGTTTCTGTGGCCATAAAATTTGTGTTCTGTGTTTCTCCCCCTCACTTCACCTGATGACGGGGCAGTGCTCTGAAAGCTATTGATTTTAAATAAACTTGTTGGACTGTCACCTGGGGTCGTGTGACCTTTGACTTTGTCCACCCCAGTCCAACACCGGCACCCCCACATTATGTTAAAACAGCATCACTACAAATATCAGAATGAAAGATTCACTTCTTTTACCCTGACAGCACACTCAGACTCACCAATCGTCAACCCTTTCCCCCAATAACAACTCCTTGTTCAAATGGCATGGTGGTAATTAGTTTTGTTTAATCAAAGTTCAGTCCATTTACTTAATTATGGTTTATTTCAATGCTCTCTCTTTCTGAGACCCTTCCACAAGCTGAGAACTCAACTCACGTCTTGCTTAACGTATCTTCAACAGTCTTTCCTCTCTCACACCTTAACAATCTTCCTTCTAAATAACTCAGGATTTCTCCCTTCTGCCCAAACTGTTTTGGAGACTGCTAAACTAACAGTATCCCTGCCATTAAGGACCAATGAAGGGGAAACTGTGGAAGTAATGTCACAGGGGTAGTAATTCAGCAACCCCCAGGTTAATATTTTGGGGACATGGATTTGAATCCCACTACGGTAGATGGTGAAATTTGTATTCCAAAAAAAGTGGTCTAATTGCAAATATGTAACCATTGTCAATCATTGTAAAATCTATTTGGTCCATTAATGTCCTTTAGGGAAGAAAATCTGCCATCGTTACCTGGTCTGGCCTACACATGACTCTAAGAAAGTCAACATTTTGGGCAGGAACCCTTTATCAGGAAGGGCTCCTGCCCGAAATGTCGATTTTCCTGCTCCTCGGATGCTGCCTGACCTGCTGTGCTTTTCCAGCACCACTCTGATCTCCAGCATCTGCAGTCCTCACTTTCGCCTACATATGACTCTAGACACACAGCAATAGAGCTGATTCTTAACTGCTCTCTTGGCAACTGGGGATGGGCAATAAATGCTGGCCCAGCTGGCAATGCCCACATCCCATGGATGAATGTTTCTTTAAAAATCCTTTTGACTGAACCAGGTTCTGACTGAATGGACATGCTCCGTGCACCTCTCCTTCTCACTGGATTGTTCGCCTCAAAGTCACAGAACATTATCCATTATCCATAAGGCATTATCACCACAGGAAGCTCACTCTCCTTTGGATGAAATCATTCTTGGGAACAATGCCTTGAACCCAAGTTTCAGATCAAATGCAAAAGCTCTCAAACAATCATAATAAATAATGAATCTTCAACTCAATTTCTCCAATCAGTGTCATAAATCCTATCTGCACACTCTCTAAAATATTCACTTCCTTCTGAAAGCGTAGAACCCAGAATCGGACACAATACTCCATTAAAAAAAACGAAAGAACTGTGGATGCTGTAAATCAGAAACAGAAACAGAAATTGCTGGAAAAGCTCAGCAGGTCTGGCAGCATCAGTGGAGAGAAATCAGAGTTAACGTTTCGGGTTCAGTGACTCTTCCTTGAAGTTCCATGATGATCCGCAAGCCATAAAATACATCAGAACATCCTTGTTTTTGTGCTCTGTACTTCCACGTATAAAAACCCTGGTGTCCTGGAAGCGTTCTTAACTGCTCTCCCAACCCATCCTTTTTATCAGGATCACAGGATGAGTAACCCAGAGTCCCAGACCCATTCCACAGAGACATGGGTTTGAATTCCACCATGACAGATGATGACATTCATATTCAATAAAAATAACCTGGAATTAATAACTAGTCTAATTGTGACCATCATTATTAATAATAATAATTATTAAAAACCCATCCTGTTCCTTTTGGGAAGGAACTCTGCCATCCTTACCTGGTCTGGCCTACATGTGACTGCAGACCCACAGCAACATGGTTGATTGTTAACTGCCTTCTGGGATACTCTCGACAGCCAATCAGTTCAAGGGTAACTAGGGATGGGTAGAATTCTGGATCAGTGGTGCTGGAAGAGCACAGCAATTCAGGCAGCATCCGAGGACAGGCAAAATCGACGTTTCGGGCAAAAGCCCTTCATCAGGAATAAAGGCAGAGAGCCTGAAGCGTGGAGAGATAAGCTAGAGGAGGGTGGGGGTGGGAGAGAGTGGCATAGAGTACAATAGGTCAGTGGGGAAGGAGATGAAGGTGATAGGTCAGGGAGGAGAGGGTGGAGTGGATAGGTGGAAAAGGAGCTGGGCAGGTCGGACAAGTCCGGACAGGTCAGGGGATCGAGTTTCTGGAGGTTAGAAGCTAGGATGAGGTGGGGGAAGGGGAAATGAGGAAACTGTTAAAATCCACATTGATGCCCTGGGGTTGAAGTGTTCCGAGGCGGAAGATGAGGCGTTCTTCCTCCAGGCGTCTGGTGGTGAGGGAGCGACGGTGGAGGAGGCCCAGCACCTCCATATCCTCGGCAGAGTGGGAGGGGGAGTTGAAATGTTGAGCCACTGGGCGATGTGGTTGATTGGTGCGGGTGTCTCGGAGATGTTCCCTAAAGCGCTCTGCTAGGAGGCGTCCAGTCTCCCCAATGTAGAGGAGACCGCATCGGGAGCAACGGATACAATAGATGATATTAGTGGATGTGCAGGTAAAACTTTGATGGATGTGGAAAGCTCCTTTGGGGCCTTGGATGGAGGTGAGGGAGGAGGTGTGGGCGCAGGTTTTACAGTTCCTGCGGTGGCAGGGGAAAGTGCCAGGATGGGAGGGTGGGTCATAGGGGGGCGTGGACCTGACCAGGTAGTCACGGAGGGAACGGTCTTTGCGGAAGGCGGAGAGGGGTGGGGAGGGAAATATATCCCTGGTGGTGGGGTCTGTTTGGAGGTGGCGGAAATGTCGGCGGATGATTTGGTTTATGCGAAGGTTGGTAGGGTGGAAGGTGAGCACCAGGGGCGTTCTGTCCTTGTTGCGGTTGGAGGGGTTGGGTCTGAGGGCGGAGGTGCGGGATGTGGATGAGATGCGTTGGAGGGCATCTTTAACCACGTGGGAAGGGAAATTGCGGTCTCTAAAGAAGGAGGCCATCTGGTGTGTTCTATGGTGGAACCGCTCCTCCTGGGAGCAGATACGGCGGAGGCGGAGGAATTGGGAATACGGGATGGCATTTTTGCAAGAGGTAGGGTGGGAAGAGGTGTAATCCAGGTAGCTGTGGGAGTCGGTGGGTTTGTAGAAGATGTCAGTGTCAAGTCGGTCGTCACTGATGGAGATGGAGAGGTCCAGGAAGGGGAGGGAGGTGTCAGAGATGGTCCAGGTAAATTTAAGGTCAGGGTGGAATGTGTTGGTGAAGTTGATGAATTGCTCAACCTCCTCGCGGGAGCACGAGGTGGCGCCAATGCAGTCATCAATGTAGCGGAGGAAGAGGTGGGGAGTGGAGCCGGTATAATTACGGAAGATCAACTGCTGTACGTAGCCAACAAAGAGACAGGCATAGCTGGGGCCCATACGTGTGCCCATGGCTACCCCTTTGGTCTGGAGGAAGTGGGAGGATTCAAAGGAGAAATTGTTAAGGGTGAGGACCAGTTCGGCCAAACGAATGAGAGTGTCGGTGGAGGGGTACTGTTGGGAACGTCTGGAGAGGAAAAAACGGAGGGCTTGGAGGCCCTGGTCATGGCGGATGGAGGTGTAGAGGGATTGGATATCCATGGTGAAGATGAGGTGTTGGGGGCCGGGGAAACGGAAGTCTTGGAGGAGGTGGAGGGCGTGGGTGGTGTCTCGAACGTATGTGGGGAGTTCCTGGACTAGGGGGGATAGGACAGTGTCGAGGTAGGTAGAGATGAGTTCAGTGGGGCAGGAGCATGCTGAGACAATGGGTCGGCCAGGGTGGTCAGGCTTGTGGATCTTGGGAAGGAGGTAGAACCGGGCAGTGCGGGGTTCCCGGACTATGAGGTTGGAAGCTGTGGGTGGGAGATCTCCTGAGGTGATGAGGTTCTGTATGGTCTGGGAGATGATGGTTTGGTGATGGGGGGTGGGGTCATGGTCAAGGGGGCGGTAGGAAGAGGTGTCCTCGAGTTGGCGTTTGGCTTCAGCGATGTAGAGGTCAGTGCGCCAGACTACCACTGCGCCCCCTTTGTCCGCTGGCTTGATGGTGAGGTCAGGATTGGAGCAGAGGGATTGGAGGGCTGCGCGTTGTGAGGGTGAGAGGTTGGAGTGGGGGAGGGGGGTCGACAGGTTGAGGCGGTTAATGTCCCGGCGGCAGTTGGAAATGAAGAGGTCGAGGGCAGGTAATAGGCCAGCGCGGGGTGTCCAGGTGGATGCAGTGTGTTGGAGGTGGGCGAAGGGGTCCTCAGAAGGTGGGCGGGAGTCCTGATTGTGAAAGTAAGCTCGGAGGCGGAGGCGACGGAAGAATTGTTCGATGTCACGGCGTGTATTAAATTCATTGATGCGTGGACGGACGGGGACGAAGGTGAGTCCTTTGCTGAGGACTGATCGTTCGTCCTCAGTGAGGGGGAGGTCTGGGGGGATGGTGAAAACTCGGCAGGGCTGGGAGCTGGGAGCTGGTGTGGGTGTAGAGCTGGGAGTGGGGTCGGAGCCAGTACCTGGAGTGGGTGTGATGGTGGGGGGAATGGGGGTAGAGTCATGAGCAGGGGTAGTGTTCCCCTCAGGGTTCTGGGGGGTGGGGATAGTGACAGTGGGGTCTGTGGGGGGCGTGTCAGCAGAATGCAGGTGAGTGGCGCTGGTGGGGGCGGAAGTGGTGGCAGACACGGCAGTAGGGGTGGCGGAAGTCACTGAGCGTGTGGCATCGGCGATGATGTGAGGGGAATTGCTGACCTGGCCTGTGACACCGAGACAAGAATTTTTTTTAGAAACTAGGCTCAACCTTTTGTCTTTGTGGGGAGTGGTGTGGATCTCGTCTGTGTTGTGTTTCATTACCATTTAGTAGATATTAGGAAAACTGGTTGTCAGTATTTTAGCAGATGGGAAATTGGTGCTGGGCTAATCGTGGAATGACCTTGTTTCTTCAGACAGCTTTAGTTAATATGATAGCCATAATCATTGACCCTACATTGACCCTTTGCATGTTCTGTGTTTAACCCACTCTGTTCTGCACCTCCATGGAGGGAGAGGTTTAACTCCTGGCGAACATTCCTCAATCCCACCCGATGGTTGGGGTCTCCATGAGATTGGGATTGTATGTCACTTTCTGCCTTGATACACACATTCAAAGCAGCTCGTTAAATTTAGGGAATGGTAAAGCAGCTAGCTAGCCCTCTCAGCTGAGAAAGGAATAGTGTCTTCTGGAGTTGTGGATGTATACCAGGAAGAGCTAGGAAGTGTAAACTTCCAATACCCAACCATCAGGTGGGATTGAGGAATGTTCGCCAGGAGTTAACCCCCACCCCCTCCATGGAGGTGCAGAACAGAGTGGGTTAAACACAGAACATGCAAAGGGTCAATGTCGGGTCAATGATCTTGACTATCATATTAACTGAGGCTGTCTGAAGAAACAAGGCCATTCCCCGATTAGTCCAGCACCAATTTCCCATCTGCTAAAATACTGACAACCAGTTGTCCTAATATCTACTAAATGGTAATGAAACACAACACAGACGAGATCCACACCACTCCCCACAAAGACAAAAGGTTGAGCCTAGTTTCTAAAAAAAATTCTTGTCTGGGTGTCACAGGCCAGGTCAGCAATTCTACCCATCCCTAGTTACCCTTGAACTGATTGGCTGTCGAGAGTATTCCAGAAGGCAGTTAACAATCAACCATGTTGCTGTAGGTCTGCAGTCACATGTAGGCCAGACCAGGTAAGGATGGCAGAGTTCCTTCCCAAAAGGAACAGGATGGGTTTTTAATAATTATTATTATTAATAATGATGGTCACAATTAGACTAGTTATTAATTCCAGGTTTTTTTTATTGAATATGAATGTCATCATCTGTCATGGTGGAATTCAAACCCATGTCTCTGTGGAATGGGTCTGGGACTCTGGGTTACTCATCACAAATAGGGGCTGTTATTGTGCAATCATTATCCTCATGAGGCCTGGCCTTTTGCTGTGACCTCAGGAACTAAACATAAAGGATCATTCCCCCACCTTCCCCCCGACCTGCCTCCCCCACCACAGGCAACAGCTCTTCTCTTGTGACAGAACTGTCTCTTTTACATCTCAGACAAAAGCTGCAAACAATTCCAGGGCCAAGAGTGGGCCCAGTTAATGTTACTGCGGTGAAAGTGTTCTGTCCCTAACCTCCCTGATGTGAGCTTGCACCCTGGAACAAAATTGAACAGAATACAGCATCACCCTTTAGAAAGGTATCATTCTGTAAAGCTGTTGGCCTGAAAGGGTTAACTTGAGAGCTTTGAAATAATTCCACCTCTCCCTGTTAAATTCATGACAGTCTTTGGGTGGAGCTGGTCAGTTCTTAGTTTTTAATTCTTTCAGGCGATGTGGACATCGCTGGCTGGGCCCAGCACTAATTGCCCGTCCCTAGTTTCACCTTGAGGAGGTGGGGGTGAGCTGCCGTCATGACCCGCTGCAGTCCACCTGCTGTGGGTTTATCCACAATGCACTGGGGTACGGAATTCCAGGATTTTGACCCAGCAACAGTGAAGGAATGCTGATATATTCCCGAGTCAGGATGGTGAGTGCTTGGAGGGGAATGTGTAGATGGTGGTGTTCCCAAGTAGCTGTTGCCCCTTGTCCTTCTAGATGGTAGTGATCATGAGTTTGAAAGGTGCTGTCTAGGGAGCCTGAGTGAATTGCTGCAGTGCATCTTGTAACATTCTGGTGAATGCTGCACTCATTCCAAGGATTATAATGTTGGAAGAGCTTTTTGTCTGTGGCCTCTGGTTCTGTTAGGATAATTTTCAGGTCAATTTGCTGCCAGCCTTTCTTGTAAAACTAGTATCCAGGGTTTACTGGTATTCAGTGGTGAAGGATTAATCACAAAGAAGTCTTCAACAGAAGATGCTCGCTTTTCAGGAGTTAGAGGCAGTTTATTACATAACAGTAAATTAACAGATTACACTAATTTAAGATGCATCGTATCATAGAATCCCAATAGCATGGAAGCAGGCTATTCGGCCCATTGAATCCAACAAGACCCACCTCTCTGCCCTATCTCTGTAACTCTGCATTTCCCATGGCTGGGAGAAAGGGAGGACGGCAGATGCTGGAGATCAGAGACAAAAAGTGTGTTGCTGGAAAAGCACAGCCGGTCAGGCAGCATCCAAGGAGCAGGAGAATCGACATTTTGGGCATAAGCCCTTCATCATTTCCAGTGGCTAACCCACCTAAACTGCACACCCCTGGACACTATGAGCAATTTAGTCTGGCCAATCCACCCTGACCTGCACATCTTTGGAATGGAGGAGGAAGCCAGAGCCCCAGAGGAAACCCACACAGACTCAGGGAGAATGTGTGCAGACTTCACACAGACAGTTGAACCTAAGGCTGGAATCAAACCCAGGTCCTTGGCTGCTTCTGACATAATGGAAGAGACATAGCTATCTCTGAAGCATCCCTCCCCAAGGGCATTGTGGTTTTACCAAAGCAAATAGACTGCACCGGTTCAGGAGCACAGCTCTCCAAGGACAACAAAGGATTGGCAATAAATACTGGCCCAGCTGACAATGCCAACATAGCCTGAAGGAATAAGAGAAAGGAGCTTCTACTAAGAACATTGGAACTGACTATCTAAGAGATAGCAACCAGATCCATACATAGCTGCCAGATGCTAAACTTAGCTAACTGAGTGATTCCACTACCTACGGATCAGATCTAAGCTCTGCAGTCCTGCCACATCCATTCACGAATGGTGGTGGACAATTAAACAATTCACTGAAGGAGGAGATTCCACAAGTATTCCCATCCTCAGTGATGGAAGAGCCCAGCACATCAGTGTAAAACATAAGGCTGAAGATTTCTCCACAATCTTCAGCCAGAAGTGCCAGGTGGCTGATCCATCTTGGCCTCCTCCAGTGGTCCCCAGCATCTCAGAGACCAGTCTTCATCCAATTCAATTCACTCCATGTGATATCAAGGAACAGTAGGAGACACTGGATACTGCAAAGTCTACTGGCCCTGACAACATTTCGGCAATAGTACTGAAGGCATGTACTCCAGAACTTGCCACTCCCCTAGCCAAGCTGTTCCAGTACAGTTACAACACTGGCAGCTACCCACCAATGTGGAAGATTGTCCAGGTATGTCATTATACAATTAAAAAGGACAAATCCAACCCGGCCAATTATCATCCCATCAGTCTATTCTCCATCATCAGTAAAGTGATGGAGGGGGTCACCAACTGTGCTATCAAGCAGCACCTGCTCAGCAATAACCTGCTCAGTGACGCCCAGTTTGAGTTCCCCAGGGTCACTCAGCTCCTGACCTCATTACAGCCTTGGTTCAAACATGGACAAAAGAGCTGAATTCCAGAGGGGAGGGGACAGTGACTGCCCTTGACATCAAGGCTGCATTCGGTCAAATGTGGCATCATGGAGCCCCAGCAAAACTGGAATCAATGGGTATTAGGGGGCAAACTCTCTGTTGGTTGGAGTCATATGATGAGACAAGATGGCGGAGACAGCAGAGTAGGGGTCTTTCAGGGTCGCAGCCTTTCTCTTCATTTAACTTTCAAATCAAGTTCTTTTTCCCTTCTGTCTGCGGCTGCAGAGGTGGAGAGAGGTTGCGGGGATCTGTTGAGTGGCAAATCCGGTCTGTTCCTCATGGTCGTGGTGGTGGAGGCTTGAGGAATGGTTCCAGGATCGGTGGATTGGGATTGGTTCATTTCCTCTGGAGTCCTGGTAGCACCTGGAAGGGTAGCAGAAAGAATGATCTCTCGGCCCTCAGGAGTTAATTTAGACAATTGACCCAGTTCTTGGATGTTGAGACGGGACTTGGTCCCTCGAGAGTTGGGATGGTCTCCTGGCTACGGTGACAGTTGGGGTATGGGTGATGATGAGATGACTTTGGCAGGGGTGACATTCTGGGTCTAATTAGCAGCAGCAAGATCTGCTTTAGCGTGGCATCTTCTTGTCACCATGCCCTCTAGGGAAGGGTTTGGTGGCTGCGGGGTGAGAGACAATAGACAAATGGGTGCAGAAGTAGGCCATTCGGCCCTTGAAGCCAGCGCCACCATTCACTATCCTATCCCCGCCTTATCCCCATAACCACTATCTTTAAGAGCTCTATTCATCTCTTTCTTGAAAGTATCCAGAGACTTGGCCTCCACAGCCCTCTGGGGCAGAGCATTCCATACACCCACCACTCTCTGGGTGAAGAAGTTAATCCTCAACTCCGTTCTAAATGGCCTGGTGTCCCATAGCCCCTAATAAAGTCAAAAAGCTGTGTATAGGACAGAAAAATGTAATTTATCCTAAATGTATATGTTTTTATAATGTATGTCAATAAAATGGTGCCAGCTGCTGGTGGCTTGTTGACATTTTACGATTTGGAGATGCCGGTGTTGGACTGGGGTGTACAAAGTTAAAAATCACACAACACCAGGTTATAGCCCAACAGGTTTAATTGGAAGCACACTAGCTTTCGGAGCGACGCTCCTTCATCAGGTGATTGTGGAGGGCTCGATCGTAACACAGAATTTATAGCAAAAATTTGCAGTGTGATGTAACTGAAGTTAGACTATAACCTGGTGTTGTGTGATTTCTAATTTCAGTTACATCACACTGCAAATTTTTGCTATAAATTCTGTGTTACGATCGAGCCCTCCACAATCACCTGATGAAGGAGCGTCGCTCCGAAAGCTAGTGTGCTTCCAATTAAACCTGTTGGACTATAACCTGGTGTTGTGTGATTTTTAACTTTGACATTTTACTATATTTTCATCAACACATGTAACTATGACTCTCATTTCCTGGCACATCTGCAGGAGTTACCTCAGTGTAGATTTCCATAATTAACTGCTTCAGAAATGTTATGAGACATGGTGTGGCTGTTCGAGACATTGATTAGGCCACTTTTGGAAAGTTGCATTCAGGTCTGGTCTCCCAGCTATGGGAATGTAGTTGTGAAACTTGAAAGGGTTCAAAAAAGATTTACAAGGACGTTATCAGGTTTGGAGGGTTAGAGCTTTTGGGAGAGGCTGAACAGGCTGGGGCTGTTTTCCCTGGAGCGTCGGAGGCTGAGGGGTGACCTTATAGAGGTTTATAGAATCATGAGGGGTATGGATAGGGTGAGTGGACAAGGTCTTCTCTCCAGGGTGGGGGAGTCCAAAACTAGAGGGCATAGGTTTAAGGTGAGAGGGGAAAGATTTAAAAGGGACCTAAGGGGGAACTTTTTCATGCAGAGGGTGGTGCGTGTATGGAATAAGCTGCCCGAGGAAGTGGTGGAGGCTGGTACAAATACAACATTTGAAGGCATCTGGATGGGTGCATGAATAGGAAGGTTTTAGAGGGATATGGGCCAAATGCTGGCAAATGGGTTCACATTAATTTAGTATTGGCATGGATGAGTTGGGCTGAAGGGTCTGTTTCCATGCTGTACATCTCTATGACTCTATGACCTCTAGACAATGTAGGACGTGTACCTAGACCTCCTGATCCACAGTTAGGGACAGTACTACTGCAGCACGAGAGCCCCTCAGCTGTTTCATAAATGACCTTCCCTCCATTATAAGGTCAAAAATGGGGATGTTCAATGGACAGTACAATGATGAGCACCATTCACAATTCTCAGAAAGTGAAGCAGTCCACGTTCAAAAGCAACAAGATACGCCAAACCACAACAACCCGACGGTCGGAGGAGGAGCGTCTTATCTTCCGACTGGGAACCCTCCAACCACAGGGGATGAACTTGGACTTCACCAGTTTCTTCATCCCCCCTCCCCCCACCTTGTCTCAGCCGGATCCCTCCAGCCCGGCACCGCCTTCCTGACCTGCAGTCTTCTTCTTGACCTCTCCGCCTCCATCCTACTCCGACCTATCACCCTCACCTTGACCTCTTTCCACCTATCACATTTCCAACGCCCCTCCTCCAAGTCCCTCCTCCCTACCTTTTATCTTCTCCTGCTGAACACTCTCTGCTCATTCCTGAAGAAGGGCCTGTGCCCGAAACGTCGAATCTCCTGTTCCCTGGATGCTGCCTGACCTGCTGTGCTGTTCCAGCAATAAAGTTTCAACAATATCCAGGCTTGGGATGATTAAGTAACAAATAACATTTGGGACTCACAAATGCCAGGCAGTGTCCCGTTTCCAATCAGAGAGACTCTCCCAATAACATTCAATGGTGCTACCACAATTGAATCCTCCACTAACAACATGCTGGGGATTACCACTGACTAGAAACTCAACTGATTAGCCACATAAACACAATGGCTATGGGAGCAGGTCATAGGTTAGAAGAACTGTGGTGAGTAACTGACATCCTAAATCCCCAAAGCCTGTCCATCGTCTACAAGGCCAAAGTTAGGAGTGTGATGGAATACTTCCGACTTGCCTGGATGTGTGCAGCTCCAACAATACTCAGGAAGTTTTAAAGTAGAGGAGAGAGATTTGAAAAAGACAAGAGAGGCAAAGTTTTTACGCAGAAGGTGGTTTGCGTGTGGAATGAACTTCCTGAGGAAGTGGTGATTGCAGGTACAATTACCTTGTTTAAAAGACATCTGGATGGATACATGAATAGGAAAGGTTTGGAGGGATATGGGCCAGGAGCAGGCAGGTGGCATTAGTTTATTTTGGGATTATGGTCGGCATGGACTGGTTGGACCGAAGGGTCTGTTTCTGTGCTTTATGACTCTATGACTCTATAACATCCAGGACAAAGCAGCCCACTTGGCACCACGTCCACATACATCCAGTCCTTCCACCATTATTGTTAATCAGCAGCATCTTTGTGGTTCATCCTTCACCACTGAATACGAGTAAACCCTGGAAACTAGTTTTACAGAAAATTGACCTGAAAACGATCCTAACACAACCACAGGCCAAATGCAGAAAACTTGTACAACATTAGAATCCTTGGAATGAGTGCAGTATTCACCAGGATGTTACCAGGACTACATGAGTTAGACTATGGTCCCGTTTCTCACAGTTAAAACTCACACAACACCAAGTTGTAGCCAGTGCTTTCAAATAAACCTGTTGGGCTATAACTTGGTGTTGTGTCAGTTTTTAACTTTGTCCACCCCAGTCCAACACCAGTACAAGATGCTTTATAAATGCTGTAATTGTACCAGCCTCCACCACTTCCTTTGGCAGCTCGTTCCATACACACACCACCCTCTGCATGAAAATATTGCCTCTTCGGTCCGTTTTATATCTTGCTCCTCTCACCCTAAACCTATGCCCTCTAGTTCTGGACCAGATATCCCAACCCAATCTCGTCTCGTTTCACACTCTGTTGAAAAGTCCATCTTGTGTTGGAATTTCATTGGTGTAGCGATGAGGGTCATTCTCAGTTTGACAGATCGTCACTGCCTTACAATCCCCTCCGCCTTCCTCAGTCAATAACCTGCTAGATGTGATATTAAAGAAGAACACTGAAGGGAACGGGGTGGGGGTGTGGGGGGGGGGGGGGGGGGGGGGGGGCGGGGGTGGGGGTTGCCTTCTGCAAGTCCTGGCCAATGTTTATCCCTGAGTCGACGTCATTGACACAGTTTATCTGAATCATTCTCACATTCCTGTTTTGTGTGACAATACAATAGTGTGTGCATTGCATGAAGCACACACTAATGTCTGGAATGGTCAAATACATGTCTTTCTCCCACACCCTGGACAGAGTGGGAAAGGTTGACAGTGATCCTGAGAATGGGTTAAATGAATTACTACTTTCAGACAGACACTGTACTCTCAGAGTGTCGAAATGCCTTATGTTTATGCCTCCGGGAAAATGTGGCCATTTACAAAACGTCCAGGAATGCAGAATGAAAGTACAGAGGAAGAGAAACATTAATCACTTGGCTCAGCATAATCAGAAGGAATGCAGTTACTTTTATCTGTTCCCATTCTGTACAATATTTACACAACACTAAAATTGGACCAGCATTTCCTTGAAGCAGAAACATTTGCTCTTATCAAAGGGTGTTTGTGTTGTGTAGGCTCTATGCAAGAGCTCAGAAGTGATGGAAAAATTCCCAGGGACAATGGTTCTCTAAAAATGAAATACTGCCTGAAGTCTACAGGCTCATAAATCTGAGGGGTTGATGGGATGTAGTGACGTGGTGGTAATGTTACCCAGAAGGCTTGGCTAATGGTCTGGGGAAATGGGTTCAAATTGCACTGTGGGAGATGGTGACATTTCAGTTTAATAGGAGGTGAAAGAAATCTGGATTTAAATAATGGCAGCTCATGTCAGTGGTTTTCATTAATGACCTCGAAGGAACAAAATCTGGCCTGTGTGTGACTCCAGATCCATAGCAATTAAATTGTCTCTTTGGGCAATAAATGCAAGCCCAGCCAGCGATACCCATGTCCAATATTTGTATTTTCCCAAAAAAAAGCAATATTTGTTTCAATCAATAGTGTCCAATCTTGTGGAGACTGGTGTTTGGGCAGCTAAACTATTCTAGACTAATCTTTCCCTATGAAAGATGGGTGGCATGGTGGCTCAGTGGTTAGCACTGTTGCCTCACAGCTCCAGGAACTTGGGTTTGATTCCAGCCTCAGCCGACTGTCTGTGTGGAGTTTGCACATTCTCCCCGTGTCTGCATAGGTTTCCTCTGGGTGCTCTGGTTTCTTCCCACAGTCCAAAGATGTGCAGGTTCGGAGGATTGGCCATGCTAAATTGCGCACGGTGTCCAGGGATGTGCAGGTTGGGTAGTTTAGCCATGGGAAATGCACAGCCATAGGGTGGGTGGGTTGATTGCTGTGGATTTGATGGGTCAAATGGCCTACTTCTGCATTGTACGCATTCCATGAATTCTAACTAACTGCCATGTGATTTTGTGCTTTCTGTCTCCCTCCCTTTATCAATAATGGAATTGAATTGTCATTTTCCAATCTGGTGGAACTTCCCTAAATACAGGGAATTGTGGAAAATTGAAAGTAATGCATCAACTATCTCGTTTGCTAGTTCTATTAAGATTTTAAGATAAAATTCATCAGGACCTTGGAACTTGCCAGCTCACAGCATCAACAATTTGCTCAGTACCACTTCCGTGGTGATCATTATCCCCTTCAATTCCTCCCTTCCTTCCATTTGCTAACATCTGGGATGAGGATCATAGGAAAGTGCCTGTTTAATTCATCTGCTATTGTCTTATTTTCCAATATTCATCTCCCACTGGACCAACATTCACTTTATTAATACTTTCTTTTTCTAAATATCTATAGAATCTCTTTAGTATCTGTTTTGGTTTCTTGCCAGCTTTCTCTCAAACTTTAATGTACATTTCCTTTTAATTTTTCAAGTAATTCTTTTTGATTCAATTTATTGTTGTCACGTGTACCTAAGTGCAGTGAAAAGTTTTGTTTTGCGAGCGGTACAGGCAGATCATAGCAAACAAGGACATACAGATCATGGGGTGCTGAGACACAGCAGGGTAATGACGGTTACGGCTGCACAAGAGGGGCACAGAGCAAGATCAACATTATTTGAAATGAGAGGTGCATTCAGCAGTCTAATAACGGCAGGGAAGAAGCTATTCTCGAACCTGTTCATGCATCTTTGAACTTTTTTGCCGTGTTTTTTAGTTCTGTCCAATCTTTTGACTTGCACCCGTCTTTGTGTGATTTTGTTTTTCTTTAATTTTGGTATGATCTTTAACTTTCCAAATTAACCACAGATGATAGGTCCTTCCCTTGGAATTCTTATTATTCGTTGGAATGTATTTATTCTGTACATTCTGAAATATCCCCTTAAAAGTCTCCCACTGCATCTCTACCAACCAATCCCGTAACAGCATTTAACAGTTCATTTAACAATGCAGCTCCAACATCTTCAATCTGTCTGCACTGGGACCATTCTTGTGAATCTTTACTGCACTCTCTCCAACACCTTCCCATCTTCACTAAAGTGTGATCACAGAACTCCACCTGAGACTGAACCAAAGAGGATTTAAGAGGTTTAACATAATCGCTTTGCTTCAGTACTTTATGTCCCTATTCACAAAGCACAGGATCCCATATGCTTTCTTAACTGCCCTCTTAGCCTGTCCTGTGCCATCAAGGATTTGTGTACATACACCCACAGTTCCCTCTGCTCTATCACCCCCTGAGAATAGTATCCGTTATTTGATATTGCCTTTCTTATTCTTCCAACCAAAACGAATCATTTCACATTCCCCAGCATTAAATTTCATTGTTCACCCACTCCACCCGGTATCCATAATGGTACTGTTTCCCATAGTGGGATGATGTATAGACACACGCCTTTGCAACATTCAGCCACTTGTCTAAATAAAATCTCTAGAACAAAAAATCTTTCCTAGCAGAACTTGCATTTATACAGTGCCTGTCTCCTCAGGATGTCCCAAAGAGCTTTACAATCACCAGGTACCTGGAAGTGTTGTAGGCAAAACAGCAGTGAGTTTACACACAGTGAGTTCCCACAAACAGCAATGTAATCATCATTGGGTAAACGGTCCTTGTGATGCTGATTGAGTGATGACAATCAGCCAGTGTTTTGGACACCAGGAAAATCTCCTCTGCTTTACTTCAAAATAATGCCTTGGTGTTTTTACCTCCGTGGGGGAGAGCAGACAGGGTGTCAGCTCAAAGTCTTCTTTGAAGGACAGTGTTGCATTCCCTTGGAGCTGAGCCTAGAATTTGTCTTTGGGTTTTTGGAAGCAAGGCTTGAATCTGCAATCTACCAACTCAGGGTCATGTTCCTGAAACCTGACATTGCAGCGAATTAATAATCCAGGAAAACCCTTCATCTCCAACAAAACATTCACTCTTGAATCAGGATTCACATCTGCAGGAAAGCACTGCTGCCCCACAGCGCCAGGGACCTGGGCTCGACGCCACCCTTGGGTTACTGTCTATGTGGAGATTGCGCATTCTCCATGTGTTTCCTCTGGATGTTCTGGTTTCCTCCCACAATCCAAAGATGTGCAGGTTGGGTGGATTGGCCATGCTAAATTGCCCCGTAGTCTCCACGGATGAGCAGGTGAGGTCGTACAGTCATGGGAAATGCAGGGTTACAGGGATAGAGCACGGGGTGGATCTGGGTGGGATCCTCTTCAGAGGGCTGGTGTGGACTCAATGGGCTAAATGGCCTGCTTTCACAATGTAGCAATAATGTGAAAAAGAACAGCAGCAAATGCAGAAGCTATCTATTCCTGATCTGCATTTAGAGTCAACTCATTTTCAAGGGTTTAAATTCAGTGCTGATCTTCAAATGAGTGTTGTCATAGTTGGGTTACTAAGGGGGATATTTTGTTGCAATGAAGACTTGGTTTGATTTGAACAGCATTTGTATAAGTGAGAAACTGCCTATCTTAACCTCATGGCCACGATACATGATAAACATCCATCATCAGGATGGGCTCCATTCTCAGCCCTGATCTCCTCACTTTATGATTAGATTAGATTCCCTACAGTGTGGAAACAGGCCCTTCGGCCCAACCACGCCACACTGACCCTCTGAAGAGTAACCCACCCAGACCCATTTCCCTTTGACTATTGCACCTAACACTATGGGCAATTTAGCATGGCCAATTCACCTGACCTGCACATCTTTGGACTGTGGGAGAAAACCAGAGCACCCGGAGGAAGCCCATGCAGACACGTGGAGAATGTGCAGACTCCACACAGACAGTCGCCCAAGGCAGGAATCGAACGTGGGACCCTAGTGCTGTGAGGCTGCAGTGCTAACCACTGAGCCACTGTGCAGCCCTAATAAAGGGACATATTGAGTACAACTGCAAGGAAAGCCTTTCCTTACCAGTTAGACCTTAGCTTGAGTATTGTGACCACATTAGGGGATGCTGTGGCGTTATCACTACACTATTATTCCAGAAACTCAGCTAATTTCCCAGGAATCTGGGTTCAAATCTCACTGCAGCAAGTGGTGGAATTTCAATTCAATAAAAATCTGGAATTAAGAGTGAAATGATAACCATAAAACCATTACTGATTGATGGAAAAACCCATCTGGTTTGTACTGACTGGAATGAGGTCAGCGAGTGGATCTCATAGAATATAAGACCAGGCCCAATCAGGGAGCCCTGGCTGACAGATAGAAACAGGAGTGTCAGAGGTTCTGTTCACTCTGAGAGCTGCCTCTGAGAAAACTAGATCAGTGTCAAGGATTCTCCATGTCTAAATACAGGGTGACTTGGTGACATGATATCAGCCAATGTGGAGTTATTTCATGATTCACTAATGTCCTTTAGGGTAGGAAATCTGCCATCCTTACCAGGCCTGACAATGTGACTCCAGACCCACAGCAATGTGGTTAACTCTTGACTGCCCTCTGGGCAATTAGGGATAGGGAATAAATTATTGCTTAGCCAGAGACACCCACATCTTGTGAAAGAATTAAAAGAAAATTCTAGGTAACACAGTTTAAGGATATTTGGGGAGACTTTAGAGAAGATATTCACAGAGATTTACTAGAAGGGTGTTGTGAGACAAAGGGGGAGACTAGGTTAAGCAGGACTTTCCGACTTGAACGGAGACGAGGTTAAGCTGGGATTTGATAGAAGTCTTCAAAATCAGGAAGAGGTCTGATCGAGTAAACACTGAGAAAATATTTCCACTGACAGGAAGATCAGTAACTAGAGGGACATAAATGAAAAAAGTTGGCAAAGGAGTGAGGGGTAATATGTATGTTACTTATTGCAGATTGTGGTGTGGAATATATCGCCTAAACAGCAGATTCCACACTAACTCTCAAAATTGTTGATATTTTCCAATCAATCTGACATTAGACACCTCTAGAGCTGGTGGGACCTAAACTCATACCTCCAAGGCTCAAAGGCAAAGACATTACCACTGAACCAAAACAGCCCAACACCCAAACTAGATACACATTTCAAAAGGTAGAAATCATGGAGTCATTGGGTGAATTGGGACCATTGGGTCAGTGCTTTCAAAGACCCTGTCTAGGCATGATAGGCCAAATGGCCTCCTGCTGTGTTGCATGGTCCGACTGATTGGTGATTCATTCCAGGGCATTGAAACAATTTAAGGGCCTGTAATTCAGTTACAGTATAAGGAAAAAATACATAAAAGGGGTCATGGCCTCACATAAGCATAACAGAGATTTGAAATACTTCACTGCTGCCGGTGTGGATTTATAGCCTGTCCAACCTGTTTAGAATCGATTGCAGTCTGCTGACAGGAAAGAACATTGCAGTTAATTATATCTTTATAATGACTTCAATTAAAACTTGTTATAAACTTGGCCTAGTCAGCAACACAGAATTGTTTGCCAATTAACCGTTTCCCCGCTGCAAGTGAATGCTTGTCACTTTGTCCATATTTGTTGAAAGAGCAAACTGAGACTCCACAGGCACCCTGTGGTGAGGGCTTGGAAACCCAGACAGTATGCACTGGCAAGTTACTTGAACACAGAGTGTTTCAAAACCATGCCTGAGCCTGTCCTCCACCCATTACCACATGGACTGCTTGAGGCAGCCAGAGCGACCAGGAACAGCAGCCTCCTGTAGATCATTGGGTAACACTCCCATCAGTGAGGTGCTTCAGATCCCATTCCAGAAAAATAAACATAAACTGAGGGTCTGCTGATATAGAAGTTGAACAGTGTGTGAGACATGATCCGATTTGAGGAAAGGCAGTGCAGTTACATAGGACTCAAAAGGAGACTATTCTGCCTTTCTGGCCTGCTCTCACTGTTCAATAAGATCATGGCTGACCTGACGGTGGCCCCATCTCCACCATCCTGACAGATTCCCCACCCCATTCCCCCTCCCCCGATTGATCATTGGCTCCCTTGTCTAAAAATGACCCATCTCAGCCTTAAATAAATTCAATGACCCAGCCTCCACTGCAGTCTGGCCAAGAAATTTCAACAAGCTAATGACCCTTGGTGAGAAAGAGATTGTCCCACCTCTGTCTTCAAAGGGAGACCTGGTACTCCGTTATCCTCCTCACCTTATCCGATTGCTGTCTTTCAATCAACACCAAAGACAGATTGGGAGACAATGAGGTCTGCAGATGCTGGAGATCAGAGTTGAGAGTGTGTTGCTGGAAAAGCACAGCAGGTCAGGCAGCATCCGAGGAGCAGGAAAACCGACGTTTCGGGCCGGGGCCCTTCATCAGGGATTCATCGGACAGATAAGCTGCTCCCTCATGAACTTGCTGTCTGGGGAATCAGGCCATAGTTTTGCTGTCATAGTTACTCACTTAATAATAGTGACTATAAATACTGTGGAAGGTTCTATATAAATGCAAGTTCTTTCTTCTGTCTAGGTTTGAGTTACACATCATGAACTGCACTTCTTCCCCCGCCCCCAATAAACGCTGGTCCAAACGTTGCACGCAGTTCAGGCAAGGTTTACGCGACTAACACCCAGAATGACTGATTACCTTAAGAGGAAAGGTTAGTTAGGCTAGGCTTATGTCCTCTGCAGTTTAGAGGGGACTTCATTGAAACAGTTAAAATCCTGAGGGGACTTGGCTGGGTCAATGTGGAAAGGAAGTTTCCTCTTGTGGGAGAATCCAGAACTAGGGGGTCATATCAGTCTTAAAAGTAAGAAGGCACCCAATCAAAACAGAGATAAGGTTTTTTTCTCCTAAAGGGTTGTGAGCCTTTGGAATTCCCTTCCTCACAAGGCAGTTGGTGTAGAATCTTCAAACATTTTTAAGAACAGACTAGAATAGAATCCCTACAGTGTGGAAACAGGCCATTTGGCCCAACGACACCGACTCTCCGAACAGTAACCCACCCAGACCCATTCCCCTATTAGTCTACATTTACGCCTGACTAAGGCACCTAACTTACACATTCCTGGACACTATGGGTAATTCAGCATGGCCAAGAGACCCGGGTTCAATTCCCGCCTCAGGCGACTCTCTGTGTGGAGTTTGCACATTCTCCCTGTGTCTGTGTGGGTTTCCTCCGGGTGCTCTGGTTTCCTCCCACAATCCAAAAATATGCAGGTTAGGGTGAATTGGCCATGCTAAATTGCCCATAGTGTTAGGTGAAGGGGTAAATGTAGGGGAATGGGTCTGGGTGGGTTGCGCTTCGGTGGGTCGGTGTGGACTTATTTCAGCCAGAGGGTGGTGAATCTGTGGAACCCATTGCCACATAAGGCTGTGGAAGCCAAGTCATTGAATGTATTTAAGACAGAGATTGACCCTTGATTAATAAGGGGATCAAGGGCAATGGGGAGAAGGCAGCAGAATGGGGTTGAGAAACACATCAGCCATGATCGAATGGCAGAGCAGACTTGATGGGCTGAATGGCCTAATCCTGTTCCTATACTTTATGGTCTATGGGGATGAAAGATTATCAGGAGTATGCAGGAATGTAGAGTTGAGGTTAAATTCAGCGCAGTCATGATGGTATTGAATGGGTGAGCAGGCTCGATGGGCCAAATGGCCTATTCTTGTTTCTTGATTGTTGTGCTTGTTTCCATGTCTGTAAACTGAAATCCCACACGGCTTGTGGAGAATATGACTTGGTTAGCCACCAAAAACCAATGAGATTTCAATACAAAGACCAACTGTTTGATTTGAATGAAATTATTTTATTTTGACAGGAACAAGCCTGAACCAACGCTTGAGGGGACAGCTCTGAGAAAGAACTGTCAATAAGATTTATAACTGTTCACCCCGCCCACACAACTTTACACAGTTTCTTAGTCCAACTTCCAGCCCTTAATCCCTGATTGGCTAGTTTTATGGCATTCATTTACTTCTGATTTGTTAAATCACCCAGGCAACATAGTTCCCATTGGTGGGCATCCTCCAATCCAGTTTCAATGTTGGCTAAACTCAATCGGTGATTGGCTGCCGCGGCCGCAGTTGCTACCTGGTCCCTTGAACAGGTAAGTTGCAATGTTGGTCACTATCCCTGCAGACTTGTGGCGCGTTTGGGAAACAGTGTCGCGTTCTGTTTCTCTATCCCTTATCATTGTCACTCTGCACTCAACCTGTGAGGCTGCAGTGCTCACTAATGTTGGGGGAAAGAAGTGGGGGGCAGAATGGCAGGGCTATTTTTAACCCTCGAGGAAAAATGGTCGGTTTTGTGAGGTGGGAATGTTGGAGGGGAGGGGGTGGCGTGGGGAGAGGGGTGCATTATACATTGGGGAAGGGTTGGAAATGATGGGGGTAGGGTGATGAGGAGAGTTGTGTGATCCAATGACGAAGGGTTGGAGTGATGAGGGTGGGGTAGTGGGGAGAGGGGTGTGTGATCCAGTGGGGAAAGGTTGGAATGATGGGGGTGGGAGGATGGGGAGAGTTGTGTGTCCCTGTGGGGAAGGGTTGCAATGATGGGGGTGGGGTGATGGGGAGAGGGGTGTGTGATCCACTGGGGAAAGGTTGGAATGATGGGGGTGGGAAGAGGGGTGTGTGATCCTGTGGGGAAGAATTGCAATGATTGGGGTGATGGGGAGAGTTGTGTGTCCCTGTGGGGAAGGGTTGCAATGATGGGGGTGGGGTGATGGGGAGAGGGGTGTGTGATCCTGTGGGGAAGGGTTGCAATGATGGGGTTGGAATGATGGGGGTGGGGAGAGGGGTGTGTGTTCCTGTGGGGAAGGGTTGCAATGATGGGGGTGGGGTGATGGGGAGAGGGGTGTGTGATCCTGTGGGGAAGGGTTGCAATGATTGGGGTGGGATGATGGGGAGAGGGGTGTGTTCCTGTGGGGAAGGATTGCAATGATGGGGATGGGGTGATGGGGAGAGGGGTGTGTGATCCTGTGGGGAAGGATTACAATGATTGGGGTGGGATGATGGGGAGAGGGGTGTGTGATCCTGTGGGGAAGGGTTGCAATGATGGGGATGGGATCCATTGGGGAAGGGTTGGAATGATGGGAGTGGGGGTTGATTGGGAAGGTGAGGTTAAAATAAACAAAATGATAAATTCTCCTCGTGTAAGCACCAGTTTTTAAATTTTCTGTTTCTTGGGGCAAGGCCAGCATTTGTTGCACATTCCCAATTTCCCTTCCCTTCCTCAGTAAACGTTAAGAGTCTGACAGAAGGCATCGAAATATTTACACTTGGTGAAAATGGTTTCATGCAGCTCGGCTCCATTGAACAAGGTTCACAAAAAGGTCCTTTCGTGTTGCTGTGGGTCTGGACTCTCATGTAGGCCAGTCTGGGTAAGGATGGCAGGTTTTCTTCCATTAGGACATAGGAGGAGAAGTAGGCCATTCAGCCCATCGAGTCTGTTCCACCATTCAATAAGACAATGGCTGATCTGATCATCCTCAACTATACTTTCCTGCATTTCCCCGAACCCTTGATTCCCCTTACTGAGTAAAAACCTATTTCAGCTTTGAATATACTTAGTGATTGGTAAACTGGATTGGTTGTTACAATGATCAATGAAAGTCACTATTATTGAAATTAGCTTTATTTTCCAGAATTATTGATTGTATTTATATTCTGCCAGTGGTAGTGGTGGGATTTGAACCCACATTCTCAGAGATTAGATCTCTGGAACACCCATACACCAGCATCTGCTCAGAAACAAATTGGGGTTTCGGGATTTCTGTCCTGAACACCTGCTCCTTCATTGGGCTGCTTTGTACTTAACTCCCATTGCTGAGTTTTCCAAACCTTGGGAATCCTGTCAGCTGAAGGAAGGTGGGAACAACTCATGGGACTGGTTCACTCTTGGAATGTTGTGTGCAATTCTGGACTCCCTCCTATCAGAAGGATGTTGTGAAACTTGAAAGGGTTCAGAAAAGATTTACAAGTGTGTTGCCAGGGTTAGAAGCTTTGAGCTACAGGGAGAGGCTGAATAGGCTGTGGCTGTTTTCTCTGGAGCATCGGAGGCCGAGGGGTGACTTTATAGAGGTTTATAAAATCATGAGGGGCATGGATAGGGTAAATAGACAAGGTCTTTCCCCAGGGTGGGGGAGTCCAGAACTGAAGAGCATAGGTTTAGGGTGAGAGGGCAAAAATTTAAAAGGGACCTAAGGGGCAACTTTTTCAGGTAGAAGGTGGTGTGTGGATGGAATGAGCTGCCAGAGGAAGTGATGGAGGCTGTTACAATTACAACATTTAAAAGGCATCTGGATGGGTACATGAATAGGAAGGGTTTGAAGGATATGGGGCAGGTGGTGGCAAATGGGACTAGATTAGGTTGAAATATCTGTTCGGCATGGACGAGTTGGACCAAAGGGTCTGTTTCCATGCTGTACATCTCTGTGACACTACGACTCTATGTCTTTTCAGCCTGGGTTGGACATTAAGAGGGGCTTCCCCATCTGGATCCCTCAGGACCTTGTGCACCAACCCAAGACTCAATCTCCTCAATTAATCAAGTGCCACCCCCCAGGGTTGGCTCCTGATATTAACCCCAACAGGCATTCGCCCCCATCCCATGCCCCTTCCCCCACCAAACATCGACCTTCCCCCTCCCCCCAGAGCTCAAGTCCTCTCCTTTCCACGTCTACTTCTGTAGCTATTGGGCAGTGTGTCACTTCAAAGTCTGCTACACAAGGAGCCCATTCAGCCCCAGCATGTCTGTATTGGCCCTCTGAATGACTCGCCCAGTGCCATTTTTCCCATAACTCTGCACATTCTTCCTTCTCAGAGAACCAACTAATTCCTATTTGGAAGCCTCAGTTGAACCTGCCTCCACCACCATCTCAGGTAGCCAGAATGCCAGGATGGTTACAGTGCACAACGAGCCCATCTAGTTCTTGGGCTGGCTGTGGCAAGGCCATCAAATCAAGGAGCTAAAACACAGCTCCTGCCTGGGGATTCCCCACCTCTATATCTCCCTGTTACCGTCAAAACCAGCCGCACAAATGGTCTGTTTAAACCAGGGTAAGTGCTGCTGTTAAAGAGCACCATGGCACCAATCTGCAGGCTTGTGATGTGCACAGCTCCCAACACAAGAAAATCAGCTGGATATTTCACCCCCCTCTATCCTCAAAGAGAATCTCACATTCCCTTCTCAGATCCTTGTAGAATTCACCCAGGATGTTTTCAATCAGGCCCCGGCACTCCACTGTCTCAGACATATCTCACGGCATTTCGAAATTTCAGTATGACATTTCTAATGTTGACTAGGAGAAAGTGAGGACTGCAGATGCTGGGGATCAGAGCTTTAAAATGTGTTGCTGGAAAAGCGCAGCAGGTCAGGCAGCATCAAAGGAGAAGGAGAATCGACGTTTCGGGTATAAGCCCTTCTTCAGGAATGAGGAAGGTGTGCCAAGCAGGCTAAGATAAAAGGCAGGGAGGAGGGACTTGGGGGAGGGGCGTTGGGAATGCAATATGTGGAAGGAGGTTAAGGTGAGGGTGATAGGCCAGAGAGGGGGTGGGGGCGGAGAGGTCGGGAAGAAGATTGCAGGTCAAGAAGGCGGTGCTGAGTCTGAGGGTTGGGACTGAGAAAAGGTGGGGGGGAGGGGAAATGAGGAAGCTGGAGAAATCTGCATTCATCCCTTGTGGTTGGAAGGTTCATCTTCTGCCTAGGAACCCTCCAACCACAAGGGATGAATGCAGATTTCTCCAGCTTCCTCATTTCCCCTCCCCCCACCTTATCTCAGTCCCAACCCTCGGACTCAGCCCCGCCTTCTTGACCTGCAATCTTCTTCCCGACCTTTCCCCCCCCCCCCCCCCCCTCTGGCCTATCACCCTCACCTTAACCTCCTTCCCCCTATCACATTCCCAACACCCCTCCCCCAAGTCCCTCCTCCCTACCTTTTATCTTAGCCTGCTTGGCACACCTTCCTCATTCCTGAAGAAGGGCTCATGCCTGAAACGTCGATTCTCCTGCTCCTTTGATGCTGCCTGACCTGCTGCGCTTTTCCAGCAACACATTTTTAATTTCTAATGTTGACGTCCAATCCACGTTTGGACATACAAATGCCAAAGCCCACTAAATGATGCAAATTGTTCATGTCTATTGGGCCAACAGTGCAATATTTCCCTTGGACTGTTTGCTGTTGCTATCTTTAGTCACCATGGAGAGGTCCAGTTCAGTGGAAAGATAGTGGATGAAAATCAATGCTCCTTTATGGTATGAGATTATTTGAGGAATGTACCAACATGTTCAGACTCTGGGCAGTATCTTCTATTCTCTGCGTGATGGTGTGATTTGTGGTAGCGTTGAGATGAGCCTTTCCAGGCCTCACATTCAATGCCAGGAGCACCTCGGTCCATAGAATCATAGAGTCATACAGCACTGAGACAGACTCTTCAGTCCAACCAGTTCATGCTGAACATAATCCCAAACTAAACTAGCCCCGAGGGTGGCACAGTGGCTCAGTGGTTAGCACTGCTGCCTCACAGCACCAGGAAACCAGGTTCAATTCCAGCCTCAGCTGACTGTCTGTGTGGAGTTTGCACATTCTCTCTGTGTCTGTGTGCGTTTCGTCTGGGTACTCTGGTTTCTTCTCACAGCCTAAAAATGTGCAGGTTAGGATGGATTGGCCGTGCTAAACTGCCCATAGTGCCCAGGGATGTGCAGGTTAGGGTGGAATGGCCGTGCTATAGTGCCCAGGGATGTGCAGGTTAGGGTGGATTGGCCATGTTGTAGTGTCCAGGGATGTGCAGGCTCGGTGGCTGAGCCAAGGGAAATGCACGGTTGTAGGATGGGAGGTGTGCGTCTGAGTGTGATGCTCTTTAGAGGGTTGGTGTGGATGCGATGGGCTGAATGGCCTGCTGCTACACTGTAGGGATTCTATTCAACTGCCTGCTCCTGGCTCTATCTCTCCAAACCTTTCCTATTCATGTACTCATCCAAATGTCTTTTAAACGCTGCAGTTGTGCCCACATCCACCACTTCTTCACGAAGTCCATTCCACACGTGAACCATCTTCTGTGCAAAAACTTTGCCCCTCACGGCTTTTTCAAACTTTTGACGAGCAGTGTGCTGAGATTCTCACTGGGTAGCAGTGGGATGCCAGTTGAGGGGTGGGCCATTACCTGTTAAACTCCTTGTTAATGGAGCAGCCTGCCTCATTAACATTTATCTTTAGTCACCAAGAAAACACGACATGGATTTGCGAGCAGGAAGCTGGTGAATTCAGGTCACCACACGCTCTGAAAGACTTGCATGTTGATCAATGGGCACCAACATCTCAGCGTTGTAAGTTTGCAATCATCTCTTAGACAGTCCCTCATGGCTTAAAGGTTGACTTGCTGCCTTCCAGTTAAATGGGTACTGAGCTGCCAGGTAAGTCCAGTGCGCAATCTCCAACCTCTGCCACATCTCAGGAAAGTGAAGTTCCTGTACTCTCACTCTAACCCCTTTGCTCAATCAGTAACTGTACATCAGCCCTTGGCTCTAGTCAGAGAGTCTAGTACTGGACAACATGGATCACAGTTTTGTTATTGGAAACTGTTTCTTAAAATTCTTCCATGTAAGATTTAAAAGGGATCTAAGGGGTAACTTTTACGCACAGAGGGTGGTGGAGGCTGGTATATTTAAAAGGCATCTGGATGGTTAATGAATAGGAAGGGTTTAGAGGGATATGGGCCAATGCTGGCAAATGGGACTAGATTGATTTAGGATATCTGATTGGCATGGACTAGTTGGGCCGAAGGGTCTATTTCTGTGCTGTACATCTCTATGACTCTTCACTGGAACGGGCAGCATCTCTAATTGCTCTCGAAATGAGTGGCATTGCCAGGCAATTTCAAGGCCATTCCAACCACATTGCCGTGGGTCTGGAGTCACATGTGGGCCAGACCCACGGCAATGAGGGCTGATCTCCTTCCCTCAGGGACATTAATAAACCAAGTGGAATCTTACAACTGATAGTTTCATGGCCACCATCACTGAGACTACCTTCTATTTTCCTGAACATAATTACCACCAACTGCAGTGGTGGTGGGATTTGAACCGATTGTATCTGAGCAATAGTGTGGGCCTAGTCAGGGCTTCTGTTCAATTATTTCATCTGTTTGTCTTTGCCAACGGCATTGGTTACAGTCATGTCTTAATTAATACAGGCACCAAAATCTCAGCGAAGCATAGGGGAATGGAAGGACTACTCACAGCTCAGTGTTCTACATTAGCAAACAGAACAAATCTCACTGAGTAAATATTACATCTCATTAAAAACTCAGCTACCTCAGCCAGGAACACTCGAGACTGTGAAGATCCAGACAGTGCTGTCACACTACAGCCCCCTGTTTCTGTAAATGTACACTCAGCCCTCCACCTCATTATGACATTGCTCATTGTCCATATTCCAGCCAACAAGAATATGCCTCTGCCTGGCCCCAGTGTTTCAGGGAATGGTCAGCCTGTAGAATAGAGACTCATAAAATCTCTACAGAATCTCTTCAGAAAGAGGCCATTTGTCCCATTAAGTCTGCACTGACCTTCCAAGACACACCCCTCACCCTATCCCTGTAACGCTGTATTTCCCATGACTAATCCACCTTGTCTACCCATCCCTGGTCACTATGGCTACTTAGCATGGCCAATCCACCTAACCTGCACATCTTTGGACCATGGGAAGAAACCCACACAGACAGTGGGGAAACATGCAAACTCCACAGTGACAGTCACCCGAGACTGGAATTGAACCCAGGCCCCTGGCATTGTGAGGCAGCAGTGATAACCACAGAGTCACATGCCACCATGTCACCCAATGCTTGCACTATACATGGTTCTGGCCAGGGTTTATCCCTGCCTCATGAACAGAAAGGCACTAACATGTTTGCGTCAGCAATCGCTCTCACAAAGGCTCACCACCTCAAGGACTCAACAACATCAAAGACAAAACCGTGACCTTGTAATTAGACTCTTCTGACCTTTGTTCGACTGTTTATTGAGTGTAAATTGCTGTATATTTTGGTGAGTCATGTCCATATTATTTATGGGTCCCCATATGTGGACTCCCATTTCCTTTACCTTGCTTCAATTGGTTTGGTTGTCATAACATTCACCTTGATCAGCCACAGAATGTAGATTCCAGTTGGCCATTAAGTCCAACTAAATTGGTAGGATAATATTGTGATGATATTGTCCTTTAATCTCAATCACAACCTCATAGGAACTTTTTCATAATCTACGTGCAGCCAATTATTATAACTCCAATTAGTACACAAATTATCAGTTCCCATACAGACTGACTCAAAGTATCATTGAAATGTTTAGTGGACGAGGTAGCGGGGCAAATAGGGTGAGTAAGGGTCATAGGCTGGGGGCTGTACTTTACAAACAGGCCTCTCCATCTCAGACAGAGATGAGGAGATTTCCTTTCCTCTAAAGACTGATGAGTCTGTGGAACTGTCATTCCCCAGAGAGCGATGGAGACGGGGTCCTTGAATAATTTTAAGTCTGAGAGAGAGAATCGTCTGTGGAATTTTCTGCCAGAGAAAGCAATTGAATCCAAAACATCGAATGTTTTCAAGGAGTTAGATATAGCTCTTAGGGCTAAAGGGTATGGGGAGAAAGTGGGAACAGGGCATTGAGTTGGATGATTATATTGAATGGTGGAGCAGGTTTGAAGGGCTGAATGGCCTGCTTCTACATTTCAATGTGGACAGATTCTTGACTGACAAAGGAATCAAGGATTCTATAGGATTGAGCCATTATCTTATCAAATGATAGAACAGGCTTGAGGGGCTGATGGCCTACTCCAATGTTTAATTTGCATGTTCATGTGTGTTAATCTATTAATTCTCTTCCTGAATCTCTTTGAATTTTAATACATTGTAGCTATTTAGTTTTGTTTAATTTAATCCATTTATTGCCCATCCCTAGTTGCCCCTGAGAAGGTGGTGATGAGCTGCCTTCTTGAACTGCTACAGTCCACCAGCTGTAAGTAGACCCACAATGCTGGTAGGATGGCAATTCCTGGACTTTGACCCAGCGACTGAAGGATGTATTTCAGAATGGGCAGTGGCTCGGTGGGGAACGTGTAGGTGAACTGAATGGTGCAAGTCTGAAGGGGAGGGGCAGATAAAGGGCAAACTCTGTAGGAGTTGCTACATAAATTTGTGAATGCAGCAAAACAAGTTGAGGAGGTTCTTAAAATTGCCCACGGAACCCCTGACTTTAGCAAGCAAGAATTATTTTGACATTATTTTACAGAATGAGTTGTGCTCTGGACGTGCTGCTTGATATGGTAGAAGAGGCAACTTCAATGGGAACTTTCAAAAGCAAAATGGATAGAGATTTGAAGGGAAAATAATTGGAGGTAAACAGCAATGGAATTAAATCGATAACTCTTTCAAAAAGAGCTAGCCCCAGTATGACAGGCTGAACAAGCTCCTTGTTGTGCTGTTTCAATCCATGATTTTATAGGCACTGTTATCCACTGCTACTCAACTTCAGAATTGTATTTTCAGATCCTATATATCCACTTGAGACAGCACATTGTCTCATTTCATGAGACATCTTATCAGTATGGCAACATTTTCAGTAATGCTGCATTCCACTAGCACCAGCCAGCAATATTTGCTTGCTTTGTGTTCAGGTTTCTGCAGTGGGAGCCTCTGACTCAGACACAATCTGCTACCAACTGAACCAAGCTTGGTATCTAATGTCAAGTCCATTCTTTCCTGTCTCCTGAGAACGTACTGGAATCTTCCATCCACTGAATCCAACTACACATCTCAATGCCGCAGAAAGGCAGCCATCATCAAAGACTCCTCCCACCCCGGTTAGAATCTCTTCCAACCTCTTCCCTTGAGCAGAAGACAAAAAGCTTAAACACATATACCTACAGATTCAAGGACAGCTTCTTCCCCACTGTTATTACATTTCTGGACAGACTTATAAAATTTCATACTTAATGTTGATCTCACTTTCTGTAGCTGTAACATTGTATTCCTCTCTCTGTTCTATTACCCTAATACACTTTGTACAGTATGATCAGCCTGTACTGCTCACAAAACAAATCTTTTCACTATACTTAGGTACATGTGACAACAATAAATCAAAAAAATGTCCCTTGTTAGATCATCTAGGCAAGTAATTTTCAGATAGCAGTGTGTGATATTGTCTCCAAAGCTAATGGAGACTAAAAAGACACTAAAATGTTTCCTTATATTCAATCGCAGGATATGGATATTTTTGATGTTTATTGCCCATCCCTAATTGCACAGAGAGCAGTTAAGGGTCAGTTGTGGGTCTGGAGTCACGTGTGGGCCAGACCAGGTAAGGATGACAGGTATGCCTCCCGAAAGGGCATTAATGAACCAGGTAGGATTTCCCCTCAACAAGTGAGACCTGGTTATTGTTCGGCTCAATTCCAGATTGTGCTCTGGTGGAATTTGAATGTTGCCTCCCAGGTCTCTGGATCCGGGTTTCTGGATTAATAATCCAGTGAGAACGCCATCGCCTGCCCTTCCCTGGCGCCGCTGTGGTTCTGAAGAAGTCAGGTCGACCTTGGAACGTTCCCTCTGTTCTTGGGTCTGCAGCCACTGCCAGACCAGGCCTGTTTCTCCAGTACTTTCTGTTTTTGTTTCTGCCCTGAGATCAGATTATGAACAGATGTGGAGTTAATGATTTCTTGCAAACTGTAATCTGTTGCTTTAAATTTAAATTGCCTCAGTTCTTCTTGACAGTTTCCTTTGAAGTGGCTGATACCTGGTAACACCCAGTAATCATTGCAGTTTTATAGCTGACTGGCAGTGACTTGCTGTTTTAAACAACTGTTTACTCCTGCCATGCGCCTTGTTGATATTTATGCCAACAACGGGGGCCCCTCTGGTCCAATTGCAGCTCACTGGACTTTAGAATCCAGACAAGCAGACGCCTGGGAGCGAAGACATTGGCAATGTCTTGTAGCAAAGCTGGCATCTTTCATCTTTCCGCGTAATAAACAACAAATAATAAAAGTGATTGCTGATGTTGCTAAGGTTTGTGTTTAATGTTTGCTAATCAAGCCCTCTCCTATCACTTGAAAGACCAAGGTTAAAGGCCTTAGGTTAAAGGTTCCCCTGTCGGGTGTTTTTATGTAAACGCAGACAGGAGGGACGTGGGCACATTCCCTCAGCTGCCTACAGCTCAGCCCCCAAACCCCCCCCCTCCCCCCAAGTTAACCATTGGGGGTTTAAGTCCCCTTTTTTTAAATTCATTCATGGGATGAGGGTTTTACTGGCCAGGTCAGCATTTATTTCCCATCCCTAATTGCCCAGAGGGCAGTTAAGAGTTAACCCCATTGCTGTGGGTCTGGAGTTACACATAGGCCAGACCAGGCAAGGATGACCTTAGTGAACCAGATGGGTTTTGCCCATGGAGTCATAGAGTCCTACAACACGGAGACAGGCCCTGTGGCCCAAACTGGTCCATGCCAACCAAAATGCCCATCCATGCTAACTCCATTTCCCTGCACTTGGCCCATCTCCTTCTAAACTTTTCCTATCCATTCATGGTCATTATTAGACCTCTTAATCCAAATACTACCATTTGCCATAGTGGGATTCAAACCCTGGTCTCCAGGACTTTGTCTGGGGGTCTCTAGATTAACAGTCTATTGATAAGACCACTAGGCCATCGCCTCCCCTCAGAGACCCATGAGTGAATAATACAGGTTGACACTCCCAGTGCAGAGCTGAGGCAGGGCTGCACTGTCAGTTTTGCTGTAAGTTTGTATGGGATATTACACAGCTGTGAGAATATCGTGCTGGAAAATCACAGCAGGTCAGGCAGCATCCGAGAAGCAGGAGAATCAACGTTTCGAGCATAAGCTCTTTAAGGCTGTTTAATGTCCCATACCAAATTACAACCCTTCAGGCTTATGCCTGAAATGTTGATTCTCCTGCTCCTCAGATGCTGCCTGACCTGCTGTGCTTTTCCAGCACCATACTCTCAACTCTGATCTCCAGCATCTGCAGTGCTCACTTTCTCCTAGTTAAACAGATGCCCCAACACTCTCATTAAAAATTCCCACAAACACTATTTCAAGAGAGAGAGAAAGAGAGGAATGGGAAGTATCCTGGGTGTTGTTCAAACTTTATCGCAAAAAAGGCAGGTTGGTGGGATCTTGCTGTGCACAAATTTGCTGCCTCATTTCCAACATTGCAATAACAACTTCACTGACTTTCAAAATTTTGAGAGATTTCCCCTTTTGCAAAGATTACATAAAAGCAAGGGACACTTACCGTTACCAGTCATGGTGTCGTTTCTAAGAGCAGGGAGATTATGTTGGAGTTGCACAGAACTTTGGTGAGGACACAGCTGGAGTACAATAGGAAGGGTGTGACTGCACAGAAGGGGGTGCAGAGGACTTTCACCAGGATGCTGCCTGGGATGGAGCCATTCAGCGCTGAAGGGAGGCAGGATAAACATGGGTTGTTTTCTTTGGAGCAGAGCAGGTTGAGGGGGGACCCGGTGGAGGTGGATAAGATTATAAGGGACAAGGACAGGGTAATGGAAAGCAGCAGTTCCCCTTATTTCAGGGTCAGTAACAAGGTCGGGGGGGGGAGGGGCATCATTTCACGGTGCAAGTCAGGAGGTTTAGAGGGGATTTGAGGAAACCTTTTTCACCCACAGGTCGGTGGGGGTCTGGCATGCCTCACCTGGGAGGCGAGTTGAGGCAGGAAACCTCACAACCTTTAAAAAGTACTTGGTTGAGCATTTGTAGTGACATAACATTCAAGGCTATGGGCCTAGTGCTGGAATGTGGGCCCAGCCTCGATGGGACAAAAGGCCTCTACCTCCTTTGTTAATTCCAAGGCAGTGAGAAACATCAGAGGAGAGACACTTGTTCTCACAGCGGCTGCTTCGATTTCTCGTGCAGATCCTGGATGTGATCCCGATCGATGCTGAGCTAGCCAATCACAGCTGGGCATCCAAAGTTGGTGGTGCACCCAACCTCAGCTGGTTCAGGGGAGATGGTCAATTCCTGTTCCTGATTGCTCAGTATACAATGCCTGCTGGTCAGTGCCAGTGTTGGCCTCTGAGATGTATCAGGATTAAGCTCAGTGAGTAAAGTCAAAGACCCCACCCACACCGGCCCGCCTGTGTTCCCACTTTGTGTTCACAGCAGAACGATGGGGTTTTTGAGTCTCCTACCCCGTACTGGACAAAGGGACAATGAATCGGTTAGGACAGTATTCCCTAGGGTTTAGCAGAATGAAGGGGGAGTCTCATGGAAATATATAAAATTGTAACAGGACTAGACAGGAAGGGTGTTTCTGAAGACCAGGGAGTCCAGAACCAGGGCTCACAATTTAAACACACAGGGTAGGCCATTTCAGACTGAGATAGGGAGAAATTTCTTCAACCAGTGAGCCTGTGGAATTCTCTGCCACAGAAAGTGGCTGAGACCAAAACATTACGTGTATTCAGGAAGAAGGTAGATATATCTCTTATGGCCAAAGGGATGAAAGGGATTGGGGAAGGAATTGGGCACAGGGGACTGAGTTGGACAACCAGCCATGATAGTACAGAATGGCGGAGCAGGCTCGAAGGGCTGAATAGCCTACTGCTTTGTTTCTACATTTCTACTTTCTCTCGTACTTATAGAACACCTTTCACAGCCCACAGCCCTTCCAAAAAGCCTCACAGCTAATGAAGAATTTCTCAGGGGAGGTCACTGTCCGAGCAAGATCCTGGAATCCCACTGAGAGGAGACTGAGTCTGCTTTAGTAAAAATACTATGGATGCTTTAGATCAGAAATTCAAAGCAGAAAGTGGTAGAGAAACTCAAGAGGCCAGGCAATGTCTGTATCTTCTGAGGAAGAGTCATATTGGATCCAAAACATAAACTCTCCTTCTGTCTGCACAGATGCTGCCAGACCTGCTGCAGTCTGTTTTATTGATGCTTATCGGGAGATAAATAAAGGCCATGACATCTCTCCTTCCCATCTCTTGAAATAAACTAAATAAAGTATATCAGACGGTGTGCAGATCTGGTCTCCATCTCACAATAAACTGGAGAGGGTGCACAGATGAGTGACAAGGATAATATGTGGCGGACTGGTCTGCACATCAGAAAAAGATCAAAGGACTGGATCTCCTGATTGGTGAGTGATCCAGTAGCGTTCTCCCAAATGGTGAAAGGTTTGACTGAGTGGATACAAGAGGGAACATCTCCTCATGTGGATTCAGCATTCCCAGAGGCTAAGCTAACCACCAAGAAATCCAACTGGGAATTCCAAGACATATTTAGACAAAGACAAGATGAGAATGTGGGACTCACTATCACAGGGAGAGGGGTTAAAGCGAGTAATGTGGATGCATTTAAGGGGAAACCAGACAACTGTTTGCGGAGAGGGAAGAGAGGGTCACGAGGGTCAATTTCAATGAGAAACGATGACAGGAGACTCAGTTGGAGTGGTTTGGCTTAACGGCCTGTTTCTGTGCTGGATAATCCTGTGTACAGTTAACACCTGTCATTTGGAGATCTTCAAAGCCCACCATCAGAGAGTGGGTAAGACTTTGGTTTCCCACTTTAGATTTCAACATCAGGCGAAGAGTAAGGAGGTGCCAGCACGTCGTTCAGGAGCACTGGTCAGAGCTAAGGCAGTCAGTGGCTGGACAACGATGGATTTGGTAAAATTGCGGCATCAAAGATAAAGTCTGAGAATGAGGGCCAGACTGTTCAGGAGAGACGTTAGGAAGCACTTTTACACACAAAGACTGGGAGAGGTTCGGAACGCTGTTCCACAAATGGCAGTGGATGCTGGATCTGTTCATAAATTCATAAGATGTAGGAGCAGAATTAGGCTAGTCGGTCCATCAAGTCTGCTCTGCCATTCGATCATGGCTGGTTTGCTCCTTACCCCCATTTTCCTGCCATCTCCCCGTTTCCCTTCAACCCATTACCAATCAAACATCTGTCTAACTCCTCCTTAAACTTACTCACTGTCCCAACATTCACCACATTTTGAAGTAGCCAATTCGCAGATTCACAACCCTCTGGAGGATACAGGGTTGGCCATTTCAGACTGAGATAGGGAGAACTTTCTTCAATCAGACAGTAGTGAGCCTGTGGAATTCTCTGCCACAGAAAGTGGCTGAGACCAAAACTTTATGTGTTTTCAAGAAGAAGGTAGATGTAGGAAGAAGTCATTTCTCCTCAACTCTGTTTTAAATTGTTAATTTTAATTCTGAAGCAGGTAATCTTTTGTTAAACAAAGTGGTTAAAGGATATGGGCCAAAGGAGGGTGTCCGGGGTTGGACCAACTGACCAGCCATGGAACAGTGGGACAGGCTGGATGGGCTGAATGGCCTCCTCCTGTTTCTATACAGGGGCAATAATTCCTGGTGGGAGAAAGTAACCCTACTTTGAAACCCTTGTCCAAGTCCACCTGTGTTTAGCTGCTAAAACAGCAGCCACTCTGATAACACATGGTCGGTGCACAATGACAAAGCTGCTGGTGCTGTTCTACCCTCAATCATTAATCCAGAGAGTCTCCTGATATCGCTGTGGGTTTCAGTTAATCATCGGACAGTGGAACATCTCCACATCTGTTCTCCCACAGTGATCACTGTTTGTACAGTAATAAATCAGCAACCAAAGCCAACAAGAAACAAAGGCAAGATTGAACCAAACGTTAGTCTAAGCAGAAATACGAAACAACGAATTTAACCTTAGTCACTGTAACATTTTCTGATGAAAGGATCTCCTGCATGTTGACAGATTATGATCTCAGAAAGATTGTGCTGCACTGTCAGAGGGGAAGGAAATAGTTCAACTTCAATACAAGTCATCATAGACACTTAAGCGAGTGATGGAACCTGTGAGGTGAGGTGCAGACTGGTCCACCCCCCTACCTTTCAGCCTCATGATGTGGGCATTGTTGGGTTGGTCAGCATTAATTGCCCTAAGCTTAACACTATGTTGGAACATAGAAACAGGAGGAGGCCATTCAGCCCCTTAAGCCTGTTCCAATATTCAATGAGATCATAGCTGACCTTTGGCCTAACTCTGTATACCTGCCTCTGGCCATATCTCTTAATACCTTCGCTTAACAAAAAATTAATTATCTCAGATTTAAAACTGACACTTGACCTAACAATGACCAAGTTGCTCCTGGCTGGACACCACTTCAGAATACTCCTAAGACTCACCTCAACGTGGGCTTGGAGTCATCGACAGACCCAGATAAGGTTAAAATCATCAGGACTTTTTCTGAGCCCACAATTTGTGACCACCCTGCCTGGGACACCAACAGTGAACACAAAAATAGCACAGGAGCAGGTCATTCAGCCCATCTTGCCTTGTTCTTCAAAAGAGCTGTTTGATTTGCCCTGCTTCCTATTTGCTGTTTATCTACTGCCATGGAAACCTTTCTCAGTGTTGCTCCAATTCCCTTCAAAGTGATCAATGAATTTGCTCTGACTGCCCTTTCAGGTTGGCAGTTCTATATCACAACACCTCGCTGTAAAACCATAACTTATCTTTATATTGCTCCGTTACCAATTATCTTACATCCGTGTCACCAGTTTACTCAGCCATTGGTAATCAACTCTAATAAACTCAAATAAGAAACACTTCAATTGTGGAACAGAAGAGGAGGGAGCTGGGGGCTGATTGGAGGTGACCATATAAACAGGAAGGGAGCGTTGGTGAGTATGTGAGCTGGGTGTTGGGAGGAGGGAGGAGGGGGTAGTGGGAAGGGGGTTAGCAGCAGGATGTCCCTGGCTGATGTGTTTTTGAAATGACTAAAATTTACAAGTCCCTTGTAGAGTCATGCCATTATCATCTTGTCACTGACAAACTCTGGGTCTTTAGTATATTCACATCCAACATGGTGTTAAATCAGTGAGGGAGTGAAGGGTGATGGGGAAGGGACAGGAAAGTGGAGCTGAGGATTATCCAATCAGCCATGAGCTCATTGAATGGTAGGGCAGACATGATGGACTGAATGGCCTACTTCTGCTACTATGTATCATGGTCAACTCACAGTCTTACCCTGAGATCATTCAACTGAGACTCAGAGCATCAGGTGCCCACAGGCTTTCCTAGAAATAGCACACAAAAGGGACAGGTGATCCACGCCTCCCTCCACACAGAGCCTCCTGTCACTGGAGACACTTGCTGCTGACTTACTCACGATGAGCACCTTCCCTTTCTCTGCTCAAAGGCCATCAATCTCAGCTTCTACAGAACTTGAAGTGCCTTATCCCAACTCAGTTCCAGTGAACCACCTCTGCAGTCTTACCTTTTCTGAGGGTTATAGGGGTTGTCCATCGACCTCTGACCTCACATGACCCCGTCCACCTCCCATCCATTGTCCTATCGAATTTGTTCTTCACTCCATTAACAGTCTTGGAGACCGGGCAAGGGCACAGTCATTTCTCCACATTTGGCTCTCTTGCATGTCCCTCCTCAGTTGCTTGGGTGACCCTACCACTTTCAACTACAGCGAACAAGGTGACGTGGCAATAAGAGTCCACAAGGTGGTTTCATTTTCCATTCCTCAAGATTGAGGCACAACTCCTGTTCCCAAAGAATTGTCCACCTGGAAGCAGCCATTTTTCCTCAAGGCCCAGTTGTCCCTCTGTTACCATGGAGTCACCACTGACTCCGCTGTCTGCTGTGGCCTGAATTCAGGGCCCTTGCCTGCATAAGAGACAAGAAGACAGTGCCAACCACCTCCTGATGTTTGAAGTGGCTCTGCCACTGAGCCAAATGGTTGGAAGAATCTGGTTTGAAATGGGCTTCCCTATCTTCTGCCCGTTCCTGAGTCCATGTGACCCCACAAGAGCAAACTAACCATAACCTAGTCCGGGATGGCACTCGGAATGCCTACAAGGAAAGCTGAGTTCCTCCGAGACATCAGCAACACAGACGAAGGCCCTTTGGCCCATCATGTCCATGCCAGTCAGAAATAGCCACCCCACCATTCAAGTCCCTCGTGTGGTACCAGAAGACAGCTTTTCAAGGCTGCTCATGACGTTGACTCTGAGAGAAACCATTGTCTTGCCCAGTCAAATATCCCAGATTTCAGCAAACTTGTAAAAGCAGCACCAGAAACACTGAGTGGTAACTAGACTATTGTTTAGATTTCAACCAAGTGGCAGGTTGGTTGAATCTGAGCAGGTCATACAGTCATAGAGATGTACAGCACAGAAACAGACCCTTCAGCTCATCTCTTCTATTATTGTGGTTCTGTTCGCCGAGCTGGGAATTTGTGTTGCAGACCTTTCGTCCCCTGTGTAGGTGACATCCTCAGTGCTTGGGAGCCTCCTGTGAAGCGCTTCTGTGATGTTTCCTCTGGCATTTATAGTGGTTTGTCTCTGCCACTTCCGGTTGTCAGTTCCAGCTGTCCGCTGCAGTGGTCGGTATATTGGCAAACAATCTATCAACAAACACATCGACCTGGACGCAATATACCGGCCACTGCAGTGGACAGCTGGAACTGACAACCGGAAGCGGCAGAGACAAACCACTATAAATGCCGGAGGAAACATCACAGAAGCGCATCACAGGAGGCACCCAAGCACTAAGGATGTCACCGAGACAGGGGACGAAACGTCTGCAACACAAATTCCCAGCTCGGCGAACAGAACCACAACAACGAGCACCCAATCTACAAATCTTCTCAAACTTTGATCATCTCTTCTATGGCGACCAGATATCCTAAACTAATCTAGTCCATTTGCTAGCACTTGACCCACATCCCTCTAAACCCTTCCTATTCGTATACCCATCTAGATGCCTCTGGGTGCTCCGGTTTCCTCACACAATCTAAAGCTGTGCTTAAGTGACTTGGCCATACTAAATTGCCCATGGTGTTCAGGGATGTGTAGGTTAGCTGCATTAGACAGGGGTAAATGTAACGTAATAGGGGAGGGGAATGGTTCTGGGTGGGATACTCTTCCGAAGGTTGGTGTGGGCTTTTGGGGCCAAATGGCTTGTTTCCACACTATCGGGAGTCTATGATTCTATGAAATATTGTAATTGTACCAGCCTCCACCACATCCTCTGGCAGCTCATTCCACACACGTACCACCCTCTGAGTGAAAAAGTTGCCCCTTAGGTCCCTTTTAAATTTTTCCCCTCTCACCCTAAACCAAGTCTCGTTCTGGACTACCCCAGCCCAGGGAAAAGATTTTGTCTATTCACCCTATCCATGCCTCTCATGATTTTATAAACCTCTTTAAGACCACCCCTCAGCCTCTAATGCTCCAGAGAAAACAGCCCCAGTCTATTCAGCCTCTGCCTATAGCTCAACCCCTGGCAACATCCTTGTAAATCTTGTTGAACCTCTCCCCGGCCCCAACTATATAATTGATAGGGATAATGCAGGAAGGTGAGGGTGAGGTTGAAGATGAGCTATAATCTTCTCAAAGGGCCAAATGGCCTGATCTCACTCATTATCTTCATGCTTCATCGTTCCACTAGTCAGAGCTGGCTCATGGGTGGTTTCTGTTCATATTGATCCATCAGCATTAATCTGGACAATGAGGGGTTGGGGTTACATCTTTGAGGATGTAACTCTGAAGATGGACGAGGGCGATCCAGTAGATGTAGTGTACCTGGACTTTCAGAAAGCTTTTGATAAAGTCCCACATAGGAGGTTAGTGAGCAAAATTAGGGCTCATGGTATTGGGGGCAAAGTACTAACTTGGATTGAAAGTTGGTTGGCTGATAGGAAACAAAGAGTAGTGATAAACGGCTCCATTTCAGACTGGCAGGCAGTGACCAGTGGGGTACCGCAGGGATCAGTACTGGGACCGCAGCTTTTTACAATATATGTTAATGATATAGAAGATGGTATTAGTAATAACATTAGCAAATTTGTTGATGATACTAAGCTGGGTGTCAGGGTGAAATGTGTTGAGGATGTTAGGAGATTACAGGGTGACCTGGACAGGTTAGGTGAATGGTCAGATGCATGGTAGATGCAGTTTAATGTGGATAAATGTATGGTTATCCACTTTGATGGCAAGAACAGGAAGGCAGATTACTACCTAAATGGTATCAATTTAGGTAAAGGGGCAGTACAAAGAGATCTGGGTGTTCTTGTACACCAGTCAATGAAAGTAAGCATGCAGGTACAGCAGGTAATGAAGAAGGCTAATAGCATGCTGACCTTCATAACAAGAGGGATTGAGTATAGAAGCAAAGAGGTTCTTCTGCAGCTGTACAGGGCCCTGGTGAGACCACACCTGGAGTACTGTGTGCAGTTCTGGTCTCCAAATTTGAGGAAAGACATTCTGGCTATTGAGGGAGTGCAGTGTAGGTTCACGAGGTCAATTCCTGGAATGGCAGGATTACCTTACACTGAAAGACTGGAACGACTGGGCTTGTATACCCTTGAGTTTAGAAGACTGAAAGGGGATCTAATTGAGACATATAAGATTATTAAAGGATTGGACACTCTGGAGGCAGGAAACATGTTTCCGCTGATGGGTGAGTGCTGAACCAGAGGACACAGCTTAAAAATATGGGATAGACCATTTAGGACAGAGATGAGGAGAAACTTCTTCACCCAGACAGTGGTGGCTGTGTGGAATGCTCCACCCCAGAGGGCAGTGGAGGCCCAGTCTCTGGATTCATTTAAGAAAGAGTTGGATAGAGCTCACAAGGATAATGGAATCAAGGGTTATGGAGATAAGGCAGGAACAGGATACTGATTATGGATGATCAGCCATGATCATATTGAATGGTGGTGCAGGCTCGAAGGGCAGAATGGCCTATTCCTGCACCTATTGTCTATTGTCTATTATTACCAGTCTTGGTCACAGGCTCAAAGCTGGTTTGGCCGACATAGCCATTAATAAATACCCCCGTCCAGAGGAACCCTGGAGACTGAGCATGCTCAACCTGTGTCAAATCTACACGACAACACCAGAAAACATTCATTGTAACAAGAGCTGGCTGATGAGAGTGAGTCAGTTCGGGCAGGCTAGTATCATGTGTACTGACTGTAATAGATACTGTGTAAAAGTGTAATTTAATCCCCAGCAGCTAATACACAGGCACAGCATGCAGAATTACCGAAGACAGTTTCATTGAGTGAAAACAGAATGGGAATAGTTAGGTCGGCGATTTGGACCAGCACAGACCTGGCTCAACTGGGCATTGAGAATTGAGAAAGATCTAACGTCCCAAGGAGACAAACAAACTACAGCTGCTGGAATCCAAGACAGACAGGCAGGAGGCTGTAATAACGCAGCAAGCCAGGCAGCATCAGGAGGGGGGGGGGGGGGGGGAGTTGACCTTTCGGGTGGAACTGTCTACTATCCCAAAGCAGCTGACAGCCAATGCTTTAAAGGCATTTGGAGTGCAATCACCCGTCTTTGTAATGTTGGAATTTTGATGCAGGAGAAAGTGCAAATCAGCTTCCTCTCTCAGTTGCAGTTTCACTAAAACCTTGCCTTGATCAACGTCCCAAAACTTGGGTGGTCACTCAGCATTTCTTTAGTCGTCACAGTTTTCTTTGACAGCCTGAATAGGTGCGCAAAGCTGATGAAGGAGCAGCGCTCCGAAAGCTAGTGCTTCCAAATAAACCTGTTGGACTATAACCTGGTGTTGGGTGATTTTTAACTTTGTCCACCCCAGACCAATACTGGCATCTCCACGTCATCAATAGGTGTGAAAGGTTTCGGCCTGAAACGTTGACTTTCCTGTTCCCCGGATGCTGTCTGACCTACTGGGCTTTTCAAGCTCCACATCCATTGACTCTGATTTCCAGCACCTGCAGTCCTTACGGTCTCCCAGTTTCTTGTTGACAGCTGTCAGACTTGCAGAAGCCCACTGTGTGTGGTAGAGGGCAGCTTTGATTAACACACACACACACAGGTACTTGAAGAAGATCAAGGTCTTTCAACAGAACAATTAAATCCAGAGTGGTCTGTTCTTCTCTGGCTGAAGGCTGTGTAATTCTCCATTTGGATAAAGGAACAAAGAGATTGATTGCACCTCTACAAGGGTTTCTTATCTCTGATGGGGTCTTCATACACCCTGTGTCCCACTGGAATGAAATGTGGAATGCAAGATAATGGAAATGGTGGCAAATATCTTTAGTTTCAATCAGCTATCTTTCTAAAGAGACCATTGACGACTCAATATTTGACATGAACATGGGAACAGGAGTAAGCCGTTCAGCCCCTCGAGTCTGTTCCACCATTGAGTGAGATCATGTCTGATCTGTGGCCTAACGCCACATACCTGCCCTTGGCCCCCGTCCCTCAATACCTTTTGCTTGACAAAAAAAATTATCATAGCTCAGATTTAAAACTAACAGCTGAAATTAGAAATTGCTAGAAAATCTCTGGAGATCTGGCAGCATTTGTGCAGAGAAAGCAGTATTAGTATTTCTCCTTCAGAACTGATCCTGTGTCCATTGCTGTTTGTGGTAACGAGTTTCAGACATCAAAATCTGAATTTCTCTGTTGGCTGAGGAACAAATATTTACTCCGATAGTGAACCTGCCGGCTATGGTTTAGAGACACATTTTGCTTTTGATCTCCTGTTTGGATGCAGTAGGTTTGATCAGAAACGATACAAACGAATGGAAGAAGTAACTTCAATCGCCTCCCAGCTCCCAGCACACTCCAGTCTCGATGGCAATCAAATCACATGACAAATTAGGAATTGATCACGTCTCCATAGCAGCCGGATCTCAGTTGATTGAATCTGTATTTGAAGGGAGTGTTGATGATCAACTTGAGATAAATGGAAACAAAACCAAATATTTATACCAAAACAGTCACCTTTAAAGAAACAGAACATTGGGTGTTTCTTTGATGTCAGCTGGAGCTGCACAGCTGATTAAATACCTGGAATACCCACCTTCTCAGGTTATAATTGGCAACTCAACACCATCATTCGAGGTGTTCAATGACGTTAACTAAACGCACCCACAGGCTCTCTTGGTTTATAACATCTTGCACAATGAGAGACAATAGGGGCAATACCATCTCATTCAAATTACAGGATTCCCCTTTTGTTTTCATACATGGAACATGGGTGTCATTTTATCACCCATCCCTAGTTGCCCTTGAGAAGGTGATGAAGGACTTTTGCCCGAAACGTCGATTTTCCTGCTCCTCGGATGCTGCCTGACCTGCTGTGCTTTTCCAGCACCACTCTAACCTAGACTCTGATCTCCAGTAATCACTTTCACCTTGAGAAGGTGATGGTGAACTGCCTTCTGATACATTGTGGTCAGCTGATAGACAGACCACCCTCATTGCAAATCCGAAGTCGACATAAAAGATCCCATTTCCCTAGTTCAAAGAAAGCTGCTTTGTGCTTTCTCTCGCTCTCTCTCCCTGGGGTGGCACTGTGTTTGCTAATTTTGATTGTGTCTATATTCTGGCAGTTTCTAAAGTTCTTCCAGTGACCTAGGCCAATATGCATCCCTCACTCGCCATCATTAGAACAGAACAGAGTCCTTACAAGGTGGAAGCAGGCCATTCAGCCCATCGGGTCCTGACTGATGGTCCAAAGAGCATCTCACCGAGATCCACCCTGCCTACCCATAATTCTGAATTTCCAATGGCTAATCCATCTACTCTGCATATCCCGAGATACTGGGGGCAATTTAGCATGGCCAATCCACCTTAATCTGCACATCTCTGGACTGAGGGAGAAACCAGAGCACCCGGAGGCAAACCCACACAGACACAGGGAGAATGTGCAAACTCCACTCCAAGGTTGGAATTGAACCCAGGTTCCTAGTGCTGTAAGGCAGCAGTGCTAACCACTGAATCACTGATGGTTGCTCAGATCGCAATATTTTGAAGTGGAAAAGGGGTGTTTCCCATCATCCCCTCCAATAGCCCTAATACAGGTGATCTGGTCAATGTCACATTGCTCTTTGTGGGAGCTTGTGGAAATAGTTAAACACTGGGTGGCTGATTTTGACTGGTACAGACTCAGTGGGCTGAAGAGCGTTTTTCTGCTCTCTCTCCCCTTTATGACATGCCATGTGCAAATTGGCTGCTCAGTTACCTCGACTTCAAGAGTGGCTCTCGGAAATCACAAAGCCATGCAAGTTGCTACATAAATGCAAGTCTGTCTTTCCCAAAGACAATGGAGGATGAAAAGTGCCTGATCTTCCCAGCCACCCTTTTTCATAGAGGTAGGGGGTCAAGCGTGGATGTTAACATGCTGTAGAGTCACAGCACACTCCCTGAAGCAATAGTCAGGAAGACCTCCCGAGCAGGCATTGCTTGTGATTGTATTCACAGCCGAACACAGGCCTCTGAGGTAAGCAAACGTCAATAATGAAACCATTCAAAGGAAACTCTGCTTCTGATGGTTCAGATTTAATCTGCAAGAGATGAGGGATGTTTTGGGGAAATTGCATAAACAGTTCTGATTGACTGCATGACCAGTTCCCCTTTACAAAAAAAATCTCTGTTTAATTCCTGGGAACCGATGTATGACATAATCAGCATTACCTTCTGCTCCCACGGTCCTGCTTCTCTTTATCTGAACTGGTATCACTCAGCTGGGGCTTAATTGCATCAGGTAAGACGTGGAACTGGTTGATCGAGAGTTTAATACAAATATTTTTTTTAGCCTGGAGCATGAAACACCTGACACATTAGCTGTTCTATTATATTCTCTCTCTCTCTCTCTGTGAAACTCTTTCACTAAATGATGGAGGATGATATGGTACATGCAGCCTGCCCTTCCAAACAAATCACAGCCTCAGTCTAATCTTTAGGAACAGAGGGATTGCTGTCCTACCTCCCAAGCCAGTGTCAGTGGACGGAACAAAACAATGAGATGATTGCTGACTGATGGGACCCAGTCCCATTTTGGAACATATTTCAGGAAATAGTCGATGCCAAAACATTACATATATTCAAGAGGCAGCTAGATATAGCACTTGGGATGAATGGGGTCAAAGGTTATGAGGAGAAAGCAGGATTGGGCTATCGAGCTAGACAGTCAGCCATGACCGTGATGAATGACAGAGCAGGTTTGAAGGGCCAAATGGCCTCCTCCTGCTCCTATCTATGTCACCCAAGGTCAGGTTTAGTAGGGTCAGATGCAAAGAAAAAGTCCTCCTATTGCCCCGTCTCACTCAAAACTATGTCGTTTTGCTATTGCAAAACCACTTTGAACTAAATGTCATCACCAATTTATCACCAAATTAGGATCAATTCTCCACCCATGTCCTTTAAAGGGTAGGGCTGACCATAATCAGATCCCCAGTGTAAGCAGAGAGTCAGGGTTGGGCTGAAACTGGGTTAAAGCGCAGGACATAACCCATCACATCACACTGTCTTTCACTGCCTGTTTGCAGGTGAGCTGTCTGGAGGATGAGCAACTCTGACCGAACACAATATTTGACCACCATTTACAAATTGTTGCATTTACCTTATCAAGGGGCCTCCTCCGTAACTGTGTGTCTCTCCCTGTGTTTTCACACTAAGCCACAAAAGGAGTTACGAGGAGGATGTCCCACCTGAAAAACAAGGAGGGTATTCATTCAGCCATGGAACTGTGCTGCCAAGTCCTTAGGTAGTGTAGAACAGAGAGACCTGGGCAATCTTGGAAGTTTACTTCACATCTAGACAGGGTGGTCAAGAAGGTATATTTGCCTTCACTGCTCAGACCTTCGGCTATAGGAGTTGGGATGTCATGTTGAGGTTGTACGGGACATTGGTGAGACCTCTTCTGAAGTAATGTGTCCTGTCCTGGACCCCTGTTATAGAGAATATTATTAAGCTGGAAAGGATTTACCAGGATGGTGCCGGGAATGGAGGGTTTGAGTTCTAAGGTTAGGCTGGGAGTTTTTTCATTGGTGCGTAGGAGGTTGATGGGTGACCTCATAGAATAATGAGGGGTATACATAAGGTGAATGACAGGTGTCTTCTCCCTTGGATGGGGGATTTCAAGGCTAGGGCATTTTTTTAAGATGCAAGAAAAAGGATTTGAAAATAGACATGGGGCATTTTTTTATGGCTCATGTGTGGAATAAACTGTCACAGGAAGTGATGGATGCAGGTACTGTTACAATGTTTAAAAGACATCTACATAAGTTCGTGAATAAGAAATGTTTGGAGGGTTATGGTCCAAGCATAGGCAGGTGAGACTAGTTTAGTTTGGGATTAAGGTCAGCATGGACTGGTTGGACCGAAGGGTCTGTTTCTGTGCTGTATGACGCTATAATTAAGTGCAACCTCCATTTCTGTCACTTGCCCAATCTGACTTCTGGGAGACGCATTGAACAGGATCCTAAGAGGGTCTCACACTGTCCTCGCCAACTCTGAAAGCTTGAGCAATTAAATGATGGCTTCGCCAATGATACCTACATCCATGATTGAAGAGGAGACCAAATTGAATTCAAGACCAGTCAGCATTAACACAGCTTTACTTAAGGTGTCCAAAATTGATTTGCAATAAATTCCCGCAGATTGTGAAGATTAGTTGATGGAGACCATTGCAAGCAGCAAAATTGTGAACAACAGACTTGTTTTACAAGATTCCAACCCAAGGTTTGATAATTACAAAGATGCAAGAAAAACAGTCAATGAAACCTGGCAGAAGAGTGAAATAAATAAAAAAACATTTGTCAAACTGATCCTTATTTCTCTACATCCAGAAATACTATGACACACGACTGTACAGTGTTTCCATTACTAATCACCCAAAATGGTTCTGAGTATACACTTTGGATGGTTGGGGGTGGAATCACACTATCTGGTTGTGTGTCTTGGTCCTTCTCGATGTAGAGAAAGCTGAAAACAGAAAACAATAGCACTGAGTAATGTTGTGGATCCATGCAACATCTAATCTAACTTTAAAGTCCACAGGTAAGCTACTTAGTGTTCTTGTTTTGGAGACTACGTGTAGAGTAATGGCAGCGCGGGCAGTGGAATGTTCCTCCTGCAGGAGGTTTGAGGTAGGGATGACCACCGATGCTCCTGCTGACTTCACCTGCAGGGAGTGCAGCCAGCTCCAGCTCCTCACAGACCTTGAGAGGCTGAGAGGGTGATAGATAGAAGCTACAGGGACATAGTTATGCCAGAGAACAGAGGTAGCTGGGTAACGGTTAGAGGTGGGAAGGGGAGGAAGCAGGCAGTGCAGGGATCCCCTGTGGTCGTTTCCCTCAACAATGAGTATACCGCTTTGGATACTGTTGGGGGGGGAACGGCCTCGCAGGGTAAGCTGCAGTGACCGGGTCTCTGGCACGAGGTCCGGCTCTGAGGCTCAGAAGGGAAAAGGGGAGAGGAGGAGAGCGCTAGTTATAGGAGACTCTATAGTTAGAGGGACAGACAGACGGTTCTGTGGACATGGGCGAGACTCTCGGATGGTTTGTTGACTCCCGGGTGCCAGGGTCCGAGACATCTCAGACCATGTCTTCAGAATCCTTATGGGGGAGGGTGTGCAGCCAGAAGTCGTGGTGCACGTTGGCACCAACAACATAGGTAGGAAGAGGGGTGGGGAGGTCATTCAGGAGCTCAGGGAGTTAGGCTGGAAGCAAAAAGCTAGGACGGACAGAGTCATCATCTCTGGGTTGTTGCCGGTGCCACGTGACAGTGAGGCAAGGAATAGGGAGAGAGTGCAGTTGAACACCTGGCTGCAAGGATGATCTAGGAGGGAGGGCTTCAGGTATTTGGACAATTGGACTGCATTCTGAGGAAGGTGGGACCTGTACAAGCTGGACGGGTTGCACCTGAACCAGAAGGGCACCAATATCCTGGGAGGTAGGTTTGCTAGCACTCTTTGGGGGGGTTTAAACTAATTTGGCAGGGGGATGGGATCCGGACTTGTAGTCCAGCAAGTAGGTTAGCTGTTTGTCAGGATGTCCAAGAATGTAGGGAGGCTGTGGAGAAGGTAGCACTGACAGGGAATACTTGCGGACACAGAGATGGGTTCAAGTGTGTATACTTTAACGCAAGGAGTATCAGAAATAAGGGGGGTGAACTTAAGGCGTGGATCGGTACCTGGAACTACGACGTTGTGGCCATCATGGAAATGTGGATAGAAGAGGGACAGGTATGGTTGTTGGAGGTTCCTGGTTACAGATGTTTCAGTAAGATTAGGGAGGATGGTAAAAAAAGAGGGGGGGTGGCGTTGCTAATTAGAAATGGTATAATGGCTGCAGAAAGGCAGTTCGAGGGGGATCTGCCTTTGGAGGTCAGGGCTGAAGTCAGAAATAGGAAAGGAGCAGTCACCTTGTTGGGTGTTTACTATAGGCCCCCCAATAGCAGCAGAGATGTGGAGAAACAGATTGGAAAACAGATTTTGGAAAGGCGCAGAAGCCACAGGATAGTAGTCATGGGCGATTTCAACTTCCCAAATATTGATTGGAAGCTCTTTAGATCAAGTAGATTGGATGGGGCGGTGTTTGTGCAGTGTGTCCAGGAAGCTTTTCTAACTCAGTATGTAGGTTGTCCGACCAGAGGGGAGGCCATATTGGATTTGGTACTTGGTAACGAACCGGGACAAGTGATGGGCTTGTTAGTGGGTGAACATTTTGGTGATGGTGACCACAATTCTGTGACTTTCACCTTGGTTATGGAGAGAGATAGGTGCGTGCAACAGGGTTGGTTTTACAATTGGGGGAAGGGTAATTACGATGCTGTAAGACAGGATCTGAGGAGCATAAGTTGGGAGCATAGGCTGTCAGGGAAGGATGTCGTGGAAATGTGGAACTTTTTCAAGGAACAGATACGACGTGTCCTTGATATGTATGTACCTGTCAGGCAGGAAAGAGATGGTCGTGTGAGGGAACCTTGGTTGACGAGGGAGGTTGAATGTCTTGTAAAGAGGAAGAAGGAGGCTTACATAAGGTTGAGGAAACAAGGTTCAGACAGAGCATTGGAGGGATACAGGATAGCCAGAAGGGAGCTGAAGAAAGGGATTAGGAGAGCTAAGAGGGGGCATGAAAAGTCTTTGGCGGATAGGATCAAGGATAACCCCAAGGCATTTTATGCGTATGTGAGAAACATGAGAATGACGAGAACGAGGGTAGGTCCGATCAAGGACAGTAGTGGGAGACTGTGTATTGGGTCAGAAGAGATAGGAGAGGTCTTGAATGAGTACTTTTCTTCAGTATTTACAAACGAGAGGGACCGTATTGTTGAAGAGGAGAATGTGAAACGGACTGGTAAGCTAGAGGAGATACTTGTTAGGAAGGAAGATGTGTTGGACATTTTGAACAACTTGAGGATAGACAAGTCCCCTGGGCCTGATGGGATATATCCTAGGATTATGTGGGAAGCAAGAGAGGAAATTGCAGAGCCGTTGGCAATGATCTTTTCGTCTTCACTTTCAACGGGGGTGGTACCAGAGGACTGGAGAGTGGCGAATGTTGTGCCCCTGTTCAAAAAAGGGAATAGGGATAACCCCGGGAATTACAGGCCAGTTAGTCTTACTTCGGTGGTAGGCAAAGTAATGGAAAGGGTACTGAGGGAAAGGATTTATGAGTATCTGGAAAGCCACTGCTTGATTAGGGACAGCCAGCATGGATTTGTGAAGGGTAGGTCTTGCCTTACAAGTCTTATTGAATTCTTTGAGGAGGTGACCAAGCATGTGGATGAGGGTAGAGCAGTGGATGTAGTATACATGGATTTTAGTAAGGCATTTGATAAGGTTCCCCATGGTAGGCTTATGCGGAAAGTCAGGAGGCATGGGATAGAGGGAAATTTGGCCAGTTGGATAGAAAACTGGCTAACCGGTCGAAGTCAGAGAGTGGTGGTAGATGGTAAATATTCAGCCTGGAGCCCAGTTACAAGTGGAGTTCTGCAGGGATCAGTTCTGGGTCCTCTGTTGTTTGTAATTTTTATTAATGACTTGGAAGAGGGAGTCGAAGGGTGGGTCAGTAAATTTGCAGATGATACGAAGATTGGTGGAGTTGTGGATAGTGAGGAGGGCTGTTGTCAGCTGCAAAGGGACTTAGATATGATGCAGAGCTGAGCTAAGGAGTGGCAGATGGAGTTCAACCCGGTCAAATGTGATGTTGTCCATTTTGGAAAGACAAATAAGAATGTGGAATACAGGGTTAACGGTAGGGTTCTTAGTATGGTGGAGGAGCAGAGGGATCTTGGGGTCTATGTTTGAAAGTTGCCACTCAGGTGGATAGAGCTTGTAAGAAGGCCTATGGTGTATTAGCGTTCATTAGCAGAGGGATTGAATTCAAGAGTCGTGAAGTGATGTTGCAGCTGTACAGGACCTTGGTTAGGCCACATTTGGAGTACTGTGTGCAGTTCTGGTCGCCTCACTTTAGGAAATATGTGGAAGCTTTGGAGAGGGTGCAGAGGAGATTTACCAGGATGTTGCCTGGAATGGAGAATAGGTCGTACGAGGATAGGTTGAGAGTGCTCGGCCTTTTCTCATTGGAACGGTGAAGGATGAGGGGTGACTTGATAGGGGTTTATAAGATGATCAGAGGAATAGATAGACAGAAACTTTTTCCCCGGGTACAACAGAGTGTTACAAGGGGACATAAATTTAAGGTGAAGGGTGGAAGGTATCGGGGGGAAGTCAGAGGTAGGTTCTTTACCCAGAGAGTGGTGGGGGCATGGAATGCGCTGCCTGTGGGAGTGGCAGAGTCAGAATCATTGGTGACCTTTAAGCGGCAATTGGATAGGTACATGGATGGGTGCTTAAGCTAGGACAAATGTTCGGCACAACATCGTGGGCCGAAGGGCCTGTTCTGTGCTGTATTGTTCTATGTTCTATGACAAATGCAAGAGGTGCCAACTGCATTTTCCAGTCTCAGGAATAGTTTCATTATGTCAGTCTTGTGTGGGGTTCGGAATTTCTTTCCTTTTTAAAAGTTTTGCTAATTTTCTCACATTTTCAACCAATTTTCAGTTCTGGTTAAAAACCAAAACTGAAAACCGACACACAGTGAACACCGACACACAGTGAGCAATAGCTCATGAGAGGCGTCATGTGGGTGAACAAGTTTGCACATGGCATGGTTTTATTGTAATGTCACATATTTTCTTCAGAAAAAGTAGCCACATTTGCATTGCAGGAAACAGCAGCTAATCTGTGCACAGCAAGCTCCCAGAGACAGCAACGAGCCATGACCAGGTGACCATTGCAGAGGGTGCAGCTAGTACCAAGCATGTGATGTTGTCAATTCCTTTCTGGGTTGTTTTGGAAAATGTTCGACAAGGTGCTCTCTTTACCACCCATGATGGTTGGATCTACAGGCAGGACACTGCAAAGGGCTCTCTCTCTCTCTCTCTGTCCAATTCTCAGACAGTGGCCCAGAAGCAGGAAGCATTCCCTAAGCAGCTGTTAGCCACACCTCATAGTCAGAAGTTGAAATGCCACTGAACAGCAATTTGAATTGATCCAACACTGATACAGTAGCAAAATATCCCAGGGCAATTCACACGGAAATTCTAATAGTTTTATAAAAATAATCTTTAATGGAGAATTTAGGACACACCTTCCCTTCGGGGGATTCAAAATGAAAATGACAAAACCTCAAAGCCAGCAATGGCACTGGGTCAAGGTTCCTGAAGGTATAATCTGGTCTTGCTGTGGGTGCAAAACTGAATCCTCTACCATGAACATCCCAGGGGTTACCATTGACCAGAAAGTGAACTGGACCAGCCGTATAACTATTGTGGTTACAACAGCAGTTTGGAAGTTGGAAATATCCTGGCAAGTAACTCATCTCCTGACTCCTCAGATCCTGTCCACTATCGACAAGGCACAGGTCAGGAGTATGGCAGAATACTCAACATTTGCCTGGACGGGTGCAGCTCCAATGAACACTCAAGAAACTTGACACCATCCAGGACAAAGCAGCCCACTTGATTGACACCACATCCAGAAACACACACTTCCTCCACCATCAGCGCACAGTAGCAGCAGTGTGTACCATCTATAAGATCCATGCCACAAAATTCACCAAGGCTCCTCAGACAGCACCTTCCAAACCCACAGTCACTACCATCTAGAAGGACAAGGGCAGCAGGTACACAGGGACTCCATCACCGCTGCAAATTCCCCTCCAAGCAACTCGCCATCCTGACTTGGAAACATATCCACCTTCACGGTCATTGGGTCAAAATGCGAGAAGATTCCCCCCCTAACGATATGGTGAATGTTCCTGCAAAGGGAGCGTGGTGATTCCAAAAGGCAGCCCAGCACTGTCTCCAAGGCAACCATCGGTGGGCAACAATTGCTGGTCCTGCCTATGACACCGACACCCCATGAATGAATTTTGTTTTTACAAAAAAACTAGATTCAATAATTAGGCACAGAAATTCCCAACCTGTTACCCGGATGAAAAGGTTTCCAAATTTCCTTCCTTTCCAATCAACCCAACTGGAGCAGTCTCCTGTCTGTTAGTTTCTAAATGAGCGTGAGCCCAACAGGAGCCATTTTCCAGCCAATACTATAAACAGCACAATCGTGGTTTGCCAGCCTTGCCCAGAGGACTGACCCAATTACAATCTCAGGATCCATTTGGGAACACAGCTGGTCAGTTTGCCCAACTTTTCTTGTGTGTGTCATAATGCAGTTCTACAAGTAGTCTACATCAGGTGGTCGAGTCAGCAGCACAGTGCGCTAGAAGTATTGCCTGGGAACTGACAAATCTCTGCAGGCACCACGCTGGAAACAAACAGGGAACAGTGCGCTAGAAGGATTGCCTGGGAACTGACAAATCTCTGCAGGCACCACGCTGGAAACAAACAGGGAACAGTGCGATCCCGGCGAACACATGAGCATGTCTTTCAAATTCCATTTGTGGTGGAGACATGGAGTGTGTGGATCACACCTACTCCTTTCTCTGGCTTCTAACTCGCAAATGTAAACTTCGAGTTGAGTCCTCAGAAATGGAGGTCATCGCTGGACCGTGATTGGATGTCAGAGGATCATCACTTGAGCTGAGTTGCTATTTTGGATCTTTCTGCGGGCATTGGCCTAACACCAATTCAGCATACAGCCAACCAGAGCTATGACCATGCCCCAGGCCAATGGGTCTAGAACACAGTCTGAGTGACTGTGAAGAAGGTGGGAGAAAGCAACACCAATCAACTGAGCCTTCACAGCAAACAGAATCCTCCTGGATTACTAAGGATTCCAAGCCTACACTAAGGCAGCCCAAAACTTGGTGGTCTTCCGGAGCAAGGAGTTGACCCTGACCAAGTGTTGCAGGCTGGCACATTCCAAGGTCCAGGACTATGTGCCGAGGGACCCACTAAACCTTGAGGCAGCTGCTGTCAAGGGTACAGTGGGGAATGACCACAGTCTAAGGTCTTTCTGCTGAAGTTAATTTTTTTTTCTTTTCTCTTCCCCCCCCCCACCCCCCTCCCTTGTGTGTGTGCAGGTGGAGGACACAGTGAAGAACAACAGGTGTTTAAATCTTTATTTGTATTCCACCACCAGGGAGAAAGGAAACCTCTGAATGGCCAGTGACAGGCAATGCCCTCCTCATCAAAGGGCAATGCTGTGCGATTAAAAAAAGTGAAGGGGAGGGCAAGGATTAAATCAAAATAGAGTTGGAGGGGGAAATAAAACACTCCACTCCCTGTGGTGCCCACGTCTCCCTGAACAACTCAAGGTTGTTGGTGGACACCACGTGCTCCTTCTCCAGAGACACCTGGGCTCTGACAAAACCGCGGAAGAGGGGCAGGCAGTCGGCCTTAAAGACCCCCTCCATGGCCCACTGCCTGGACCTGCTTATGGCCAGTTTGGCCAGGCCCAGGAGCAGACCCACGAGGAGATCCTCTGATCTGCCCTCCCCCCTCTGTAACGGGTGCCCATAAATCAGGAGCGTGGTGCTGAAGTGCAATCTACCAAAGTTAAATGGGGTCTGTTCAGTTATCACCTCACCTTATCAACAATGTAAATACTGTCCTGCATAAGTAGAAAATGTCTTTGGTATTTGCAACTGCAGGGAGCGTCAAGTACCAATGTTTGTTTTTAACTTGATATGTAAAGACTGTACAGGATCTCTTCATGTACCTGTGATTATACACGAAGATACTTTACTCAAAAATACATTTACAATTAAAAAAAGGAATGCTGACTTGCTTCAAGAGGTCAGAACCCTGGTGGCTGTATAATCCGATCACTCACCAGATCTTTGTTGACATTGGTATTAAGACTGAGACAGTACCTCTTGCCCACTTTGTCAAAAACGACAATCACTCTCAGTGGCCCAGAAAAGGTTGCAGGAATTTTGTTGCATATTCAGCAGGTTCTGAAGGTTTTAATAGACTAACCGTTGGTATCATTACATTCAATTTCTTTCAGCGGTTTTGCCTTCAGGCACCTGGTAAGTGGAATGTTAGACACTGGGAGCCAAGGTGTGCATGGGTTTGCTGCTCGATCTGCTGTTCATCACATTACACCCTCCACTGAAATCCTGCAGCATCCTTCTGCACACTCCTGACTGCAAAAGCTGAATTTTTAATCCCCCCATGCAGCTATTTCAGTTTAACACAAAACAAAGAACTGCAGATGCTGAAGACTTGAAACAAAAACAGGAATTGCTGCAGTAACTCAGGAGGTCTGGCAGCATTTGTGGAAAGAAAGCATAAAGACAGCACTGTGGCCACACAGCGACATAGACCCAGGTTTGATTCCAGCCTTGGGTGACTGTGTGGGGAGTTTGCATATTCGCCCCGTGTCTGCGTGGGTTTCCTCCGGGTCCTCTGGTTTTCTCCCAGAGTCCAAAGATGTACAGGCTAGGTGGATTAGTTATGCTAAATTGCTCTGTCGTGTTCAGGAATGTGCAGGCTAGGTGAATTAGTCAGGGGAAATGTAAAATAATAGGTAGGGTAATGGGGCTGCGTGTGTTACTCTTCAGAGGGTCAGTGTGGACTTGTTGGGCCAAATAGCCTATTTCCATTGTCGCAAAGCTAGTCCCTTTTTTTCTAAAAGATGTTCCTTGGCTCAAGGAGACAGTGCCCTTGATTGTTTTCAGAGGGGTAATAAACCAGGTTGGTCTCCGATCAGTCTGGTTTGGTACAGAAATGAAAAGGATTTTGAGAGGCCTTTTGTTTATATATAAACAGCAGAGACTTCAGGCCAAAGTGGTCATGTTTCAGAAGTGACCTGTATAACGAAATGGGAGTGGTCAGCTCTCTAGCTGAGCTGAGTTGAGCAGTTTAGTTCAATCCAGAACTGGTTGAGAGTTCAACAGGAAGCTGTCTGGAAACTCACTCACTCACTCTCTATTTTCTGCTCTTCAACCTCAACCTGTCAGCATATGTTCCATTTATACTGGTTTTTAAAAGGGAGTTTATTTATGGGGACTATTGTGTACCTTCAGAACAGCATAATTAAGTCTAGTCAAATAGGCTGAGTTCTGTAGGGGTCTTTATTCTGTTCTGTGTTTCATTGTGTAATTTTGTGAATGAATTTTTGTCTGTTTTAAAATCTAGTAGTCAACCTAGCTATCTTACTCTGGGTAATTTTAACTGTACACTTACCAAAACAAATTGCAGTGATGGTCTGGGGCTGCCTGCTTAAGGATGTTTTGAGAGGTCTGGCCTAGTCCATAACATTACACTATAAGGATTCTATGATTCTATTCTACGCTATTAACTTTCCAAGTCCAGTGACCCTTCTTCAGAACACAGCTATTTAATCTTCCTGTTTGTGTGATATCTGACATTGTGATTCAAATTGACTAAAGTATGATCAAGAAGATGTTAAAAGGTAGCTCACACCCTTCCTGGCTGGACAGTGGGACAAGGGGCAGGGGGAGGAGCGGGAAAAAAAATCTAGGCAGGAAGCAGCCAACAACTCAAGGAAACAGGCATGGGGGGACTAAAATAAGAAGAAATTTCCAGACTCAAGGTTCAGAATCTGTGAATTCTCAACCAGGGACATGTGGATGCACACACTAAGTATATTCAAGGATGAGGTGGTTCTGTTCGCCGAGCTGGGAATTTGTATTGCAGACGTCTCGTCCCCTGTCTAGGTGACATCCTCAGTGCTTGGGAGCCTCCTGTGAAGCGCTTCTGTGATCTTTCCTCCGGCATTTGTAGTGGTTTGAATCTGCCGCTTCCAGTTGTCAGTTCCAGCTGTCCGTTATATTGGGTCCAGATCGATGTGCTTATTGACTGAATCTGTGGATGAGTGCCATGCCTCTAGGAATTCCCTGGCTGTTCTGTTCGGCTTGTCCTATAATAGTAGCGTTGTTCCAGTCGAATTCATGCTGCTTGTCATCTGCTTGTGTGGCTAAGGATAGCTGGTCGTGTCGTTTCGTGGCTAGTTGGTGTTCATGGATGCGGATCGTTAGCTGTCTTCCTGTTTGTCCTATGTAGTGTTTTGTGCAGTCCTTGCATGGGATTTTGTACACTACATTGGGTTTAGTCATGCTGGGTATTGGGTCCTTCGTTCTGGTGAGTTGTTGTCTGAGAGTGGCTGTTGGTTTGTGTGCTGTTATGAGTCCTATGGTCGCAGCAGTCTGGCTGTCAGTTCGGAAATGCTCATGATGTACGGTGGTGTGGCTAGTCCTTTGGGTTGCGGCATGTCCTCGTTCCGTTGTCTTTCCCTTAGGCATCTGTTGATGAAATTGCGGGGGTATCCGTTTTTGACGAATACATTGTATAGGTGTTCTTCTTCCTCTTTTTGCAGTTCTGGTGTACTGCAGTGTGTTGTGGCCCTTTTGAATAGTGTCTTGATGAAACTTCTTATGTGTGTGTTGGGGTGGTTGCTTTCGTAGTTCAGGACTTGGTCTGTGTGTGGCTTTCCTGTATACCTTTGTGGTGAATTCTCCGTTATGTGTTCTCTGTACCATCACATCTAGGAAGAAAAGGACAACCAACTCCCATTCCTAGACGTGATGGTACAGGGAACACCGAATGGCGAATTCACCACAAAGATATACAGGAAAGCCACACACAGACCAAGTCCTGAACTACGAAAGCAACCACCCCAACACACACATAAGAAGTTTCATCAAGACACTATTCAAAAGGGCCACAACACACTGCAGTATACCAGAACTGCAAAAAGAGGAAGAAGAACACCTATACAATGTATTCGCCAAAAACGGATACCCGCGCAATTTCATCAACAGATGCCTAAGGGAAAGACAATGGAACGAGGACATGCCGCAACCCAAAGGACTAGCCACACTACCATACAAAAATGCATTTCCGAACTGACAGCCAGACTACTGCGACCACTGGGACTCATAACAGCGCACAAACCAACAGCCACTCTCAGACAACAACTCACCAGAACGAAGGACCCGATACCCAGCATGAGCAAAACCAATGTAGTGTACAAAATCCCATGCAAGGACTGCACAAAACACTACATAGGACAAACAGGAAGACAGCTAACGGTCCGCATCCATGAACACCAACTAGCCACGAAACGACATGACCAGCTATCCTTAGTAGCCACACACACACACAGATGACAAGCAACATGAATTCGACTGGGACAACACTAACAGAGAACAGTCAGGGAATTCCTAGAGGCATGGCACTCATCCACAGATTCAGTCAATAAGCACATCGACCTGGACCCAATATACCGACCACTGCAATGGACAGCTGGAACTGACAACCGGAAGCGGCAGATTCAAACCACTACAAATGCCAGAGGAAAGATCACAGAAGCGCTTCACAGGAGGCTCCCAAGCACTGAGGATGTCACCTAGACAGGGGCCGAAAGGTCTGCAACACAAATTCCTAGCTCGGCGAACAGAACCACAACGAGCACCCGAGCTACAAATCTTCTCATAAAGGATGAGGTGAATTACCTTTGGACATTCAGTCACCAAAAAGGAAAGGAGTCCAGATGAGAGTTCATCCATGACCTTACTGAATGACAAAGCAGAATTGAAGGGCCGAATGCCCATCCTGGTTCCATTTCTTACGTTCTCGAAAATGTTTGACTAATGAAACAGCCATGAGCAGGCACTGTTCGCTCCAACCCAATCACAATGATTACACACATCCAGCAGCGAATATAAACAAGGACTTTTCTTTATTGCTGGTATCAGGTCCATTCTAGGCAGCTCTTTAATTTTGCCAAGAATAATAATCCATCATAAAAACAAATTGTTCGACATGCTACAATCTTGTTTACAATTCTTTATAAGACATTAGAGGTGCACAATTCTGAGAATATCAATTTCTTTCCCCATTTAAATTTTACAACATATAACAAAATTAACTACAAGGTCCTGTCGACAGTTACTGGCAGTCAGTGACAGGACAGATGTGAAACTATGTACAATCTATACAGCCTAACATGATTAATCAAAATCAATAATACTTCAACCCCCAACCCCTCCCCCCTAAACGTTTCATTAAATGGTGTAGTCTAAACAGAATCTGATGATTTTACACTATAAACAGCAGTCCAGGACCTGAGTCTTTAACTGTATTAACGGTGGTGGTAGGGGCAGCTGCACAGGATGAGGAGGAACATTGTGGACATGACAAAGACAGCTCGCACACTGTCAATTTTCTCTCAACATTTTGAAGACGCTAATGTGTGGTCTCACAGCTGGATACCCACCTCGACCCTAGTCACGTCTCTCCCAAGTGAGCTTTCTTCATGCATAAGCTCAAGACAAGACTGCTCCAACAGGCTGGTCAGTCACTGAAGGGCATTCTTCAATAGCACACATTTGCAACAGGCGTTTCTGGTCAATATCAGCAGGAGCCCTTCTTCCACATGCCTCCTAGCTCCAGATACCAAGAGACAACAGGAAAATCCCTGTCTTGCACATTGTGATCAGGAAGCACAGAGGGCTTAAAGTCACACTGACTCAACTCTGATAACACAACTGTTTTGCCATCCTCAGATTTAGCATTAACACAGAGCACAGTACAGATGGGCTGACCAGTTACTGTCAGTTTGCTGGTTGGCTCGCTTGGAAGGCTGGAAATATTTCTCTATTTGAAGCACTGCAGGGATATCAAGGTGTCTCTCACTTTCTGCATGGTCCTTTTGGAGATATCCCAGATTCTACTCGGCCATTTACATATGAAAGGTTGTGTTTTTCCCCTCACTGCCTGCCCTGCCTCCTAGGAGGATAGGATTCCACTGTAACATTCTGGAACAATACTTGAGAGGCAGATTAAAGAGTGGAGGTTGCCTGGGCATTAGTCCCCAAGCTGCCTCTGGTTTTCAATGGAAGTCATTCAGTGGTCAGGGGTGACAACTCTAGTTTCCACCACATCACCCACCCCAGCATAGCTAGTGACCTCTGAAGCAACTTATACATTGCACAGCTGACCAGGCAAGACATGGATATAGAATCTTCTCTGGGTGGCTCTGAATATGGGGGTCATAGGTTTGAGGACCGAGATAAGTGAATTTTTTGCTGGCAACTCTAAAGTATTAGATCTTCTGCCACAAAAGCAGATTTTGATTTAAAAGATGTGCAGCTGGGAACATAAAAATTGATAAAAACAAATCAATTTATCTTTAGACAAATTTACAACATTTCTTTTAAAGAGAGAGAAAAAAATACTGTTACGTTTACAAGGAAAGCCATGTTTGAATTCATTAGGACTGTGTAATATTCCTACTTTAACTTCTCCCTGGAAAATAAGGTACTGACAGAGCAATGTGATCGAGGGAATCAACTGGAAATAGCGTGCTTTCTCAGTGAGTAAACCAGTCTCCCAGCTTAACCACTGCATCTAGATGTTAGTAAAATCCTAAGTGTGATTCACTCCAAGATCTCCTGGCATGTACAGTAAGGGTGCTCAAAAGGATTTCAGAATAGAGACAAATTTCATTGAAACTCAATCTGCAATCTCACTCCCTTTCCCTACATACTCCTGCTACAAGATGCTATCCATCCCACCACTGTCTCTCCCAACCCACCTAGTACATCCTTTCCCTCAGCACAGTCACTAAATCTTTTGCAAGGTTCAATTGGCACCGATTTTTGTGTCTTAGAATGGAGACTCGAGTCCCTAGTGACAAGACATGAAATACTAAACAAGACTGAACCCTCAGCCTTGCAGGTAATAATGAGTATTGCAAAGATCCATTAATACAGAGGTGTGTTCCAGTGAACGGACGATAGTCACATGACTGCATCCATTAGTGGAATGTTTGAGGTGCCTTTTTCATGATTTCCATTTCTTAATCCTCAGTCACCAAGTATATAACAATTTAGACAGAGTGCATTAAAGTGCTCCATGACCTTAAAAAAAGTTAACTACATGTTTCGTACAGAATAACCAGCTATAAACAAATTGGACAAAGAAATTATGTTCCAGTGCAAATCGGAAGACCCCACTCAAAAGTGAAAAGTTTAAAGGTATTTATAGTGGTTAACTCTCTTCTCAATATCTTGAAAAGTGGTTTGACCTGTCTACAATAACTTTGAGATCAGACCAGATCAGGAATAACCCAAACCATTTTGAGAATAAGCGGTTATGTGGTCTCAGACTCTCCCCAAATTAAAAGTTTGAGCTCATTGATATGACCATGCGAGTTGAGTTTTAAGATCGAGGGATCAAGGGGTAGGGTGGGAAAGAGAGGAGGAGACACCTGGGAGTGGGGGTGCGGGGAGGGAGACATCAAATTAAATCTGACATATACCCATTGGATCCTATCACTCCGTCAGGCTCACTTTGCCAGCAAATTTCAACGCCTTCACGTTCCTTTTAGCAGAAACTGGAAGGTGCTTTCCTGCTCTCAGTATGAACACCTCAAGCATACATTCTGCACAAGAACTTTTATGTAGATTTAGTAGTTTACATCACCCACTCCGAAGCTCCAGCTCAAGGGTTTGAACCTGTCCTGATAACAACTATGTTGCAACCTAGATCCTTCAGGATCAATGCAGACTTGTTTGGTTTGTTGCATTAAATATATAGAAGTAGAAGTTATTTCCTCCTAAAGCACCTGCAAACCTTAATCAACAATTCAGCACTGATTTGAGAAATACTCAGTACTTCCTTTTGCATAATTTTCTCAGAGGAAACAATCTTAAAATAGGCTTGGCTTGCTGACTTCAATAGTCCTTCACTGGTTAATGTCAATGCAACCAACAAAAGTCCCTTAAATCTCATAGGAATAAACTGGTAAAGTGCATTGTTCCTAATACACACCCCATATCTTGGGGTGAGTGTAACAGGCTGTTTTACTTGTGTTAAAAGGAAGGTGTACATTTGTACAAGGTACATCTATTATAAATAGATGTACAAACAAAAGTTAACTTCAGTAAATTTGGTTTGTGCCCTTTAATTTGCATTTGACACCATTAAACAAAACCCTTTTGTATCCTCTGCTGAATAGACTACTGCTAAAGAGGTCCTATTGTATAAGCTAGACTGTTCAGTGAAAGTGAGATGTAATTGTCAGGTTTGTATGGAGACTGAGCCAGTTAGAAAAGGAGGGCATTACAAAGTTACCTTGGTGTTCCTTAATTTTAAAAGGATTAAAGAAAGTTTTCCTCCTCTAGTGACCTCTGTTGGACAGTACGAGGACTGAAGACGGGATCTATAGCACGACAGTCTCCTGCCACACTCAATTTGGGCTTCACATGGAGAATGGCTACTTTACTGAGGTGCTAGTGATACCATAACCATAGGAAGAGAGAAGGGTTTCAGGACAGGAAGGACCAGCAACAGAACAAAATGGAACCTGTAAACTACACAGACAGCCCAGAATGCGCACAGTTCTGAAAGATAAAGTTTAGTCGGCTAAATGACCTTTGTCCAAAAATGTTTAACTATGCTCTTCCCACATAACAACACTGCACATGAAAACTGAACAAGAGGTTTGAATTGGTTTGGGTTCCTGAGCCATTGCTTTTACTATCTGTGCTGCTTGCTTTTCATTTCTGCAATACCTCCAATCATTCTTACTTTGCCCCTTGACTTCTTTTCCATTATGGCAGTCACAAAGAGACTCCCTGCTTCGGGGCGAAGGATAATTTGGGCAAGCGAGAAGCTGCAAACTCAAACTGAAGTCACTGCTCACTTTACAAATCTCATTGTCCTGGTAGAAAACAGTCAACTGTTGATGACTTGTTCAGGGCCTGATCTGGAGAGTCACCATGGTGACCACCTCATGTTCCCATGCACAGATGCTTCATAAACCTTTTGGCTTTGGACACTAGCAATAAAGGCAAAAGCATTTCCTGTTGCTGATACACTTAGCCATTATCTCACGTCAAAACCTTCACACCCAAGGGCTGAACAGGACCTGTTGTTTCTGTCACAGCTTCTGATCTCTATCACAAAAGCCAGTGAGTGACTCATGTCAACATTGCAACCTCAAAACTAAGTGAGAGAAATCCAAACAATAATAAAAGAAAAAGAAAATCAATCATTTCTGGGGTTTGGACATTGTTGGTTGGTTTGACAAAGCTTCAACATAATGAAATAAGAATTTAAAATATACTCCACCTAAATCAGTCTATAGAATTGTGATCCAGAATAGAGTCAACCTTTCCACTCCCTACACTGGAATAAAACCACCAAATAAATCTCCACAATATTCTCTTTGATCCATGGCAAAAACCTGGCCAATTTGAAGAATCTCATCATCTAGCTTTGCTCTGGCTACAAAAGGTCAGATTATGAAATAATTGCTCAATATAACTGCACTCCCCGGCCCCCCACAAATACCATTAACCAATAAAAGCGAGTGTATCATTACAGAAAAGACCAGTGATTTTAATAGAACTGTGATAACATTTTGAAATGCCCAGTTAAGTTTTTGTCCAAATCCAAACTTCTTGCTGTCTTCTGCCTCAACCCCCTTTGCACCTTAATCATCCATCAAAAATTCAGGAGATAGTACATAAGTTTAGTCTGGAGACTGTTTTCCAGCCAAGACGCACTGCACATCACTGCAGTGTAACACATTCCCCAATTGGATGAATTAAAAACATTTTTTTTTAAAAAGTCACGGAATTATTTAAAAACAAACATCACTGCCCTAAAGATGTTCCCAATTCCTGACACACGTAAAGGGGTTTCTGTTCGGCAGTTCTACTGCTGGAAAAGTTGCATCTATTGCATTGGCTATTTCGGTTAGGGGGAGGGGAGGGGAAGTGAAGTGAGAGCAGTCCACAGTTACTACACCAGATATTCATCATCCACAGCTCCCTCCACATCTCGCTGAGTGTCCAAGCATGACTCGCACTGGCAAAAACGCCTTGAATTACTGCGCACACTTTCAAACATGAGTGGCAATAGCCTCCAGACCGAATCTCCTGATAACAGGTCAAAAGACATGTGCAACGTAGTCATGATGGTTTCTTTTTAAAAAAAAGAGACCCTCCCTCCCAGAAATAACAGAGGTAAAGACAAGTTGTTGCTGGTAAGGATGTGCCAGATGATCAGCTTCTGGTCAGACACTGGGCCCCCTCAGTTTCAAGCACAGTTCAAGTACACTTGTCTGGGAGATTACTGGCAATGTTTCAAACAGTCCCTGTTTCCATCACCAGTGCCAACTAGCTCCCTCTCCCTCCCTCCCCATTTGTTATTGTGGGATTTTCTGGGCTTGCCAAGTCTGGATTTTCTTCTGCTGTCAGTCTGTTTCAGAAGAAAATGATCTCAGTGCCAGATTCGTCCTGCACTCTCTGTGGTGCTGGCTGTTGAGTCACTGTCGCGATTGGTGCACTCTGGGGCTGAGGATTTCCACTTGTCAATGATGTGCTTAACGCTTGCTGCGGCTCGTGCTGAATATCCACAGGGACGGAGGATTCTAGGACGGCAAAGGAAAGCTTTGGTTAAGTAAATAGCTCAGAGTGTTTCCCGCAACCTGTCCCTTGCGGGGAAAGGGTAGTATCGTGGTAGTGTCACTGAACTAGTAATCCAGGTCCCTCGGCTTATACTGAGGATGTGAACTCAAAATTCAATGAATAAATCTGGAACTGAAAAACTAGTCAGTGGTGGTGATTATGCCAAGCATTTTTTTTTTGGTCATTAAAGCCATTAAGATTCATTAATGTCATTTTGGAAAGAAATCTACCAAGCTTACCTGGTCTGGCCTACACATGACTCCAGGCCACAACTTGGGTGACACCTGCTCTCTAAAACAGCACAGTAAGCCACTCAGTTCAAGGATAATTATTAGGAAGAGGCAATGATTAGTGTTCTTACCAGTGACACCTACATCTTAAGAAGTAAGTGATTTCTTTTTCCTCCAAAATATAAAATTGGCCAAAGGCCAGCCCCAACACCAGCAACATGCTGAATCAAACCGACCCAGAATCCTAGCGATCCACTTCAGGAAGGAGCTGAGCAAGGTTAACTGTCTAGTGTCCATACGAGACATGAGATTCAGGGGCAAGAGGACAAAGAAAATAAGAGAAAAATGCAAAATGGATCTGTGATAAAACACCAGTTTATCAGTCCAATGACAGCATTTACATAGCCCCTGTGTCTGAGGAAATTATTTTTGCTTTTAAAAGACTACAGAACACTGATGCATTGTGTGTAGCAATTGGAAACATTTCAATGAGCTATTTCTGGGCTATAGTTGATGTTGCAAGAGAAATCTTGGCAACCATTTTGCACCTAATTGGGAACAGTAACAGGTTTAATCGAGGCTGGGTCAGCGGAAAGCAGAACTCCTGTTTCTGAACGTTATGACTACCTTGAATATTTTAAGAGTCTAAAATCAAATCAAATCAAATCACATTTATAAAGCAACTCTTTCAAACTGCTTTGCAGTGTCTAAGCAGAGAATTTAGAAGTAGTGACCAAAGAGGAGTCAAGAGGGACAGGTCCCAAGGAGACTTTCAAACTCCCAAACAAAACAACAAGGACTTTTCTAAAGGGTTGGTGATGGAACTGCAAAGAGCAGAGATTAGTTAGTGGCTACAGGATGCAGCGTGGATTGTCCAATGGAGGTCTTTAGGCATATCATTACTTGTACACACACAATGAGCAAACAGCAGCATAGTGACTGTACTTCAATGCAAGCAATACCAAGTACAACGGTCTGTAGCTGAGAGAGAGAGGCCAAATATTGAAGTAAACTTCACATCAGAGTTGAAGTAAGGCATGGAGGAATATCACAAAAGATTCAAGGCAAAGTGCTGATTATAAGAATGGTGGTGAGGGAGATTATGGAGGGTAGTGCATGTGAAGGAATTGGTCAAAGATGCATAATTGCAAAGAAAGACGTGGAAAAAGCAGGGCTGTTCTTGTTGGGATAGAGGAGACTACCAAGTTATTTTAATAGTGTTATTGAAAATCATGAAAAGTTGGGGCAGTGGCAGTAATAGAGCAGCAGTGGCAAGGGAGTACAACATTAAACGTGGGAACTTTAGGACTGAGGGGCTCAAAAGCCTTTTCTTTGTTAAAAAAAGGTGGAATATAAGTCTTTGGTCTACATTTTCCAGAGTTGATAAGTGAAGGAAAGATCAGGACAGAGTTTTAAGAATAGGTCAGCTAGGCCTCCAAACAGAGGAGGAAAAGAACGTTGAAACACTGGGTATATTGGATTAGGACAGACTTGTATGGAGGATCAACCCCAAACTGGGCCACTTGTTTGTGCAGGAACGGGCTCAGAAGTGGTGAACACTAAAGTGATCTGTGTTCCTAACAATTGGTTAGATAAATCGTTGAAGGAATCAAAGATCTGAAAACAGAGCAGGCATATGACATCAGGGTTACAACAACATGGACTGGGAATGCTCAAAAGGCTGCTCTCTCTAATTACGCGTAGATATTCATCTGGCTGAGTGCGAACAGTGTGTGAACACTTGGAGCTTCACCTTGCTGGGAGAAACCTTGGCTGCTTGATATCACTGGACTCGATGATCGCCTGCCTCTCAGTGTCCCGTCATCCTTGGTGAGAAACTTCACTGGATTGTTTGACCCTAAAAAGGAGAGCACTTATTTAATTCAGGGATTAAGGGAATCAAGGGATAAAGGAGAAAAAGGAACAAGGGGCAGAAGGAATAGATAAAAAGAATCAGGGACAGGTTCAGTTTGGAACTGAATCAGACCATCCAAGAACACAATGGGTGGGATTTTACAATCCCCTGCCACACTGGGGTTCACCAAGTGCAGGTCACAGCATTTAGGAGGGGGCGGGTACCTAGCCCCAAACTTCCCTTCCACAGCACAGCTGGTGGATGGTTGCTCGCCCACCATATTTAAATAATTACAGGTTAATGGAGTAACCTGATAAAATGTTGCCTGCACTGTAATAATGTTGGCCTGGACAGGACGACAGGGGATTTGATGCACTGGATCTCAATCAAGGCAACAATGGGCCACAGTGATCGCTCACAGTGCTCTGGGCGAGGGAGGATAAGGATCGGCCAGGGCTCCTGCTCCTGATTTCTATTCAATGATTTACAAACCTTAGACACCCTGAGGATATTGTGGTTAAAGCAGAAGATAGCACTCCCTATGATATTGTTTCAGATTTCTGGCAAGGTTCCCTATGAAAGACTTAAAATTAACCTAAATGCCAAGCAAGTCAAAAGCTGAACATGTGGTCAGTGCAAAAAATGTTTTTTTTTTAAAAACTGAGGCAGCATCCACTTTGATGGGGAAGACTGAAGGGGATTCCTGTCAGAGTCAGAGAAGGGGGCAATGGCACTGCGTTCTATAGGGGTCACTGGCTCAAGGGGCATCAACGTACAAAGTAGATCTTTTAGGACAGAAGCAGATGGTGTCAGGATTGGAGGGTGTGGGTGCTGGAGAAATGGGGTTGGTATTGGGGAATGATAGCAACTTTGCTAATTAGATGGCATTGACCTTTATGGGAGTGGGGGGTTTTGAAGATGTTAATTTGAGGACAGGATGGGGTGAAAGACAGTGATTGCATTTATTTGGACAGGGGATGGGGCAGTTGGTTGGGAGACAGGGGCGCAATGATTCTGACTAGGTCCTACAGTTCAGACTATAAGGGTAGTAACTGCAGGACAACATCACTCAACTATATAAAATATTTAGCGGTGCAGAACAAACCAGGTCGTGCCAGAACACTAGAAATTGTATAATTTGCCAATTGGAGTAAAGGAACTTCTTTCCAAAATCATTAATGCAGGCAGAATTTGAAATGTATTCTGCTGAGCAAGGTGCAGCACTAGCAGATGGTGATTCTTGGAATGTTAGGTTCCCTCCCACATTGACAGGTTTTTTTTTGAGACTTTTGTCTTTGGAATGGGATGGATTTTAAGGATGATTAGGGTACAGGAATGAGGGGCTTTACTGATGGTTAGAATAACAGAAGGTTGGACTTCAAGCAGGAGAGACTGGTGGTATAGCTCTGATAGACAATTTGTAATCCGTGAACATTCTTCAGCCGCCGTTTGAAAGTGCATGTGCGTTGATTTGCAAAGAAAGAACAGAGCTCCCACAATGTACATACTGCCACAGGGGTGAAGTATCAGGGAGTGACAGCCAGACTTGAACTAAACCCCAGCAAGGAGCCCACACTTTGTTACTAAAACTGGTAAACAAAATACCAATTCAAATTGGATTAGCAAGATCATTAAACTGGAATAGATTTACAAGAACATTGCTGGAACTGAAGGGTTTGAGTTAAAAGGAGAGGCTGGATAGGCCAGGACTTTCTCCCTGGAGCATAACAGCATGAGAGGTGATGTTATAGAGGCTTATAAAATCATGAGGGGCATTGATAAGGTGTATAGCAAAAGGTCTTTTCCCTAGGGTAGGGGAGTTCAAATCTAGGGGAGGGGGGATTCAAAAAAGGACCCAAGGGGCAACTTTTCATACAGGAAATGGTGCATGTATGAAATGAACTACCAGAGGAAGAGATAGATGCAGGCAGTTACAACATTTAAAAAACATTTGGACAAGTACACAAATAGGAAAGATTTAGAAGGATAATCGGCCAAACACAGCCAAATGGGAATTGTTTAGTTTGGGAAACCTGGTCAGCATGGACTAGTTGGACCAAAGGGTCCATTTCTGTGCTGTATGACTCTAGGCAGAAAGAGGAGACATTGAGCATTACCTGTGCCATGTGGAGTTGAGAAAGAGGCCGTGCCTGAAACAGAGGACTGTCGATCCTTTCCTTTCCCACTTTTCTCCTTGCCCCCTTTCAAGGTGGCAAGTTTGGTGGGAATTTTCTGCTGCACGCCTGTGTGTTTCAGAATCTGATTGGTGGCGCTCACAAGGTGGATGGGTACCTCTGTCTTTGGGATAAGGGAAGATCTATTCTCAGTTCTCGCAAACATCGAGGCAGTGCTGTTTTCCCTTTGGAGCTGAGAGTCAGCAGGCCGCTCACCAAGTTCCACCACCATACTCTGCTGGCCCTGGTACTTCAGGCTTTGTTGAGCCATGCCTCCTTCATTTAACAGCATGGGGTTCACTTCCATTCGGTCGCCATCCATGTGAGGAAAGCCTGGGATCTAACAGACATACTGCATGAGTCCAAGGCACCCCAATCAGCAATAGTCTATTTGTACTATGCTTATCTGAAGGCTGAGTAAACCTCATGTTTCTTGGTGTAAAGGTCTCATTGAGTTACTGGTCTTGACTAACTAAGCAAATGACCCAGAGCAGGAACAACTGGTGAACAGGATACTCACCTGCGGCTCTGCTTCCAAATACACTTTCATCTTTCAAGTTCATAAGACACAGAAGCAGACCATTCAACCCATTGAGTCTGCTCCACCATTCAATGAGATCACGGCTGATTTGATCATCCTCGTCTTTACTTTCCTGCCTTTTCCCTGTAACCCTTAATTCTTGAGGATTTGAAATCTGTCGATTTCAGCCTTGAATATACTTAACAAACCAGCCTCAGCAATCCTCTGCAATGAACCAAAACATCCCACAGATTCACTACCGTTACAGAAATCCCTCATCAGTTTTAAATGTGCAACTCTTTATTCTGAGATTAGGTGTTTGGTCCTAGGCCGCCCCACAAGGGGGAAGCAATATTCCCACACCTATTCTTTAAGCACTTTAAGAATCTTGTATATTTCACTTCTCATTCTTTGAAACTCCTATGAGTACAGGCCTAACCTATTCCACCTCTATATTTCTCTGTACCTGCTTTCTCTGGACCATCTCCAATGCCAGTACACCTTTCTTTAGCTAAGGAGCACTAAACTGCCCACACTATTCCAACTGAAGTCCTGGTCCTTTCAGATAAGTTACAAATGGATTTGAGATACTGTGTATAAAAATGTGGGTTCACCATTTACAAACAGAAGGGAAGAGCCACACTCGGTGTATGAAATGCACAAAGATATACTAAGATGCAACTTCAGTTATTGCATTATTTGTAAGGACAAACAAGCTTTGATTACTGGTTAGCAGCTAAATTCCAGAGACAATTATCACTTAGGCCAATTAACCATTCCACACCGACATGCCATGGGGAGCTGAATTAACCGAACAAAAGCCTTCCCACGACAATATTCTGATTAAACAGCCATTACTGCCCCCTGGTGGGCCTTCACCTCTATCTGCAACAAACCAATTTTCCGATTGGTATATAAAGGCCTGCCTGGCAGAACACCTGATGACATTTTGCAGCAATAATTCCAATTATTTCTCTCCTTTTCCAGTTCTGAGTCAAAAGGTTCTAGGTTCAAGCATCAATCCAATGCAGGAGTGCAGAACTTCAACGCTGACATTCTGATGTGGCACTCCCTCAATGATGCACTGACAGAAGAACCAACTTCCAGGTGAGATATTAAATTGAGGCTTCACATCTTCTGCTCAAGTAGACACAATACCACAAAACACCACCACAAAGATTATCTGGTCAAATAGCTTGCTGAATGTGGGGGCTTGCTGTGCACAAACTGGTTGCCTTGCTTCCTACATTATGACAGTGATTACACTTCAGCTGTGCCTCCCCTTGTGTGTAAAACTCTTTAGGAAGCCTGGCAGTCATGAAAAATGCCAAATAAATGCAAGTTCTTTTTCCCCATTTTTGATAAATGTGTGGTGAGTTTTAGCAGCTATACTGCTTCCTAACTCAGGTCAATGAACTTACTGCAGATCAGACAATAGTTTATTCACTCATGGGATGTAGGCCAATCCATCCCTAATTGCAGTGGAGAAGATAGCCATGATCTGGTGGAGGTGCCAGTGTTGGACTGGGTGGACAAAGTCACAAGTCACTCAGCACCAAGTTTATGGTTCCAACAGGTTATTTGAAATCAGAAACTTTCAGAGCACTGCTTCATCAGGTGACTTCACCTAACTAAGGAGCAGAGCTCCAAAAGTTAGCAGTTTAAAATAAACCTGTTCGGACCATAACCTGGTGTCATGCAACTTCTGGCTCTGGAGGAGGCCAGTGGTGAGTCTTTGAGAGTTAAAGGGAGTGGAGAAAGGAAGAAAGGAAGGGAGTGCCAGGATTTCAACCCAGTGGTATCAGAAGAGCAGTGATATATTAAGTCAGGATGGTCAGCAGCTTGGAGGGGAACGTGCAGGGGGTGGTGCTCCCACTTATCTGCTGCCCTTGTCATTTTATTGGTCAATGTTATGGATTTGGAAGGTGCTACCGAAGCAGCCTTGGTCAGTTAACAGTGTGCTGGAAGCACTCTGCTCCATGTAGCTCGGTACCTCACTGGCCAGCATATTCAGCCAGTAACTACACAAAAAAAAAACTGCAGTGTGTTTGGGCCTCAATTGTAACATACAAGCAATATCAATTAAGAGAGGGCAACGAAGAATCTCCCTCCCTTGGTCTTAAAATTATTCAGTGAAGAATTCTGAAGAATTGTACCAAACTCAAAAACGTTAACCTTTGTCTCACCACAGATGCTCCACTGCTCTCTGGGGAGTTGGCTACTGCACTTCCTGCAACAACGGCTGCATTTCAAACTTGCTTCATTAGTTGTGAAGCATTGTCTGACATTGAAAGACACCACAAAAAGGGTTTGTAAACTTTTTTTTTTTAAAATTCAGTCCTAGATAACAACGCAGGTCTAACTTTTTATTCAGATGGTGTACAGTCCAAGGAGCATCAGAATTGCAGCTGTAGGGCGTGAAGGCTCAGGAGAGCTGATGAGTTCAAGGTTAATTTGTGTGCAAGGAGATTCCTGCAGCTGATCAACTTACTGGTACCCAGTAGGCATCAACATCTTTAGCAGACAAGAACAGAGAATTAAGACACAAGAAGTAAGATTTACATTTATATAGCACCTTTCATGATCTCAAAGTATTGTGTCATGTAGTCACTGTTGTAATGAAGGAAACAAGGCAGATAATGTTCACACCGTGGACTCCCACACATACATCAATACAATTATAACCAGAAAATCCATTTTTGGTGATAGTAATGGCAGAATAAATATGGAGCAGGATATTCTGGGGAAAAATTTCCTTGTTTTCCTTCAAGGCAGTGTCATTTGGAACCTTGTGGGTTCAACATAAGGGGGAGGGTTTGGGTTGACATCTCATCCGAAGGCAGGACCTCAAACACAGTGCTGCTCTTACTCATTACCGCGCTGTTCTACCTCAACTGTCTACAACCAACCACTGTAGCTGTGATGTTCTGACTCACTCTCACAGCCAGCATCCCAGTGAAAACGCATCCCAGCAAGTTACCTGCCCAGTTTCTGTCGGAAACAGGACTGTGTTGTGCTTCAATTGCTTCCGCTGACGCTGCTCCAGGCGCTCCCTGTCCTTTTCCACCGTCCGCTGGGACTCTCGGAGACGTTCCAGGTCCTGCTGGTATTCCTGCCGGTGTCGTTCCAATTCTTCCTTATCCTGAGCTAACCGTTCCATCAGCTGCTGCAGGGACTTCTCGTGGTCCTGGAGCCGAGCCTCCTGAATATCCAGCTCACGCTTCTGGCGCTCCCGATCGCGCTCCCATTTCTGCTGCTCCTGCCGCACCTGGTTCTGCAGCTTCTGGACGTTGGCCCACTCCTCACGCTGCTTCTCAACATTCCGCTGCTTCTCCTGCTCCAGAAGTAAGCTCCCACGTGAGGCCAGAAGACGGGACTGCCTATCCCGCTCTCCACTTGCACCTGTGTACCGCTGTGTCTCGATGTAGCTGTCACACTGGGCAATCAGAACCTAAAGTATACACAAAGGGACAGGTCATGAACAACCAGAGGCAACAAATGCATACTTTGTTTTTACTCCACCCGAACCCCCAATCCTTCCGCGCTTCTATCCCGTGCTGAGACTCATTTTCCAAGAAACGAACAGCTTTCTAATGCGAGGAGAGAGAGAGGACTGCAGATGCTGGAGATCAGAGTCGAAGAGCGTGGTGCTGGAAAAGGTCCGGCAGGATCCGAGGAGCAGGAGAGCAGGAGAGTTGACACTGAGCATTCCTGATGAAGAGCTCATGCTCAAAACGTTGATTCTCCTGCTCCTCAGATGCTGCCTGACCGGCTGTGCTTTTCCAGCACCACGCTCTCCGATAGCTTTCTTTTGTAATGAGAGAGCCACGCACTTTCCATTCTGGGATATAATATGGGACCATTAATGAATTTAGTTAATCCTAGATGACAGCTTGATTGAGGGTTAAAAGTTTTCATTAAGTGTGTCAAGTCCTCTACTTATCTTTGACCATCTTGCGACTTTGTACTTTTAGAATTCTTTTTCAAGGCACTCACCTTCAATTTGTACAGCTGTGATGTCAGCGTCTGCACACTCTGTACAAACTACAGAGAGAGAAAAACCAGACAGTGGTTAGAGATATTATGCAAACTTCCGATAGCAAGAATCTTTGGGCTATGATGAGAATCTGCCAAATGTGCTTGCTGTATTGCTCCATCTCTCGACATTCACCTTGTACTTGTCAGTATCTTTAAATGTACATCCAGAAATGCACTCTCCACTCCCTTCATTTCCTGAGCTTCCCCTTCCTCTAACAACCAAAAGATCACTTTTGTTAGCCAAAGGTATTGAGAGATATGGGCTTAAAAGCAGTATACGCAATCACATTTTACACCAGTTTTTGTCTCTTCAAATGGTCATAGTCAAAAAGTCAGATGTACAGCACAGAAACAGACCCTTCGGTCCAACCGGTCCATGCTGACCAGATATCCCAACCCCGACTTGAAGCCTCCCCTTGTTTCCATGTTCTAACCACAAGGTTTAGCACAGTGTCAGTCATCATTAGTGCTTAAGCTACCTCATCTGTCCTCCTACACTTTTCAGGTTTGCTTAGGTACTTACTGAAAATTTATTCTTTTGACACAGGTACCACCAGAAGGTTTGATTCTCATCCCTAATTGAGTTGGAAGTGGTGGCAATGAAATATTGCAGTCCAAATGGGGAAAGGATACCCATAGCAGTAAGGAATACCAGGAATCACACCCAACAATGAAGGAATAGCCAATATATGTCCAAGACAGGTTAATGGAAACTTAGTGATCCTAAACCCCAGCTGCTTTCCCTTGAAGAGGCTGCAGATGTGAATAGTGGTGCTGAGGCAATTTTGGTGAGAAATTGCGGTGTGTTCACTGTAACAGTGGAGTAGCAACGATCAAGAGTGTGAATGTTTCAGAGTTCAGAAATACCTGTTCTGAATAATTACAAATATCTTTCTTTTTATTATTGATTTTATCAGATAGCATTGCCTTGCTTTATCAAAAAAAAATTAAAATACAGTAGTAAGAATACAGACACTTACCTCTGCATCGTGCAGAAAACTGCAGGTACTAATGGTGTACCACCTGGGTAGATCACTCTGAAACAAAAAGGGAATGGAAACATTTAGATGGACACTGCAATGGATGGCTAAATGAGAAGTAACAACTGCTCCACCATGTCCCTGGACACCATGGTCAATTTAGCATGGCCATCTTTGGACTATGGGAGGAATCCACAGACTCTGGAAGAACATGCAAACTCCACACAGAATCTTGAAGCAAACCTACCACCAAATGCTCAATATATAAAGCACTAAATTTCTGCATGAATGAGTGCATTCTCTTCTGTTCACAAATGCTAGATTAACCATGTTTCTCCACTTTATATCCATGAATTAATTAAGGAAAACATCGCCCCATTTTAATGTTAAAGGCTCTTCAGAATTACCGCCCGTCCACTTTCACCGTCACTGCACACGTCCTGCAGCTGTGGTTCGGAACTTGCCCGAGATCCAGCTTTCTCCTTCACCTTCAACTCGCTGCTGGAAGAGAGTGTATTTGACTTTCTTTTGATGGAACCATCTAAAAGCAAGAGGAGAAGTCAGGAGCTAAATGTAAAACTGCGAAGCTGACAAGAAACGACTGTAAATGTTCAGAGTCAGATACGCCAACTCACCTTTACTGGGATTGGCAGAACTGCTGTCATAGCCTCCGAAAGTCTCTGCTCGCCGTGGCAATGCTGAGGAGCCTAAGGTGTCATCCAATTGCCAGCTGACATTGATGGGCTGAGCAGCAATCAAATTCTGAAGGTTTTCAACTGAAACACAATACAAGGTCGTGCTGTTTATACAAGACTTAATCAGCAAAACCTCAGACACTATCCACACACTCATTGGCCACTCTCCCTTTCTAAATATACTGTCCCTTTATACATATGAAAAGAAAGCTGCTGGGATCTGTCTCGCTTATGCTCATTTGGCCTTGAAATTAACATTGTTTGGGAGGAGAGCTGGACTGCAGCATTACATCAAACAAAGACTCAGGTCCACGGGAACATCACTGACTCTGCTGAGCATCTTTAGTTACATTTTTGGAAAGGCAGCTGTAACTTCTATGCTGAAGAAATGCCAAGTAGGCATTAGAAGGAAAGCACATTTTTCTTTAAGCCCTTGACGTTACAAGCAAAGAGTAGGCGATTCAGCTCCTTCTCCACCATTCGATTAGACAGTGGTTGACGTGAATGGGTTTCAAAACCATACCACACATCAGATGGCAGAAAAACACCATGTGTCTGGGTCATTTGAAATTGTATTGATCTAAAGTCACATCCTAGAGATGAGACACACAAATAGCCAGTACAAGGATTTCCTTTTAAAGATTTTGTTTAAAATTCCTAATTATGACTATTTAAAACAAGTTGTTGAGAACTACACAGGGAATTAACAGCACAGCACACTTGTTCCATTACATTTATCAGTAACTTTACCCATTTTCAATGTTCAGAGTTTAAGACCAAGCAGCACAAACGAATCCATTGCCAGCACTTGGTTAGATGCAGATCAGGAAGATGAACAGTAAGCTTGCACAGTGAATTAGCTGAACGTAGTCACAGTGGCAAGAGGGGAAGGCAACAATTAATCTCAGTGCACTGGGCCATACATTGGAACGGGGAAAATCAGACACGTGGCTTCAATCGGATTAGGATTTCATTTATTTATTGTTGTCACAAGTACAGTGGAAAGTTTTGTTTTGCAAGCAGTACAGGCAAATCATAGCAAAATAAGGACATTCAGATCATAGCATACTTAGACAGAGCGAGTATATAGGTTACACTGCACAGGAGGTGCAAGATAATTGAGGTTTGAAAGTGCGGAATTGTTGTAAGAAATGGAAGAATACGATCTGCTGCAGAGAGCTTGCGAAGATTTGCCCTGTGTCATTGCCCACCAGCTTGAACCAAGAGTCACAGTCAAACAGCTGACAATGCTTTAGCTGAAGCCATGAAGAACAGCCATTCACTTGAGCTGCCAGAGAATGGATGTTCTTTATGGCAGGAGTGCAGCAAGTTGAAAAAACAAGAAAGGAATAAACAAGGAGCAAAGGGCTGGCATGAGATGAGTCAGTTCTCTATTGGATAGGATTTTGTGGCATGCCTGCATTCTTAAAACCACACTGAACCCAGACTCTCTTCTCATTCCAGATACACAGCTCTAACTCACCTTCTTTCAGTGCATCATTGAGCGTGGAATCTCGCTGAGACTCCAGAGCATCAGCTCGAAGCAGCAGACGTGGTCTTCCTGCGTCCGTATACCCATGGATTTCCGCTATTTCACTGAAGATTTCCAGCTTCTCACTCAGGGTGCGCTTCAGTTCCTCGTCCTTTCCACCCAGACGTTCTAGGAATAGGACAGACAAGAACTTGGTGAGCTATGACACAAAGCTGCCAATCACTGCATCAAGCTGAAAAATGTGGGGCACTACCACAATGCAAGACTTGGCTGTCCAAGAACCACATTTCAGAACGAAAACTGGGAAAAACGTTTTGGACAATCCTTGGGTGCAGAGTTTACAATGTGACTTCAGATTCAAAAGCCAAAAACAGAAAGGTCTTGTGCTTTATTTACTGTTTACAAAAGTCAAAAAAGGAGATGTTTAGAAAGAGATAAAATAGATGTGTTGTTTTTGCTGGCCAGGACGACAGAGGAACATTAGGCTACAGGTTGCTTAGCAACAGCTTTTGGACTGTTAGTTTGTGTTTTGCTACAGAATGGGGATGGATGCCGTTGAAGAGTCACCTCCAGGATGTCTAAAGCAGAGACAGGTCACTTTGCCTCTTCCAGGAAAAAAAAACTCTTCAGGTTTTGCAAGTGTCTGTCTTCCTCATGCTAAGTAAAAGACAACATTCAACGATTCTGCAGACTGAACGACCTAGATCTAATTGAATAGATATCCAACTTAAGGATTCTCCACACCCTCCCATGCCCGAAATGTGTTCACAATTATATTCAAATTAAACTAAGTACTCTTAAACACACTGGCATACACATTCTAATAAACAAACAGGGACAAACATTACAAAGTTAGAATGGGTGGAAAAAATGCAATAAAAGAAACTCATAAGAAAAAAAAACAAGGGAATGAAGTAACATTTTCTCAATTCTTTCATTTCCACTCGCAAGAATATGATGCTAGTGGCAGTGAGTAGAATCCCAACCTTTTTAGCTTTGCTCCTATAACAATCTCTCCATACCAGGATCATTCTAGTAAACTGTCTCCAATCAAATAATATCTTTCCTTGTATCAGGGGACTGTACTCCAGATGTGGGCTCACCAGCACCTTGTACAGTTTCAGGAAGACTTCACTACTCTTATACTCCATTCCCTTTGAATTAGACTTTGATCACCTGCTACACCTGTGTACTAGCTGTCTATATTTCAAGCTTAATTCTATTTGTGTTTCAGCTTTCTGCATGTTATGATTTCATCATTGCCTGTGGACTAGCAAGAGCGAGCGAGAAGAGAGAGACAGAAACAAAGAGAAAAAGTTTGCCATTGTACAATAATGTCCAATGACCCCTGAACTAAATACCAGTGCACATTGTGTGAGGGCTGCACTGTATTTAGCTGTGTTGCCCAGCATAGTAAAATAACTGGCCAACACAGTCTTCAGGCTCACAGGTAAAGAATCACAGCAGGCTTGTACCATCACAACTCAGGCATGAGCCAACACCTACACTTCTGGGTCTCTAAAACACACAATATTCCAAATGCCCAAACAAACTTTGATAGAGTGACTGAAAAAAATTAACATATTAAAAAGAATGGTTTAGTATCAGAGCCCTAGCAGCAGGTTCTCGGATACTATCTTACGTTGGAGCTCTTTGATTTGAGCTGCTTTTTTCTCATCCTGCTGCTGATCTTCGTTCAGGGCTGCCTCCTCTATCGGGAATCTGAGGGAAAGGAAAATCCATTTTACCACTGACACAAAATCAGCTAACCTTATCTGACAAGAGAGTTTCTTCGCAGTTTCTACAATGACATTTTAACACAAGTTTCTATTGAGCCTTTAACGATCTGGGGCACCTACTCAAAGCATTTCACAGGCAACAAAATGTCATCACCACTTTTATTATTTGGTTGGAGAATGTGCACAGGGCTGTTATTTCCCATGGTGCACCTGGAGTCACATGCTGGCCAGATCAGCAGGTCCTGAACAAGGACATTAAGCCAGGTGGGTCTTTACCTGGTGTCTCCAGAACATTAGCCTGAGGTTCTGATGTTCAAGTCCATGCATTAGTGCCACATGGTGGCTCAGTGGTTAGCACTGCTGCCTCACGGCACCAGGGTCCCAGGTTAGATTCCAGCCTCGGGCAACTGTCTGTGTGGAGTTTGCACATTCTCCCTGTGTCTGCATGGGTTTCCTCTGGGTGCCCCAGTTTCCTCTCACAGTCCAAAGGTGTGCAGGTCAGGTGAATTGGCCATGCTAAATTGCCCATAGCGATAGGTGCATTAGTCAGAGGGAAGTGGGTCTGGGTGGGTTACTCTTCGGAGGGTTGGTGTGGACTGGTTGGGCTGAAGAGCCTGGTTCCACACTGTAGGGAATCTAATCAAAACCCCTTCCATCATAATGTCGGAAAAAGAGCAACCAATTTGCACTCAGCAACTTTCCAGAAACAGCAATGTGATAACAACCAGATGATGTTTGAGTGATATCAGAAATGTATTACAGATACATAGGTGAGTAAAAGAGAATAGGGGGCTTGAGTGTGTTACTGGGCCCAGGTTCTGAGAGAGAATAAGGGGAGGGAGAATTGCTCAAGACAGCAGTACTAGCAGTTTAAGGTAAAAGTAATGGTTTTAAATATGTCATTATGTATTAGAAGGGCAAGAGATTAGCAGGGTAGATCGGAAATGAGTAAAGAGACTCCTATAGGTTGGTACTACCCTTCATCAAATGGTGTCACCATAATACACACAACACTAGAATTCAGTGACAGGGAGTAGACCTTGTACTGCAATGCTACCTGTTTATCGCATCCCGGATAACTGCCATCCAAGTATTACGCTCCTCCTTGGAGTTGGTGTGGATCTCGTACATCTCAGGACCTTCATCAGAAGCACTGATGAGGAACATTCCTTTTTCTTCATTGGCTACTTCCCTGACGATGAGCTTTTGCAACGAAATGCCAGCTGGCTTCTGGTCCTGAGAAGTTAGGAGATACAGATACCAAGTTACAGCAAGTGTAAAATGATTCAAAACAGACCTTTACCAGAACCATTTTCTTTATATTTCTTTCTTTTTATCTTTCACCCCTTCAATCTTAAGTCAAACCCTATTTCAGAGACTAACGAACTGGCAGCTTCGCCTTCTACGCCACACACAAGCACAATACTCGGTTCACCCTCTGTGACTCACCTCGGAGTGTGACCATTTTAACTGACCATCCAGCTGGCTTCCATCAAGTGGACAGAGTTAATACTGCCCCTATACTGACTGGGCTGATCAAAGAGCAGGTGTTGGAGGGCTATCAATATCCAAAAAGCCACATTTCAGGTGGGACTGACCCAGTTCCTTCAAGAGGTCAGGATGTACAGAGATGACTTGCACTGCCCAAGGCTTATGTCCTTACTCATAAGTAAATGGACAAATATGTCCTAAGAAGAGGGTGGACTTTTCAGTCTGTACTTACCACTGTAGCAAATGAGTACTTCTGATCCTTTTCCTGAAGTAGCAGAATCACATCTGTCAAAACGAGGGCCAGAATATCTAAGAAATGGAGCACAAACATGTTAATAAAATAAAGGTAAAGTCGCCATAATCCTATGGGACCATAGCGCTGCACTCTCAGACACAACTAGTGGTGGTTTAATCTCCGGATCACCACACCTCAGGCGAGGGGAAAGGCCGAGAATGAGTGTCCTTCATTATATCTACGGTCAGTGCAAAAATTGAACCCACATCGTTTGCGTTATTCCATGTCGCAAACCAACCATACAACCAACTGAGCTAACCGATGTACCACACACACCAAGAAAAACGTAATATCTTTGCTTCCCAATTTCAAACTGATAAAGACAAATTCTTCAAGGATTTCAGGCCCTCCCTAAACTGGGTTCCTGAGAATCTCAATGAGGTTTCCCTGGGAAAATTGTAACCCATCATGGTGCACCAGTTCTGATGGATATGAAACATGAACTCTGCTCCCCTCTCCACAGATGATGCCTGATGAGCTGAGTACTTTCAGCATTTTCAGATCTATATTTCAAATTTCCTTCATCTGCAGCATTTGCTTTTGTACTAGCCTCATTTTTAATTCCACTCAGTACATTTATTAGTGCCATAATGAATTTGCCACTAATCCACCCAGGTATAAAGTGTATGAAGACTTTTCCTTTAGTCCACAGATTCCTCTGTTCATTGTGATCTGCCAAGTGTCAGTCCAAGTGTGAAGAAACACATCATGGGTTGAAACTGTTTTATGAATTTATAATGAATGCTGGAGCCAATTTTGAGGGAGTGCACCGTTAGCAGTGTTAACCCTGGAAATTAACAGCAGACTGCCATTTTCATGTTCAGGTGAACATAAAAAAGTGCTCTAGCAGCAAATATTTATTCCAAATGACCAAACACACAAAAGGTGTCCATTCAGCCATCAAGGCCATGCCAGCTTTATAGAGCAGTCCAGTCATTCTCATCCTCCTGCTTTATCCCCATCGATTACAAATTTCCCTTGAGTGCCTATCCAATGTCTGTGTGAAATCACTGACTGCCTCAGCTTACTCCTCTCTCACAAGAAGTGAGTTCCAATACCACTCTCAGCATTGGAAGAAAAGTTCATGTCCCTCCTGCACCTCTTATCCACACCATAAAGCTGTGACCGCCAGTCCTTGTACCATCAGGTAATATAGTACACATCATGGCCAACATGTCTGCCTAAGCATCAGGTCTTTTGAGTGAACAGAAGATGGGAAAGCCAATATATAAAAATAATGTTGCTTTTTTTTTTCCCCTATTTGGCAGTGTGTACAATTCCACATCATTCACATTCGCAGTAAGGTCTCCAAGTAGAATTCTATTCAATATTTACACCTTAGAAGATTGCGCTCTGCTTTTTCCCGTTAATGACCTAATTACTGTCTAACATCTTTGCTACCTATTAATTTTAGTTTGCAAAGAAACCACAAGTCATGTTGATGAGAAAATAGATGGTTAGTCCTGATATTGAAATCATGTCAAATAAACAACAGAATACTACACAATATAGTGCTAACCATCAATTTGGGACTTGTCATTTCTCAGGTTTTTTTCCCCTGGATTAATCAAAGGCAGCAGTTTTCTGCTCCAATTCAGTCGCCCTATGCTTTCATTCTCGTCGCTGTCAAACAGACTACCTATCCTCACTGCAGCTGTGAAATAAAAATCGCAATGACAAAGGGATTTCTACCTTTTAGCCGTCCAGATGCAGCCTTCCAACAGACAACTCCTTCATACAGAAGTCTCCTCTTCGACCTCAGCATGTCTACCTTACGGAAGGCATCACCATTCTTGAGCTTGGCTATTGACTTGGGTTCCATTCGATTTGCAATCTCCTTCAGACGCCGAGCTTTCTCACATACGCTTACCCTCTCATCCACATCTGATATTGTGTCCTTTATCAGGAGCAAGGCCTTGGTCAATTCGTCATGATCCTCTGAACCAGCTTTGAAAACACAGGAGCACTCGTCAGAATCAAGAATGCAGACCAGCTGAAATCACTATTTGTGGGATACAGTTCCCCATTTTATTTACTTCTCGCATTGCTCAATAGCCACAAAGCTGACCAGTCTCCCCATTCCTCTCCGGAATGGCATACAACAGTGAGGCAATGTGGCCTCTGCCTGCAATTCACCCAGTTATTTTAATTAGAGGACAGGCACCTTTTAAGTGGAACCTCAACATTTTCCCCACTGCAAGAATGAAAATGAAACACTTAGTACTATTCAGTAGTTTGTTCTAATGATTCTTTGTCATACAACGTATATAAAGCCACATCCTAATGCCACTCCTTGTGGACCAATGAAAGGGAAAGGGTGAACACTGAAACCCGGCTGAGACAACAACTTGGACAGTTCAGCCTGCTGAACGTAAAGATTGAGACAGACCTGGGGCAACAAGATGCTAGAAAAGAATGAGTTCAGAGTAGGAAACAATACCATGAATCTTGACTTTAACACAACACAGAGGCACAACAGCCAAAGTATAAGGGATGTGAAGCCAATAAGGAATAACAGAGGTAACTTCAGCATGGTAGGAACATAATGGAGCTTGTAAGAGAAAAAAAGTTTGCATTTTTTGAGATGCATTGTTCAAAAATTAAACCTTGCAATATCCCAATTACACAATAAACATTTATTCAAAAAGAAAGCAAGATGAAGCAGAGTCATACAGACCAGAAACAGACCCTTCAGTCCAACTTGTCCAAGCCGACAAAGTTTCCTAAACTAAATTAGTCCTATTTGCCCAAGTTTGGCCCACATCCCTCTAAACCTTTCCTGACCACATATCTGACCTATCGTCCTACATGTTGTAACTGTCCCTGCATCTCCCACTTTCTCTGGCAGTTCATTGCACATATGAACCCCCCTCTGAAAATGTTGTCCCTGAGATCCCTTTTAAAGCTTTTTCCTCTCACCTTAAACCTATGGCCTCTTGTTTTCCGCCTATCATGGGGAAAATATCTTCGCTGTACACCTTATCTATGCTTCTCATGATTTTATAACCTCTATTAGGTCACCCCTCAAACTCCTATGCTCCAGGGAAAGTTGTCCCAGCATATCCAGCGTTCTTATAACACAACACTATCCAGTCTTGTTATCATCCTTGTACATCTTTCTTTGCAATCTTTCCAATTATCCTTCCTATAGAACTGTATGGAAATGCACAGTGAAACAATGCAACTTCAATTATAAAGTAGTTGAGTGGCTGCTTCTACACACCGACATACCTTCAGTATTCTGAATAATCCTTTCCACCAGGACAGGGTACTTAGTTATACGTTGGGTAACCAGTAAAATACATTCCTGCACTCCAAGCCGCCTCACCACAGCGTAATTACTTAATTTCTGGAAAAAGAAATGTGAAATTGATGGGCCAAATGGCCTACATGTATTGTGGTAATAAACAGTGAGGCTTTTTTATTTAAAAAAAAGGTATGATTTTCCACTATAGGAAACTGGGATATGCAATACATTAGATGCTCAGTATGTGTCTTCCTACAACAGAGTACACACCTTGATTAGATTTTGGAACTTCTTGCTCTGCTGGTACATCTCCTTGTAATAATTCACTGCCTCGTTGTGCTGACCGCAGAAATTCCCATACTGCACCTTCATTTCCTCTCCATATTCACCTGAAAACTAAGGCAAAATACATTTGTAAACACTGCAAAAATTATTTCAGATTACGTTGTTAAAAGCTTTGTTGAAATTTTTATTTTTCAGAAGAATAAAGGTGGCTCAATGGTTAGCACTACTGTCTCACAGCGCCAAAAACCCAGGTTCAATTCCAGCCTCGGGCGACTGGGTGTGGGGTTTGCTCATTCTCCCTGTGCCTGCGTGGATTTCCTCCGGGTGCTCCAGTTTCCTCCCACAGTTGAAAGGTGTGCAGGTTAGATGGATTGGCCATGCTAAATTACCCATAATGTTCAGAGATGTGTAAGTTAGACGCGTCAGCCATGAGAAATGCAGGGTTACATGAATAAGGTAGGGGGAACGGGTGTGGGTGATATGCTCTTCGAAGGGTGGGTGTTGACTTGATGGGCCGGATGGCCCATTTCCACACTTTGGGGACTGTATTTTTAAAACAAAAAACTGACTGACTGTTATAGAGAATTGGACATTTCTCCCCTCCAGGTATTCAGCATAGGTTAGGTACAGAATGCCCCAAACATTCACAGGGCAGATATAGCACAGATCTATTAGAAATGTTCTCTCTACACTAGCCCAAAATATGATTGAGTTACAAGTTTTTCTCTTCTCCTTCAGCAGGGTGGCCCTTACTCATTTCCTGCAATCAGGGGCCTTCCTAGGGTAAGAATGGTGATTCAATGCAACAAAGTCCACTTTTGTACTCAGGTCTATCTCATGTCAAATTAAAAAGATACTGTCCAAAACTTGTTCTCTGCAAGATCTTACTTTAAATTTTTGATCAAACCAACAAAGAGGCACAAAACCAAAACATTAACAGTGATGGTGTAAAAGTTTTTTTTCATCATTTGGTCTTTCAGACCTTTGTTGTGGGTTTACTCACGAGTCAAATGTGCTTTTGCACAAATGACATCTTTCACAGACTTACCGCATGCAAATTTGAAGATTCTAAACCTTCAGTTTCCATGCTTCAACAACAGTGTCTGCATTAGTCTGAAGGGTACATGCACATGTCCGTCTACGATCAGGGTCAAGTTAATGGATTATCACCTCAGCTCTCCCAGGATCCCTTAGCATTACAACATTCTCAGTCCACAATTCCAGTTCCTTTTATTATTTTTGAAACAAATTAGGAAATACTTAGAAAGTTTGACTTTTGCTACAGTTTTACTGTAGTAGCATAAAGCTTTGAATCGGAAGTCTACTGCACAAAAGCTTCCATGTATAACTCACAGTTAGCCAACAAACATTCAAACACCGACTCAATGAGATATTATTGAGATAATGATACATTTGTCCTGTTTTATGAACACATTTTTGAGCCATCCCACTTTTCTCCTCAATTGAAGAGACTATCAGATGAGGTTACAGTTCCACAGGGACTAATGGTTCCCTGGTGCTGTGATCTTGCTGAGTGATTATCAGCATCAACTATCAGGAGCTCAGCATAATTAGGTTCCAGTGCAGATAGCAGAAGGGATGAATCAGTAGTGACAATAATGTCTTGTTGACACGCGCTCTCTGCAACTCCAAGATATCAAAAGATAATAAACAATGCTTTGCAAAGCATCAAGGCACCACAAATGCTTTAGTCAACCAAATACAGTCGTTCTCTTAATTTCATCCCACCATCAAATCAGTGGACAAATTATTTTCAAGCTTTAATTTGCTAAATGTACCTTGGAAGGCACATAAACAGCAGCTGCTTATCACGTGATAAAGAGTTTTCCACCTCTGTCTCTACACTCCCAACCAGAAACTAAACAGAAGCCGAGAGTGTCAGAAGATCTACCCCATTCCCAGAATTGCATAACTTAATAGAATGTGATGTGTGCACTCAATGCCAGAATACAGTTTTTGGGAAAATAATTTATCACAGTGAATGTATCAAGTTGTTGATAACAGCAAGGAGGGAGATAATGGCAGGGCATAAAATTTTTTATTTATGGGACATGGACATCTCTGAACTGCTCTAGTTTAGTTGCGATTCAGAGCATCACCGCCAAATACCTGCCTTCAAATCATTCCCAGGTCATACTATTCTCTGTACAAAGCAATTAGAATCTGCGAGAGAGATTAAGATCCTTCAATTGCAAAGAACCTGCCCTCTCCAGCGTTGCTCACAGTGGATCGAGATGGTGACCGTTAGCAGGGTATTCAAATCATGGGAATTATCAAGTAGGGAATTTCTGGGAGAAATCACAGGTATATGGCAAAAATCGGTTGATTTCTCCATCCTTGGGGGTACCAAAGGTAACTGCAACAAGTCATTTCAGCCTTCCTCAGCTCACTCAGTGCAGATGTCAACATCCTACTTTTGCTCCCTACCTGTTGAGAGAGAACATCACCAATTTTCTGGATGAGGTAATTCCGGTCACTCCCTTCCTCCAAGGAGTCTTTCCGCCGCTCCTTCAGCCTGGAAAAGAAAACTCCGTGGATTTCCAGCAGCTGGTGTAAACAGGGAAAGATTTTGCCAACAAGGTGTCTGTCGCTGGGCTGGAGCTCCTCCTTCATTCCCCGATTGTACACGTGCAGCATGATTTTCAGAGTTCGGAGATGGTGCATCTCTGTCTGCATTAGTTCTGAAGGAGGCGGGTTTGTTTTAGAAACAGAGTTATGTCAGAAGATAGGAAAGTGATTTAGTCCAAACCGTTACAGGGTAGTTATAGAACAGAATGGCAAAAATACAGCAAGTTACACAATCCCACCCAGACCCATCCTCTATTCTATTCTCATAATCCCACATTTCCCATGGCTAACCCACCTAGCCTACACAACCTTGGACACTATGGACAGTTTAGCATGGTCAATCCAACTAATCCACACATCTTTGGACTGTGGGAAGAAATTGCAGGAAACGTACACAGACACCGGGAGATTGCCTGAGTAGAGTTTGCACAGTCACCTAAGGGTAGTACCAAACCCGGGTTGCTGGCGCAGTGAAGCAGCAGTGCTAACCACACCACTCCAAGCATGAGTTTGCAGGGGAATTTCTGCAGTGGAAAACAAGACTACACATTGAATTTGTAGGGACATGTTGTACTGTTGAGTGGAAGTATTGGGTGTTAAGATAGAACACATACGCATTACTTCAACTTCACAGCACTGGCTCCAGTGACGGCTTATTAAGGCATATTATAGCCAGTGTGGAACTAAACAATGCACATATCAGGGCAGGGGAGAAACACACCCAAATATTCTTGGATCACAGCCAAAATTTCAACTCCTCAGCCTTGTCCAATGAGTGATAGAATAGGCATGGGCATAGGCATAGAAATTGTGAGGTTAGGACTAAACGCGGTCATAACTTTGATCATGGAAGTAACTGATAAAAATCATTCAGGAAATCAAATGAATACTGGTGAGGTACCTGGAGGTAGCGTGCTTGTTGTTTGTACATCTTGACTGCAACAAAAACTACACCAAAGGGGGAGAAACCACATGCAAAAACCACAACCATCAACTGAAGACCTCTCTATACATGTGTGAATTTGTAAAAACTCTCACTAAGTCTCGGTGGCTAGAGAAGGAAATCACCTCGAGTCCCAAGTACAGAGCAACCTTAGTTATCCGAACGTCAATTACCCAAACTTCGGATTATCCGAACAAGATCAAAAGGTCCCGTAAAAACGTCAGCACTTATCCAAAAAAAATACTCCCCGCCCATCTCATTCGGATAATCGTGATTGTTCTCTATAACCCAGTGCAATTATCGTACTTAATTTCATGTACATTCCTGATGGTTTGCTAAGTCCAACTACAAGGTTAGGTAGGAAACGTAGCATGGAAGTGAGCGGTTGTTAAGTTTAACCTGATTTCAAAGGAATAGTCCCACATCAGGTTTGATGCTGTAACTCACTGAGCCACCATAGGGCAACGAAATGAAGCCCGCTGGCTTTTTCACTGGACGCTGAGCAAACACTCAAGCACATTGAATAACAAGGTCAGCTGAACACACAGTGCACAGGCAATTGAGTGCTGATGAATACTGCAGTCTTACCATAAATGACATCCTGTCTTTTGATGACTTCTTTGCTCTGTTTCTTTGCGTATGCCTGGTCCACTGCAAGACTCCACGATTCAGCCTCAAAATCTTGGCCATCTGCCTCCAACTCTGCCTTTAGAGAGGCATAAATGGTGTCTGAAACATGACAGGAAATTGAAAATTAAAGTTAGTCAGTCAGGGCACCATCTTCCCTTTGCCTCAAAAAGGTTTACAAAACACTTCCTGGTCTCACCTGGTGCTGTGCAACCAGCACAAGAACGAACAAAACTCCCATTGCAGAGCTGTGGAGACTGGGGTTCTCCTCCTCCAATATACTGGATACAATTCATGACACTTGTCCACATCAGATCATTCAGTTCTTCAATCTAATCTCCTCCTGCCCCATTTCCCAGCTCATGCACTTTACCTTTTTTTTAAAAACTGTTTTGTTTAATTGATTGAAGCAATCAAGGTTTTATTTCTGGAGGTTCTATCTTTTATGGAACTTCACCAAGTGGGAGCACAGCTGACAGGAGGTTATAGCTTAATTCAAGCACTGCGCACTCTATTATGCTGCTGGTGGCAGCATTATGCAGCTGTCCCTGGATTGGATTGAATTGAATGCATGATACCCTCCCTCATCTGCACACATCACAATTACCTTCTGCCACAAGTGACTCAATGGATGACGAAATTAGACCCTGGGTTTCCTCAGCAGAAGTCTTGGTTTTAGGGATTCCATTCTCCACTTCCTGCTCCATCTCCCCTGCAGTTATTCTAATCATAAAATGCAAAAGCATGTATTAAAAAATAGGTGCAACATTAGGCATAAGTACAATTCCATTCACCTCTCCAATCAAATCAGACCTAAATATCTCCCAACTTAGAGGAACTGAGTGACATTTTTCCGTTAGTGCCAATCCACAATACCCCTATTTATTTATTTGTACTAACTTTATTTTTGATATGGATTTTATGGCTAAAACCTTGTCGTTTGATTAACATCACTGCCTATTTCTATAGCCAAAACTAAATGGATCAGACTAGATCCCATTCTGTAAATGGCTTTTTACTCAACATTTAATCCATCATAAATGTCACAATTAGCTTCCAGCTTGCTACTGTCTCCTGGGATCCAATGTTCTCGGTGTGGTAGATTTGAGGGATTTAGTTGGAATTGCTATGTGGCTTCTGGTATCGCTAATGCAGGCCAGTGAAAATAGTAGAGATGGTGTCACGATCATGGCACTCCAAACTGCTTCCCAATAGTTTAATTGTGTGAGGTTATAGTCCTCAGAACAACAGGGACATCTTTAAAAAAAAAGATATAATCATTCCCAACTAACTGGGGCTTCACCTGTTTATCAATGTGAGTATTTCCTAACAATGTAGTAAGTTGTGCTAACCCGTGATTGGTGTAGCTAGTAACACTGGTTGAAGACGGTTGGGAAGGTCTCCTTGGTGGAACGGTCATGCCGATACTCCGCACAGCTCCAGATGTGCCATCAGTGGCCAGCGGTAAGCACCGGGGCTGTTCCTTCACTAAAGGCGCTGCAAAGGGAATGTTAGGTGTCAGAAAGCAAATTTAACCTTTTCTGCCTCTCAATGTCCTAATCTGCTATTCCTGCTTTGTCTCAGCCCCTTCAGCCCTAAACATCCTACACCCCAACTCCACTTCTCCAAATCCTGCACCCCTCTCACTATTCTGTTCCCCACACTTTGCCCCTGACAATCTTGTAAAGATCACCTGGCTACAAAAAGACCAGGGCATATTTTCTAATCCACCAGCTCAGATGTTATTCCACACCTCTGGAGCAGGTGGGAATTGAACCCAGGTCTTCTGGCTTCAGCTGCTTCATCAATGACTTCCCTCCATCAAACGTGCAGAGTGGTATCTTCATGGATGACTGCAGATTGTTCAGAACGAGCCGTGACTCCTCGGACACTGAAGGAGCACAAGCTGATATGCAGTAAGACCTGGATGACATCCAAGCTTGGGTTGATACATGACAAAACAACATTTGTGCCACACAAATTCCAGGAAATGACCATCTTCAACAGCCAATCAAATTCTTGCTGTTCAATGGCACTACTACTGCTGCATCTCTCACTACCAACATCCTATTAACAGTGGTCATAAACTGAGCTGGGCCAGCCATTTAAATAATACGGCTCCAAGAGCAGGTCAGAGGCTGATAATTCTGTGGTGGGTAACCAACCTCCTGACTTCCTCAAAACAAGTCCACCATTTACAAGACAAAGTCATTTTGGGAAAGCAAATCTTCGCAGGACTTCTATACTTAATGGTAAGGTCCTAGGGAGTGTTGCTGAACAAAGAAACCTTGGAGTGCAGATTCATAGCTCCTTGAAAGTGGAGTCACAGGTAGGTAGGATAGTGAAGGCAGCGTTTGGTATGTTTTCCGTTATTGGTCAGAGTATTGAGTACAGGAATTGGGAAGTCATGTTGCAGCTGTAGAGGACATTGGTTAGGCCACTGTTGGAATATTACGTACAATTCTGGTCTCCTTCCTACCGGAAAGATGTTGTGAAACTTGAAAGGGTTCAGAAAAGATTTACAAGGATGTTGCTAGGGTTGGAGGATTTGAGCTACAGGGAGAGGCTGAACAGGCTGCGGCTGTTTTCCCTGGAGTGGAGGCTGAGTGGTGACCTTATAGAGGTTTATAAGATCATGAGGGGCATGGATAGGGTAACTAGACAGGGTCTTTTCCCTGGGGTCAGGGAGTCCAGAACTAGAGGGCATAGATTTAGAGTGAGAGGGGAAAGATATAAAAGAGACCCAAGAGGAAACTTTTTCATTCAGAGGGTGGTGCGTGTATGGAATGAGCTGTCAGAGGATGTGGTGGAGGCTGGTACAATTGCAACATTTAAAAGGCATCTGGATGGTTATATGAATAGGAAAGGTTTGGAGGGATATGGGCCAGGTACTGGCAGGAGGGACTAGATTGGGTTGGGATATCTGGTCGGCATGGACGAGTAGGTCTGAAGGGTCTGTTTCTGTGCTGCACACCTCTGACTCTCAGTTCGATGGAATATCCTCACTTGCCTGGATGAGCATTCCTTCAACAACATTCAACAAGCTTGACATCATCCAGGACCCAGCAGCCTCGGAGACTTGCACCACATTCACCCCCTTTCCACATCAATTCTCTTCACCCATGGAGTCAACAAGTGCATATTATCTACAATAGTGCACTACAGTAAGTTACCAAGGCTTTTCTGACAGCAACTAAACCCATGATGTCTAACACATAGATGGACAAAGGCAGATGGGTGGTACAATCACCATCTTAAAAAGGGACCCAAGAGGCAACTTTTTCCAGAGTGCAGTGCACGTCTATGGAATGAGCTATCAAAGGAACTGACAGATGCAAGCACAGTTACAACATTTTAAAGACATTTCAACAGGTACATGAACAGGAAAGGTTTACATGGAACATAGAACAGTACAGACCCTTCAAGCCAGTGATGTTGTGCCAAGTGCCTAACTACACACCTGTCAATTTACTGCCATCCATGTGCTTGCCCAGCAGTTGCTTAAATGTCCCTAATGTCTCTGACTCTACCACCACCGCTGGCAGTGCATTCCACACACCCACCACTCTCTGTGTAAAGAACCTATCTCTGACATCTACCCTATACCTTCCTCCAATGACCTTAAAATCATGATCCCTCATGACAGCCATTTCTGACCAGGGGAAAAGTCTCTGTCTATCTACACTTCTCATTATCTTGTACACCTCTATCAAATCACTTCCCTTCCTTCTTGTCTCCAGTGTTGAGGCATATGGGTCAAATACAAGCAACTGGGACTAGTTTGGTTTGGAAACCTGGTCAGCATGGACGAGTTGGATTGAAGGGTCTACTTCCATGCTGCATGACTCGCATCAACTTGAATTGGAACAAGTTGCCATGCCTTCACTGTTACTGGGTCAACCCCTTTCCTAGCTACGTGTGAGTGTACCTACACTCAAGGAGTGCAGCTAATCAAGAAGGTAGCTCACCACCATCATCTGGAGGGAAATTTGGGATGGGTAATAAATAATGGCACCCACATCCAATGATTGAATTTTTTTTAAAAAGTCTAGCTGCCCTCTTGGCTCAGTTCCTGGCAACTATGTCCCAACTATAAGTGTAGTTTGGAAACAAGGTGGCAATCTGACTCAGAGGCTCCAAGATAGATTGTGGAAATACAACATTGCTAAGATAAGGAAGTAATCATCTACAATAGGGGCTAAGACACACAGAATGAAGAGACAGCTTCAATGTATAAAACCCCAGGTTGGCATCTATCTGCAACTGTGCAATGCTGCTTGCTGCCTCAATATGAAAATTAGTAAACATCACCTCTACAGGCTAAAAAAAACGTTTTTCACTGTGCAATCCATTATTCGCACAGGGCAACACAACCTGAGGCTGCTTGGAGATATAATGTGTTTTTTTAAAAATCAGCACTGGCTGACAGCTCATAGGCTACAACTCCACATTCATTAATACTGCAGCCTCTGAGAAGACTTGGAACAGAGTGACCCAAGTGGTACAATCTGCCGGAGGAGAATGAGTGATGTACATTTGGCAATTTCAGAAACTCAAGCTCAAATCAGCCAGCATTCTCAATTTAGTACAAACCACAGGATTGCTCAAAACTCTTGCATTAGCCTTCTTTCCTGTACAATCTTATTTTTAAAAAGCATACAGTTTAACCTTGATAGGAGTAATGAAACATTTAGACAGAAAAGGTGCTGTATAAATACGAAAGTTATAGCTTTAATGATAGCTCTTCCACAACATTGGCCACAGAGACAGGATGAAGGTGATCTACCTCCCGAGTCCATGAGTCATTCCTGCTGGTACAGCTAAGTGATTTGCAGTTCAAAGAAGCTGAGTTCCTAAAGGCACAACTAAGTAGAAGACAGCTGTAGACATGAGCAACATTGAATCATGATCCCCAAATAAGGAGTTGTTTCTTTTTTCTTAATTATTTCATAGGACGTGGACAGGGACAGAGTTTGCAGCACATCCCTAGTTACCCTTGAACCAAGGCTCAGCCATCTCAGAGAGCAGCTAAGAGTCAACCACATTGCTGTGGGTCTCGAGTCACACATAGGCCAGACCAGGCAAGGATGGTAGAATTCCTTCCCAATAAAGAACATTAATGAATCAGGTGCTTTTTTTAAAAATGTAACAATCAATGTTAGTTTCAGGGCTACTATTTCTGTGACAAGTTTGATTTTCCAGGTTTATTAACTGAATTTAAATTCCATAAAAATCTGTGATGGAATTTGAATTTCTGTCCTTAGCTTTATGTCACATGTCAGATTTTAAACCATTCCTCTAAACCAGAGTACAATGAGACATAGTGCAGAAACATAACCATGGAAGATGTTTTCACAAAATAAAGCCTTTTCGTGTCAGCAAATCATCAGCATTGAACATTTATAACCTCACAGTAAGATCAAAGTGGCACTCCTGCCCTGGTTTGGGATGTGGGCAGGTGCCAAACTATGCTATATTGCAACATTTACCCTCTAAACTAATCATCCACAACTCCATTATCCTAACTTGTACCCATTATCACTGACTCATCACCCATGCTCACTGACATGTAGTTGCAACAGCTTTCATAGTCACTTTAACCTCTGCCAGTTTAAAACAATCACCAACATATTTGTGCTACTATAACTCTGACCTCTTGTTTAAATCTGATTTTCATTACCCCATGCTGGCACAGGAAAAGCTAGAGGGACAAGTTGGTCTTCACTGTCCTTGCTTACGAGGTGTTGGGGAGGGAGGGGAAAAAACAGGGAAACAGTAAGGAGATCAAATCCAACTGTCTCCTGCATTAGATAAACATAAATTGTTAAGAAAACTCACCAGGCTGGGCAGTGTTCTGTGGATTTCCAGAATACTTCTGCTGGGAATCCTTTTGCTGTTGAAACAAAGAATAGAGTTTTGACCAGAAGGCATCAATTTACTGGATTCCAACACCACACAACTCGATCTCAGTATTCACTTTCTAGCTTATTATCACTGTCACCAAAGACGGCTGAATGCTTTCATAACAATAGCAGAGTTTCTGGTATTGTCTTTTGAAAATTAAAATGTGGGGCCAAGAAAGTGTGTGCGTGTTAAAGGTTACAGAGCAAACTATGTAACCTGTACTTGGGATCTCCAGAGAGGTGTCAATATTCAGTTTAAAAAAAAAAATATTTATTAAGGTCTCTCATATGAAAGTTTGAAAACAGTCAAGCGGCTTTTGAAGTTACAAAGAAACTTAATAGAATGAATAATGAAAATACTTTGTTGCTGGAGATTTAGCATTAATGGATCAATTTAAAATTAGAAGCAAGGTGAACATTTAGGAGAAACAGCTCTGCAATGAGATGTTGGAGTACAGAATGTTTTACTGAGATAATGACTGAGGGAGACACGATGGGCCAAATGGACTCCTCCTGTTGTGTAAACTCCTATGGCTGAATAACAGAGGATGTGCCAGACAGAACAATAGCAGAACCGCGTCCTGGGAACAGTGAAACATTCTGCTCAGTGATGACACTTCTGGGTTCCAAGCATCTGCACATCATTAGGGCACTGAAGAGTACATTTAGGAGGTTTCTTTATAGCTGGTAAATCACCCAACTAGGACATATTCCAAAAGACTGCAGTTTGCAATACATACAGTTGTGTGCTCACAGAATATTACAGGCAGGGAGAAGAGCAGCAAGTAATTGGGGGAAGCCATACTGCTATTGTCATTGGACTAGTAATCCACAAGGCACAGACTAATGCTTTCAGGAAATAGATACTAACTCCACTATGCTTGTTGGTGATTAAAAGCTAATCTATTGGAGACCACAAGGCCACTGTCATAAAAACCTATTTGATTTACTCATGCCCGTTTGGGAAGATGATCTGACCTATGTGAGATAACAGACCCACAGTGTGGTGATGTGGTCCACTCCTAACTGCCCTCTGTGATGGCCTAGCAAGCCACTCAGTTGTATCAAGTTACTGCACAGTCTAAAGATGGACTCCTCAGCATCAAATGAGGCACTTGAAATGACTCGACAGCCCTGGCGTAAAGTCCTTCTTATTAAATTCTGGAGACGTGAGCCAAAACTGGAGAGCTGTGCTACAGACCAGTCAAGCAGCAGCTGACAGTCACTCATGAAATCATAAAGACAAGAGCTGAAAAACCACTAACACAGTGCCTTGGCATTCTCTGTCACAGTGAATAGACTCACGTGATGTGACAGCATATTAGTACACAGTTGATAGGGAACTGCCTTGCAAGTTCTCAATATTTACTCCAGATGATATTAAGTTTCTTGGCTTCAGGGTAAACATGTGTAAGGAAACCTCCTGCTGATTACCACGGCAACATGGAAAATTGCTCAGGTCTGTCCTGTCCACAAAAGGCAGGACAAATCCAAACCAGTCAACTACAGCCAAACTGTTAACAATCGAATCATCAGCATAATGACTGAAGGGGTCTTTAACTGTTTTATCAGGGGCATTTGATCTCAAATAACTTGCTCACTAATCCTCAATTTGGGGACAAAACAGTGAGAAAGACAGACAAATGACTTTGATGCCTCTGGTTTTAGTTACAGATTGCAGATTCAGAAAATAAAAATCAATCTTACAACTGCAAGATGACAGACCGGCTAAGAAATGATGATGATCGTGCTTGTGATGCACAGCTGTGGAACAGTCCAGACTTTCATATGACAAGTTGGATGACTGCAGATTGAATCGTTTGACAAAATGCACAAGTCATTTCCTCTCTGTCAATGTTGCTAAAACTCGAACCCAGCTTGCATTAGCCTCAGGACAGAAGGTATGTTTGAAATAAAGTACATGTGAAACATTCCCGTTCATTATGCAGCTGTAAATTAAAATGTGTCTTGCTTCAAAATATTTGCCCATTTTGACCTGAGGATATCTAAAGCAACTTTTTCTGTCCTTATAGCTTTCAGTAGCAAACTGTTCCGAAGGCCTACTATCATCCTATGCAACTTCCTGCAAGACTCATCTCCCTGCGACTTCCACAGGGCTTCAGCCCACACACAAGCCTCCTTGGAATACAGCACAGAGTTAGCAGATTCAGAGAAAAGCTGGTACAAGAAAAGAATGCCATTATGTTGAAAAAGTAAGAGCTGTTCTGCTGGAGATTACAGATATAGCATGATGATGGAAGCGTTACTCTACTTTGAGCCCATAAAAGGATCCTCAGCTGGGAATGATTGGCATCTGTGGCTACTCAGTGGAATCAATGAAGTTGAAATGGCTGAGAGTTACGAGTGACCTTCACAAGACTGAAAATCACTTGCAATGTCTCAGCAGTATGCCAAACACTTAGACCTTTGAACATCAACTGACTTAATCTAAAACACCAGCTGGGTGCATAGGTTTATCTGTGTATTTAAGCACAATGAATGACTGCCTGCACTTGGGGGGGGGGGGGGAAGAGAGGAGAAGAAGAAAAAAATCAGGTAATGATTATAACCAGAGCGTGCGTGTAAATAAATGGACTGTGTTTCAACTCACTCCTGCAGTTCTAGAGCCTGCCTTGTAGCATTTAAGATATCTTCACTGCAGTTGGCGAATATGTATTGTGGAGGCTTATGTTAATCACTGTTTACCTTGAAGTGAACATATCATTAACACTTTGACACTCCTAATTAATTGGACCTTTCAGGAAGGGTCAAAGCTCTGGCAGTGCCATGGTGACAGAGACCCACAGGCACACCCTGAGCTCATGCTACATTTAGATCACAACTATATCACAAGTTGTTGTGATTGTGGTTGGCAGGTAGGATCAAGGAAAACCATAAAACAGGTGTATCAGCAATAAACAAATGACTAGAAAAAGATTAGGGCCAAAGATGGGAAGTTGTGAGAGAGTCCGAGGAGATAGGGGAAGTGCTAAATAAATATTTTTCCTCAGTATTCACACTGGAAAAAGACAATCTTGTCAAGGAGAATAATGAGATACAGGCTAATAGACTAGACGGGATTGAGGTTCACAAGGATGGGGTGTTAGCTATTTTCACACTGTCCAAAATTGCTAAGTCCCCGGGGCGGGATGGGATTTATCCAAGGATTCTCTGGGAAGTCAGGGAGGAGATTGGAACCTTTGGCATTGATCTTTATGTCGTCATTGTCTACAGGAATAGTGCCAGAAGACTGGAGGATGGCAAATGTTCAAGGAGGGGAGTAGAGACAACCCTGGTAATTATAGACCGGTGAGCCTTATTTCTGTTGTGGGTAAGGTGTTGGAAAGGATAAGAGATAGGATTTATAATCATCTAGAAAGGAATAAGTTGATTAGGGATAGTCAAAACTTTCATGAAGGGTAGGTCGCGCCTCACATACCATATTGAGTCCTTTGAGATGATGACCAAACACAGGTGGATAATGGTAAAGCGGTTGATGTGGTGTATATGAATTTTAGTAAGGAGTTTGATAAGGTGCCCCATAGTAGACTATTGCACAAAATATAGAGGCATGGGATTGAGGGTGATTCTGCGGTTTGGTTCAGAAATTGGTTAGCTGAAAGAAGACAGAGGGTGGTGGTTGATGGGAAATGTTCATCTGGGAGTTCAGTTATAGTGGTGTACCGCAAGGATCTGTTTTGGGACCACTGCTGCTTGCCATTTTTATAAATGAGCTGGATGAGGGTGTAGAAGGGTTAGTAAATTTGCAGATGACACTAAGGTTGGTGGAGTTGTGGATACTGCTGAAGGATGTTGCAGGTTACAGAGGGACACAGATAAGCTGCAGAGCTGGACTGAGGGGTGGTAAATGGAGAGGTGTGAGGTGATTCACTTTGGAAGGAGTTAAAGAATTAAAGAATACTGGGCTAATGGTAAGATTCTTGGTAGTGTAAATGAGCAGAGAGATCTCTGTGTCAATGTACATAGATCCCTGAAAGTTGCCATCTAGGTTGATAAAGGTTGTTAAAGAGGCATATGGTGTATTAGCTTTAATTGTAGAGGGATTGCATTTCAGAACCATGAGGTCATGTTGCAGCTGTACAAAACTCTGTGGCTGCACTTGGGAGTATTGCGTACAGTTCTGGTTGCTACATTATAGGAAGGATGTGGAAGCATTGGAAGGGGTTCAGAGGAGATTTACCAGAATGTTGCCTGGTATGGAAGAAGGTCTTACAAGGAAAGGCTGAGGGACTTGAGGCTGTTTTTGTTAGAGAGAAGGTTGAGAGGTGACTTAACTGAGACATACAAGATGATCAGAGGGTTAGATAGGGTGGACAGGGAGAGCCTTTTTCCTCAGATGGTGATGGCTAGCACGAGGGGGCATCGCTTTAAATTGAGGGGTGATAGATATAGGACAGATGTTGGAGACAGTTTCTTGTCAGAGTAGGAGGGGCGTGGAAGCCTCTGTGGAACAGTAGACAACTCGCCACTTTAAGGGCATTTAAATGGTCATTGGATAGACATATGGATGAAAGTGAAATAGTGTAGGGCAGACAGGCTTCAGATTGGTTTCGCAGGTTGGCGCAACATCTCAGGCCGAAGGGCCTGTACTGTGCTGTAATGTTCTATGCTGCTGGTGCCAGTGCCAATCCTGACAATCCAAATGAGACATTACAGTTGGAGAAAATCAAACCTGCCAATACAGTTTACTTTGCCAGCTAAGGCAACCCTGCTCTTCCCAATCTATATTAACATCCTCAATCTTAGTGTCCAGGGCACAATTGGCATGCAATCTATAAGCATTGTGAATCATGAGGTGGTTCAAGCTGGTGAAATGGGCAAACAAGAATGGCAGATGAAATTGAATGCAGAGAAGCATGAAGTGACTCATTTTAGTCAATATAAAGTACAGAAACAAAAAGGTACAATTCAACTGGTGGTGTTGAAGCAGTGTGACCTGATATATCTGTTAATCATTGCCAGGCCAGAATACGAGCACAGTTACTAAAACATACAGCACCCTGGAAGGGGTTTTGTAGTGCAGTGGTACAATCCCTGGACAAGGTGGCCTGGCTTAAGTTCCACCTGCTCCAGACCATCTCTACACAGGCTGGTTAGGGAAATATCTACAGCACTCTGGGTTTTCTGAATTGTGCCATAAAATACAGCAGCAAGGTAGTTCTGTTATACCTGCATAATAATTCCGATTTGGTTAAATGACCATATCGTGTCAAGTTCTGGACATCACACTTGAAGAAAAATGTAAACGTTATTAGAGATGATTCAGGAGAGTGGAGTTCTCATCCCTAGAACCAGTTATGTAAATAAATCAATAAAGTTGGGAATGTGTTATAGGTTGAGAGCAGATTTGATATGGGTTTTCAAATCCATGAAGTGTCCATACAAAGTCAGTAGGGAGACACTACTCTCATTAGCAGAAGGTCTGAGAACCAGCAGATACAGATTTAAAGCTGGCTGGCAAAACAAGCAAGATTTACATGAAGGAGGTATGCAACAAATATTTCAGATCTGGAATGTAGTGCCCAAGAGTGTGGCAGAAGCAGGGCCAACTGAGGCTTTCAAATAGGAATTGAATCATCACAGTCAGAGCCATACAGCATGGAAACAGACCGTTTGGTCCAACCAGTCCGTGCCAACTATAATCCCCAACTAAACTAACCCCACCTGCCTGTCCTTGGCCCATATCCCTTCAAACATTTCTTATTCGTGAATTTATCCAAATGCTTTTAAATGCTGTAACTGTACCCACATCCACCCTTCCTCTGGAAGTTCAGTCCACATACAAATCACTGTAAAAAGGTTGCCCCCATGTCGTTTTTAAATCTTCCTCCCCTTACATTAAAAAAATATGCCCCCTAGTCTTGAAATCCCCCACCCTAGGGAAATAAACAACTGCCATTCACCTTATGTCCACCTCATGCTTTTATAAACCTCTACAAAGTCACCCCTCAATCTCCTACGCTTCAGGGTAAAGTCCCAGCCTATTTTTATAACTCAAACCCTCTATTCCTGGCAACAACCTGGTAAACCTTTTCTGAAACTTGTGCAGCATAATATGCTTCCTGTAACAGGGTGACCAGAACTGGACACAGTATTCTAGAAGAGGCCTTACCAATGTTCTGTACAACCTCAAATGACATCCTAACTCCTATACTCCAAAAAGTTTGAGCAATGAAGGAAAGCATGCTAAATGCCTTCTTAACCACCCTGTCTACATGTGAAACATTATCGTGAAAAGAAAAACATCAGTGGGGACAGGGGAAAGGTAGGGGTTGGCACAAGGTGAAACAGCTCCTTCCGTGGACAGGGAGACAATGATTGACTGAATGGCCACTTTGTGCTCTAACCATTCGGTGATTCCTTAGGGCAAGGGGGATCTTTGCTCGAACGCCAAATGTACCTTTCCGACCCAACCCAGGAAGAACCTGCAGTCAGTTATTCAAAGTCACAATTCATAACCTAACAAATTCAGGATTTGGAGATGCCAGTGTTGGACTGGGGTGTACAAAGATAAAAATGACAACTCCAGGTTATAGTCTAACAGGTTTATTTGGAAGCACTAGCTTTTGGAGCTAATTCAGGGTTGTAACAAATTCAGGTTCCATTTAAACCATTTCAGAAGACCCTAGTCACAATTTATACCATGAGTACCTTCCGACTAGCAAAGTTTAGACTTTCTGCACATTTAATAAGCACTCAGAAAACCCAAAGGTCACCCTAAACTGCCTCAATATCCAATGTTGAATTTGCCTATCCCTTTAAACAAACAGAAGCTTGAATATGCATAGGCTACACGCTCACCATTTCCAACCGTTCCCATTTGGGTAGGTCTAAAGCAACAATATTCAACAGCATTGGATTAAGTTTAAAATTTCACTTTTCAATCAAAGGTAAAGCTGTGGTTCTGTTCGCCGAGCTGGAAGTTTTTGTTGCAAACGTTTCGTCCCCTGGCTAGGCGACATCATCAGTGCTTGGGAGCCTCCTGCGAAGCGCTTCTTTGATGTTTCCTCCGGTGTTTATAGTGGTCTGTCCCTGCCGCTTCCGGTTGTCAGTTTCAGCTGTCCGCTGTAGTGGTTGGTATATTGGGTCCAGGTCGATGTGTTTGTTGATGGAGTTTGTGGATGAATGCCATGCCTCTAGGAATTCCCTGGCTGTTCTCTGTCTGGCTTGCCCTATGATAGTAGTGTTGTCCCAGTCGAATTTATGTTGCTTGTTGTCTGCGTGTGTGGCTACTAAGGATAGCTGGTCGTGTCATTTCGTGGCTAGTTGATGTTCATGTATGCGGATTGTTAGCTGTCTTCCTGTTTGTCCTATATAGTGTTTTGTGCAGTCCTTGCATGGTATTTTGTACACTACATTAGTTTTGCTCATGTTGGGTATCGGGTCCTTCATTCTGGTGAGTTGTTGTCTGAGTGTGGCTGTTGGTTTGTGTGCCGTTATGAGTCCTAGGGGTCGCAGTAGTCTGGCTGTCAGTTCCGAGATGCTCCTGATGTATGGTAGTGTGGCTAGTCCTTTTGGTTGTGCTATGTCCTCGTTCCGTGGTCTTTCTCTTAGGCATCTGTTGATGAAGTTGGGCGGGTATCCGTTTTTGGCGAATACCTTGTATAGGTGTTCCTCCTCTTCTTTTTGCAGTTCTGGTGTACTGCAGTGTGTTGTGGCCCTTTTGAATAGTGTCCTGATGCAGCTTCGTTTGTGTGTGTTGGGGTGGTTACTTTCATAGTTTAGGACTTGGTCTGTGTGTGTGGCTTTCCTGTATACCCTTGTAGTGAATTCTCCGTTCGGTGTTCTCTGTACCATCACGTCTAGGAATGGGAGTTGGTTGTCCTTTTCTTCTTCTCTCGTGAATCGGATTCCTGTGAGTGTGGCGTTGATGATCCGGTGTGTTTTTTCTATTTCCGTGTTTTTAATGATTACAAACGTGTCATCGACATATCTGACCCAGAGTTTGGATTGAATTTGTGGTAGGACTGTTTGTTCTAACCTTTGCATAACTGCCTCTGCTATGAGTCCCGAGATTGGTGATCCCATGGGTGTTCCGTTGATTTGTTCGTATATCTGAAGAAACCATGATATCATTCGACGTGACGGCACTGTTCACTTCGATTGACAAAACCCTAGCCAGAGAAACAATAGCCAACCTACTGGACATATAGAACAGAGAACAGGATGCTGAACCTATCAACAAAGACGGCATACTTAAACTACTGGACTTGTGCCTCACAACACACTTCACATTCAACAACCAGATGTACGAACAAATCAACGGAACACCTATGGGATCACCAATCTCGAGACTCATAGCAGAGGCAGTTATGCAAAGGTTAGAACAAACAGTCCTACCACAAATTCAACCCAAACTCTGGGTCAGATATGTCGATGACACGTTTGTAATCATTAAAAACACAGAAATAGAAAAAACACACCGGATCATCAACGCCACACTCACAGGAATCCGATTCACGAGAGAAGAAGAAAAGGATAGCCAACTCCCATTCCTGACGTGATGGTACAGAGAACACCAGACGGAGAATTCACGACAAGAGTATACAGGAAAGCCACACACACAGACCAAGTCCTAAACTATGAAAGTAACCACCCCAACACACACAAACGAAGCTGCATCAGGACACTATTCAAAAGGGCCACAACACACTGCAGTACACCAGAACTGCAAAAAGAAGAAGAGGAACACCTATACAAGGTATTCGCCAAAAACGGATACCCGCCCAACTTCATCAACAGATGCCTAAGAGAAAGACCACGGAACGAGGACATAGCACAACCAAAAGGACTAGCCACACTACCATACATCAGGAGCATCTCGGAACTGACAGCCAGACTACTGCGACCCCTAGGACTCATAACAGCACACAAACCAACAGCCACACTCAGACAACAACTCACCAGAACGAAGGACCCGATACCCAACATGAGCAAAACTAATGTAGTGTATAAAATACCATGCAAGGACTGCACAA